>NC_059072.1:60383938-60686968 GCF_020497125.1 Mauremys mutica
GGACCTTCCTGTGGCCACTTAAGGTATGCAAATGCACTGAAAATCCAGGCCAGTGTGGCTATAGGCTAGGAATGAAGTATTCTAAAGAAAGATGCTTAAAACAAAATCCTCTCCTCTTTTGTTATCTTGGAAGTCTGATCGTTCAGTCTGGAGTCAGTCAAGCATACTGCAGTTATGCACAATTCAGGCTTCCACACACCTCTTTACTAATGCACTTCAGGCTTTCAGGCTTGATCTGTCCACTTTGCTATTTTACCTGTAGATCTCAGTTTCCCCAGGGCAGGCACTGCCAATTATGAAATGTGTGATGGTTTGAGATTTCCAATCATGGGTGATCAAATACTGCAGTGATGATTGTGATATAACAAGAACTTAAATACATAGAAATTCAAGTCTCTGGAGTGAAATGTTAGCTAAATAACATTGTGCTACCTGTTGTCTGCTTTTGCATTCTTTTCTCAATTTTTTTTTCATAGGACCTATATATGATCTGAAAAACTGCACTTCTATCTGCAAGATATGCACTGAAAGTCAGACTGAAACTTTTTAGTATTACCTATATCTCCTGTGTGAAGAGTCCTTCAGTTCTCTTAGTCCAAAGGTTTAGTTTAAATTTAGAAATAAGGTTACCCAAAACAGGGTCCCAAAACCCCTTGGTGATTAATTGCTAACATGAGTAGTCCTTGATTTCAATGGGACTACTTGTGCAGGCTTTTTTTACCAGCTGGAGTAAGGATTTATTTTTTTCTTTATAAAGAACTCTGAGTTAGATGCACACTACAACATCTGATTCTCACATGTATAAATTTGTTTTACAAGATTTAATGAAATCGTTCAGTGGCAAATGTGTGCTCTTTCTAGTAATGATCATACATTTAATCATGAAAAATGACACCATCTTGCTCTGGATAGAATCTTAAGGTTCCTTTTTTAGATTTACAGCTGGTGGAACTTTGTCATTTTAATAGCAATGTTTCTCAAGTTTTTTGTAGAATTTATTTATAGTAAAATACCCTTTTTCATTTCAAAAAAATTGTCATACTTACATGGCAGATAGCAAGCAATCTTATTCCAAAAAGTAAGATAGAGCTACTTTCATAATATTTTTCCAACTCTGATTCTTTTCATGTAGTTCTAGTCAAATAAGTATAAACACTGATTAAATCTTTTCTAACTATATGAGATTTCATTAAATTGTTAAGATAATAAATTGCATCTGTACTAGATTATCTTGAGGATAGACTTGGCTGTTGAAGGACTTGACCCTAAAGTCGTATCTATTTCCAATTCCTGTTTAATGAGCACATTTATTGCTTAATTACATCACACATCAATGAATTTTGCACGTTGATTAGGTAATACTTTTATGTAATTCTCTGGATCATTTGAGGATACGCCCAGGAAACATTTGAACCATAGTAATGAGCTTCAAGAGGGCAAAATAGATATTGCGGCCTCATTAGAGTAAGCTTTCTGTCCCCACAGCAATATTTGCTTTTTGGGCTATGCCAACCTAGTCATTTTCACTGTAGTTCCCATGATACTATACAATGAGTTTTTGTTGCTGAAACTTTATTTCCGAACTGAACATGACTTATCTGTGTTTCACTATGCAATAGTGGCTGGAGTAACAGCTGTATCTTTCTGATAAGGTCTCATAAGGGAGTATGGAGATGATTAGTCTCTGTTCTGTATTTTAGTCTTTTGATTTTTATTTCATCATGTTTTTTAAAAAAAGTACTAATCTGAACTGACTTTAGGAGCTCTCACTGAGTGTCTTTCGCTGTTACTCTGTTCTTGATTTCTACCCCCACCCGCACCCCCAAGATGTTAGCTATCTTTAAAAAAAGATATCATTTTCCCTAGACCTCACTGTTGTATTCATGCAGGTATGTTACCCACACATAGTTAATTTGACAGACAACAATCTCAGTGTTTGGTTGCCTGCTAGGTAAAACTTTCAGCATGAAATACATACATCAAAATAGTGGAAAACATAACCTTGGATTTCTCCACTTCGGAGCAGTAACCACTCTAAATGAAACCAGAAATATATGGAATGTAGAACACGTGAAGGAACACAGAGACACAAAAGGAGGTGTCAGACACAGCTTTTGCTTTTTAGGCACATTCACTCAGCATAAAATTCAGATTGCAGATTCAATTTTAAAAAGAGCAATATGGAGTCTACCTTTTTAATGAGGCCAAACTACAGGATCAGGCTAAACATGGAATACTTTACAGGAAATACAAAGCAATGAATCTCTTTCAGTCTTTTTTGAGTTTATCAATTAAAAGGCACTCATGAAAAGATTACCACACAGGTCCTCAAAATCTGCTTGTGAATTTCCTGTATGCATAACAATGGGACATGATGCTCAATATTGTGAGTTATCACTTGCAAACATTCCTAACCTCTGCTCCCTCTGACACACTCCATGGTAAAGTCATTTACATAATCATATTATCCTTTCTGTTGCACTTGTATTGACATGCAAATTTAAGTGCAATTTAGGATAGCGTGTGTGGTACTCCAGCAGCTGCAGTTCGTGCATGCTATCTCCTTTAAACGTATATACATACCTACATACACGCAGGTGTACGTATCTTTCACATCAACGCGTTTCTCTTTCATCCCACAAACCATGTCTACTCAGATATAGTTGCTTCAAACTGTAATATATTCCCCTTTCTTTTAAGAGGTGGTGGTGCTGGCAACACTTACGTTGTTGGAAAGATCAGTCTTATATTTGAAATGTTTCATTATGTGTCTGCTGCCTAATGTGACACCTTAGTGCATGTAGATGTCTATTAGAGAATCTCGTACTAGAAGTTCAGTAATGGCAGTCATTGCAACCGTCAGCATTTTTTCACTTTTCTCATGAAGATACACTTGCTAATTGGATTAAGTCTGTAATCTCTGTGAGCATCAGTTAAAGGAAGAACTGCAATGTCACACCTGACTTATATGCTAGGAAGTGATGAACACAGCTAATAAGAGTAATTTAAAGCACAACTCATGCACATAATTAACTATGCCTTATTTCCTTGATTAACAACCTGCTCTTTGAGACTGGAGTAAATACTTGAATTGCCAGAATTAGATGTGATTTAAAGGTACTGAATAGGGTGGGTGAGGGATTGTCACTATGCCTCAGTGGTCACATCTGAGAATGCCAAATTCAGGACCAACTGCTGAGAAATAGGGCAGACACATCCCAAACTGGTGGTTACTCTAGCATTAGATTATACCAAGCCAGTAACAAAAGTGAACTTCTGTATCACCCCATTGGTTAACAGAAAATCAAAGATGCAGTCTCCTTGCACATTCCAGCCCTTGTCTCACAACTTAGACACTGGACTCTATGATAGGGTGACCAGATGTCCCAATAGGGACAGTCCTGATATTTGGGGCTTTTTCTTATATAGGCTCCTATTCCCTCCCGCCCCACGCCCCATCCTGATTTTTCACACTTGCTGTCTGATCATGCTACTCTATGATGAGTAGTTACTGAAACCAATTTCATCAAACAAAGGGTTCTTCTAATCCCATGAGATCTGCCACATAGCCAGGTCAATATATAACTCAGCTCTTACCCAGTAATAGAAGGTCCTCAGCCCATAGTTCAAAATGTTCCTTTTTGTTGTAAATCCACAGTCCAGAGAATCAGAGCAGAAAAAAGAAGCATAAATGGAGATCTCAGGAGTCTTTTTTATCTTTTGCCATGTGCCTGGAAATGTACTGTCTCTGTGGAAAGTTACTGGCCTAAGATGGAGTCAGGGGTCACATGAGCTTATCACATATCCTTACATGGTTTGATGACTCACAGGGGGTAGCCATTGCCTATATTCTTGCTGAGGCGTCCAGGGGAAGAGCTATCAGGGCTGGAATGAGTTTCTTCTATGCCCCATTGTGAGTGTCCTTGATGGGCCAACTGGACTTAATGTAAATTTTACCTGGTGGTTGTTACCCCGGAATACAGCACATATGTATGATAGCCAATATTCATAACTTCAGATACAAAAATTATACGTGCATATAAACAAGAAAATCATAATAGCAGGAGTAGCTCAGGAAGAGTTAGTGGAAGTGGAGGAAGCATGCAGATATTGGATTTCCAGCAAAGTTTTTATATTGCATCTTTAATTGTACGTGAGTTCCTGATAGGAACCAGATTTGATTTCTGGGTAAGGAATCATGCCGTTCCTCCCCCTCTCCCCTCCACCCCCCAAAAACCCCATTAAAGGTGCATGTTTGATTTCATTTGGGAGTTTCCTTTAGGTTTGTCCATCCCTAACAATCTAGCATTTCAAAACACTTTGTAGAGATAGCTGCATAATGATTTTTAAATTCTATATATTTACCTATACTATATGGGGATTTCTAGTTGTTGTTTGTTGCTGCAATATGTATTGGAGAGCATGAGAGGGATAATAATTTTAAGAATCTGAATATCCGCATTCCTGTTTTAATTCAAAATTTATATCTGGCCACATTTAAATTGGTATTAAAAATACATTGGGGGTACTTTAAAGGTTTCAGAGACCTATGCTAATCTTTTCCTTTACAATTGAAATTCATTTCTGTGATACTCATCACCGTAGGGTCTGAGTAAATTCCAAACCTTTCAGATTATAGTTTTAAATATTTTGATGACTTTGACTTTTGATTTCACCAAAATGTTTTTACATAAATGACAAAATACGTTTTTAAAGTCTTGGACTGAGCCCTTTTGATAACTCAGATATTGCAAATGCTTTGTTTATAGACCATGAAATGTAATTTTGAATGTACTGTGTATGCAGCAATTTTACAGGTGTTTGTCAATCTATTTTTGCTATATTCCATGTCCTTGCTGTTTTTCCTCTATTTCTGGCATTACTTTGTTTTAGTCTCCAGTTTTTTTCATTTTTTAATTAAAAAGTTAGATGTACAGTCTAATAATTTGATGGATATGTGATTCCACATTCTCTGTTTTACATTCCATGAATCCTGTTAGACTGCAAAAACTGAAATTGCTGCATTTCTGATTTAATTTAGAAATGTAATGAAAATTCTTCATTTGTTTCACTTCTGTATTACTATTATGCAAGAGTCTCCACATAATGTATGTTTCACATATGTAGAATGAATTGATGCATGGTATGTGATATTAATTACATATAGGGCTGTCAAGCAATTAAACAAACTAATTGTGATTAATCGTGCGATTAAACTATAGAATAACATTTATTTAATTTTTTGGGATATATTCTACATTTTCAAATATGTTGATTTCAATTACAACACAGAATAAAAGTGTATAATGCTTACTTTATATTATTTTTATTACAAATATTTGCACTGCAAAAAACAAAAGAAATAGTATTTTTCAATTCACCTCATACAAGTACTATAGTGCAATATCTTTATTATGAAAGTTGAACTTACAAATGTAGAATTATCTACCAAAAAATAACTGCACTCAAAAATAAAACAATGTAAAACTTTAGAGCCTACAAGTCCACTCAGTCCTACTTCTTGTTTAGCCAATCGCTTAAACAAGTTTGTTTACATTTGCAGGAGATAATGCTGCCCGCATCTTGTTTACAATGTCACCTGAAAGTAAGAAGAGTCGTTCACATTGGAACTGTTGTAGCTGGAATCACAAGATATGTACGTACCAGATGCACTAAAGATTCATATGTCACTTTGTGCTTCAACCACCATTCCAGAGGACATGCGTCCATGCTAATGATGGGTTCTGCTCAATAACAATCCAAAGTGGGATGGAACAATGCACGTTCATTTTTATTATCTGAGTCAGATGCCACCAGCAGAAGGTTGATTTTCTTTTTTGGTGGTTCTGTAGTTTCCTCATCAGAGTGTTGCTCTTTTAACTCTTCTAAAAGCATGCTCCACACCTCCTCCCTCTCAGATTTTGGAAGGCACTTTAGATTCTTAAACCTTGGGTCAAGTGCTGTAGCTATCTCTAGAAATCTCACATTGGTACCTTCTTTGTGTTTTGTCAAATCTGCTTTTAAAATGAACAACATGTGCTGAGTCATCATCCGAGACTGAGACATGAATTCTCCCCCAAGGAGTTTGGTCACAAATTTAATTAAAACTTTTTTTTTAAACGAGCATCATCAGCATGGAAGCATGTCCTCTGGATGGTGGCTGAAGCATGAAGGGGCATATGAATGTTTAGCATATCTGACACATAAATACGTTGCAATGCCAGCTACAAAAAGACCATGTGAATGCCTGTTCTCACTTTCAGGTAACATGCTAAATAAAGCGGGCAGCATATCTCCTATAAATGTAAACAACCCTGTTTGTCTGAGCAATTGGCTGAACAAGAAGTGGAACTGAGTGAACTTGCAGGCTCTAAAGTTTTACAGTGTTTTATTTTTGAGTGCAGTTACGTAACAAAAAAGAATCTACATTTGTAATTGCACTTTCATCATAAAGAGATTGCACTACAGTGCTTGTATGAGGTGAATTGAAAAATGCTATTTCTTTTATCATTTTACAGTGCAAATATTTGTAATAAAAATAATATAAAGCGAGCATTGTATACTTTGTATTCTGTGTTGTAATTTAAATCAATATATTTGAAATGTAGAAAAAAATCCAAAAATATTTAATAAAATGCAATTAGTATTCTATTGTTTAACAATGCAATTAATTGTGATTAATTTTTTTAATTTTATTTTTTGAATTAATTGTGTGAGTTAACTGTGATTAAATGACAGCTCTAATTACATATATACACATTATACCTCACTGTATGCTTGCTATAAAGTTCTCTGTTAGAATACTCTTTCTATTCTAAAGCCATATCTCTGTAAAGATACATGACCTTATCTATTCTTCTTGTATTTCAGAAGACTGGAAGTACTCTTCATTTTTGGGGAAAGAGTTAATCAGGAATCTCTACTTTTTAGTCTCATATCAAGAAAAATGCTGCATCTTCTGTTAGAAACATGACAGTGGATTTGGCCATGTCCATCTAGCCTGGTAATCTATTTCAAATGGTAGCCAATGCCAGCTACTTGTAGGCATGAAATGCTCCTAATCCACTTGAATTAAGTACTGTAGCACACACAAAAAATCTTCTTCTTCTTCCCCCACTGGTAATAGGCTTATCTGTCCCCTATCCCTAGAAGCATGAAGAGGACTGCTAGCCTTTATTGTTTTTATCCTAGCTAGTGCAACTGTAGATGCTATTCTTCATATAGAGAGCTAATACTTTCTTGAATCTTCCCAAGAAATTTATCTCCATAAAGAGATAATAAGCTTCACATTTTAAAGAAAGTAGAGTTGGGCTTAATATTCCATGTTTGGGGCAGGGGGGAGGGCAACCATATTAAAAACATAAAAAGGGACACCACCTGGAGAGGGCATACATTAGGTCTGCAACTGCAACATTTGTTATGCCTCTGAACAGTTGCACCCATGCCATGTTTTGGTTTAGCAAGACCTCATTAGTTGGACATGAGTTTGCAAAATGTTTGAAATGCTGGGATATTATAGATGAGCATCACAGAAAAACCTCTAAATAAAATATGAGCAGAGTTATCTCAAGGGTCAATTGATATCTAAATGCTTGGATGTATTCCAATTAGTTTTGTAACTTACATTTACCTACTATTTCATAATGGGTAGGTTACAGAAGATGGAGAAATCAGTTTTTGAACAGTTAGTAGATTATCCTCATACATGCTTAATTTGTATGTCAATTTCCCTTCCTGAATGCCTTCAATTTTTTTCAATGAACTCTGATCATTGTAGCAAGAGTTTCAATTAAACTGAATCACAGATAAAATGAAGGACAGCCATAAGTGCTCATGCCTTTCTCATCAGGCTGTGGGAATTTTCTGAGAGAACTGATGCCTTAGGTGAATTATACAATTTCTCATTTTATGAAGTGCCTATCCAATCCCAATTTTTTTCCTATACCAATATAACACTTAAGATCATCCAATCCTATCAAATCTTTCTTTCTACTTCTAGAGACACTGTCACCAAGGTTGTTGTTATAACTAGCTTGAGTTTCCCCAAGTATGCCTTATTCTAAGTGTCTTTTTCTCCTCTTTTCTTTTTTATTGGTACTCTGCTTAGCCTTGCATTATGGTAGTCTACTTTTTCAGTAAAGGATACTTCATCTATTGCATTACTATATAACCTCACAAAATTTTATCTAGTTTTTTTTTAAAGTAAACTGTTTTAAAAGAGTTATCTAATATTTTCTTGTTCTCTGTTCACTTCTTTCTTAGAGATTCTCTATTTATTGGAGGTGGTTGAAATTTTTCCAAATTTGAAATTTAATAAAAAACAAGGGGACAGAAAGCTTATGATTTCCTCCACCACCATGTGTCAATCATCTCTAATAAGTATAGGGTCTGCTGTCCCTACTTAGGCAAAACTCCCATTGAAATCATTGAGCATTCAGTGCCTGATGTGCTTAAGTACCTAGCAGGATTTTCAAAAGCACATCTCTGTGTCTTTAGACCCCTAAATACCTTTGAAAAATCTAGCTGTAAGTGCCTAAATTACATCTGAAAATAGAACTTGGGCTCCAAAGTCACTTAGACGCTTTTGAAAACATAATCCCTAGACTGCTATCTTTTTTGAATCTTCACAGGGCTACTCACCCACTCTTACTCCTTTCTCTGCAGAAGGGCAACTGCCATGTCTGGAAAATAAAGGAGGGGTTGGAATGGTGTTGCAGAGCTACCATAGCCCCATCTGTGGGGAGAAGGGAGATCCACATTAAAGAGATTAACTTCCAGGTTGGGGGAGGAGTGGGAATAATCCTACCTCCTGTTTAAGATAATGTGTGATGCTATAGTAAAACTTTGTTATCTGGCATGTTGGGGTGATGGGGGGTGCTGGTTAATCAAAAATTCCAGTTAACTAAGAGTTATTCTTACCAATGGAATACCAATTTTTAAAGAATTAGAATACAATAAAATGAATAAAGTATAAAATAGAATACAGGTACTCACCAACCCAGTAGTAGTACTGCACTGCAGAGTGGTTGGTTTCTTGAAGCACTTAGGTGTATGCAGGTAAAGTTCTCTATACACTCAGGGTACGTCTACACTACAAGACTATTTCGAATCTACTTAATTCGAATTTGTGGATTCGACCTTATGAAGTCGAATTTGTGTATCCACACTAAATACACTAATTCGACTGTCTGAGTCCACAGTAACGGGGCCAGCGTCGACTTTGGAAGCGGTGCACTGTGGGAAGCTATCCCACAGTTCCCGCAGTCCCCGCTGCCCATTGGAATGCTGGGTAGAGCCCCCAATGCCTGCTGGGGGAAAAAATGTGTCGAGGGTGGTTTTGGGTAACTGTCATCATTCAACCGTCACTCCAGCCCTCTCTCCTTGAAAGCGCCGGCGGGAAATCTGTTCGTGCCCTTCTCTGGTCGGTTACAGCTCGGACGCCACAGCACTGCGAGCATGGAGCCCGCTGCGATCATCGCTGCACTTATGGCCGTTGTCAACTCCTCGCACCTTATCGTCCACCTCTTCCACAGTCAGCTGCTGAGAAATCGGGCGAGGAGGCTCCGTCAGCGCGGTGAGGACAGGAAGTCACAGAGTGGCGCAGACCTCTCACAAAGCAGGGTACGCCGCGCAGTGGAGATCATGGTGGCAATGGGTCAAGTTCATGGTGTGGAACGGCGATTCTGGGCCCGGGAAACAAGCACGGACTGGTGGGACCGCATAGTGCTGCAGGTCTGGGATGAATCACAGTGGCTGCGAAACTTCAGGATGCGTAAGGGCACTTTCCTTGAACTCTGTGACTTGATGTCCCCTGCCCTGAAGCGCCAGGACACCCGGATGCGAGCAGCCCTGAGTGTGCAGAAGCGAGTGGCCATAGCCCTCTGGAAACTTGCAACGCCAGACAGCTACCGGTCAGTAGCGAACCACTTTGGCGTGGGCAAATCTACCGTAGGGCTTGCTGTGATTCAAGTAGCCCACGCAATCGTTGAGCAACTGCTCTCAAAGGTAGTGACCCTGGGAAACGTCCAGGTCGTCATAGATGGCTTCGGCGCTATGGAATTCCCAAACTGCGGTGGGGCTATAGATGGGACTCACATCCCTATCCTGGGACCGGCCCACCAGGCCAGCCAGTACATTAACCAAAAGGGCTACTTTTCTATGGTGCTGCAAGCACTGGTGGACCATAGGGGACGTTTTACCAACATCTACGTGGGGTGGCCGGGCAAGGTTCATGACGCGCGTGTGTTCAGGAACTCTGGTCTGTTTAAACGCCTCCAGGCAGGTAGTTTCTTCCCGGACCACAAAATAACGGTTGGGGATGTGCAGATGCCTACAGTGATCCTCGGGGACCCAGCCTACCCACTAATGCCCTGGCTCATGAAGCCCTATACAGGCGCCTTGGACATGAGAAGGAGCTCTTCAACTACTGGCTGAGCAAGTGCAGAATGGTGGTGGAGTGTGCTTTCGGACGTCTCAAGGGGAGATGGCAGAGCTTACTGACTCGCTCGGATCTCAGCGAAAAAAATATCCCCGTTGTTATTGCTGCTTGCTGTGTGCTCCACAATCTCTGTGAGAGCAAGGGGGAGACCTTTATGGCGGGATGGGAGGTTGAGGCAAATCGCCTGGCTGCTGATTACGCTCAGCCAGACAGCCGTGCCGATAGAAGATCCCAGCGGGAAGCGCTGTGCATCCGGGAGGCTTTGAAAGATAGGTTCCTCGGAGAGCAGGGTAACCTATGACTCTCCAGTTGATTTACAGAGAAGCTGAACCTGAGCCTGTTTCAGTGACTGTTGACTTCGATCTGCGGTTACATACCCCGTTCTCCAGGTTTCCCCCCTTCCAACACACGTTTTAAAATAAATTTAATGGAACACTGATTATTAACAAAGTTTTCTTTTATTATGAATTCCTGTTCAAGGGTTGAAACATGGACGCGGACTGTGGTGGGTACGGTGTGCACTGATGTCCAGACCGCTTCTACACTAGAGGAATGACAGGCTCCTGCTCCTACAGCGGTCTCTGGGGGGAGGACGGTTGCAGGTGGGTGTGCAGGAAGGGGTGGGTTTGCAGGAAGGGGTGAGGGGTGCCGTCTTTGGGACGGAGTTTGGATGCAGGCTCTGGACTGGGGGTTGGGGCGTAGGAAGGGGTGAGGGGTGTGTGGGAAGGGTGAGTATGTGTCCGTGGATGAGGGCTCTTGCTGGGGCTCAGGGCATCGGAGAGGCTCGTGGCTAGGGGGGAAGGGCATGGTAAGGGCAGCCTGCCTTGCCATTTGTGGATGTCAGGCGCTAGGACCCTGGGGCAGCATACACCTCACAGACTGACCCGGGGCAGCATTCACCTCCCAGAATGACCCTAGTGCCTAGTGACTGCAGTCTGTGTGTGTCCTGCTGTTGATCCTGCCCCCAAGTCTGTACCCTGGTAATGGAGGCTGTCCTATGCAATTAAAAAAACCCTCCCCCCCCTCACACAAAGTCTTCTGACAAGGAAAACGTGACGGAAACAGTGAATAACAACAAACTACTTTTAATACTCAACTACACAGTGGGGGGATGAAACTTGGATTTGGGACTGGGTGATCCAGGAAGGGAAGCACTTCTCACACTTTAGGGAATGAGAGCTGTTTGGTACATGAGCGCTCTGCTGGGGTGGAGTGACAGTTTTCACGGCCCCTAGCGCCCCTCCTTCTTGTGATTTTGGGTGAGGGGGGGACAGGACTTTGTGGCGGGGGAAGGCGGTTGCAGATACAGTTCAGGGGGGCTCTCTGCTCCTGCCTGCGGTCCTGCAGAACATCTACAAGGCGCCGGAGCGTGTCCGTTTGCTCCCTCATTAGCCCAAGCAGCATTTGAGTCACCTGCTGGTCTTCCTGCCGCCACCTGTCCTCCCGTTCGCTGTGTGAGCGCTGGTGCTGACATAGGGTCTCCCTCCACTGTCTCTGCTCAGCCGCCTCGGCTCTGGAGCAAGCCATCAGTTCCGAGAACATGTCGTCCCTAGTCTTTTTCTTTCGCCGCCTAATCTGCGCCAGCCTCTGTGAGGGGGATGCCGGGGCAGTTCGTGAAAGAGCCGCAGCTGTGTGATGGGAAAAAGGAAGTGATTTCCTTGAAAAGATACATGTTTGCGAACACTGAACACAGCCTAGTCAGTTTCTGTGAACAAGACCATACAGGGCACCTAGTCTCACGAGCTCTCAGGACAAGTTCGAGATTTCGGAATACGCTTTCATTGGCTGCGGTCTTGCACAGGAGATCGGACAAGCGGGGCGGTACAGCTGAATCCGTGTAGCAGCCAGGCCTGGTAAGCACTACACTATAGGCTGCTTAACAGTTAATGGATAGCTGTGCCCTCCCGCTGAAGGCAATCTGGAAAGCATAAAGTCTGACCCTATTCCAGCCCCTCGCGGCTGTGCCCGGGAAAGATCACTGTATGCTTTTCCTCTGCGGCCTCCAACACGTGGCTGTTAAACGAAGGTCATTGCTATGCAAAGTAAAAGTCAAGCATTCACAATAGTAACAGTACACTAATTGCCCTAATTAGATGCAGCAGTCGCCGAACGAGATTACCCTGAGGCGGGTCACTCGGAGAGAGAGAGAGAGGATGCTGCTAGAATCCCTGCACAGACCAGGACCGTATGCTGCCATGCTGGTGGAGGCAATGATTCCGCTGTACATTAGGATGGCCTGGCGCGGAAGAGTGTGCTTCCACGGAGCACCAAATAAGGCACCTCTCCCCAGGAACCTCCTGCGGAGGCTTTTCGAGCTCCTGTACGAGAGCTTCGTGGAAGTGTCCCAGGAGGATTTCTGTTCCATCCCTATATGTGTGGACCTTCTTTTTATATAGTTTTATATGGAAAAGTTTTTATATAGTTTTTATATATTTTTTGTTCCTGTTTTTTAAAAAATAAATGTTTCCTTGTTTATAGGACTTCCCGGTCTGTCCATGCTGGGGACCTCTTTCTATTCTGGGATTGCATGGACTCCTCTGCTGGAGAGCTCTGCATCGTTGCAGGTGCTGCTGAGCTTGCCCCGATGTCCAACCAGGACATGAGATTCAAAGTGCCCAGACAGGAAAAGGAATTCAAATTTTCCCGGGTCGTTTCCTGTGTGGCTGGTCAGAGAATCCAAGCTTGGACTGCTGTCCAGAGCGTCAACAGAGTGGTGCACTGTGGGATAGCTCCCGGAGCTAGTAAGTTCGATTTGCATCCACACTTAGCCTAATTCGACATAGCCATGTCGAATTTAGCGCTACTCCCCTCGTCGGGGTGGAGTACCGAATTCGAACTAAAGAGCCCTCTAGGTCGAACTAAATGGCTTCCTGGTGTGGACGGGTGCACGGTTAATTCGAATTAACACTGCTAAATTCGATTTAAAGTCCTAGTGTAGACCAGGCCTAAGTTATCTTATGACACTACATATCACTATGGGCAGTGCATGGTGTACTAGATCACTAAAAAAAAAAACTATACTGAACATAATTTAATCTTTCTTTGATGATTCAAAGCGCACTTCAGGACCTTGCAGTGCCTCAGGGTCGTCATTATTAACATCAATTATCATTGTAGATGTAGTAGGTGTAGACGATTGGGCTGAATTTGTAATGACCCTAGGACATACTCTGGAAGCTGCGTTTCTGAATAAATCCCTGATATCAGCTTGCTTACTTGTCTTCTTCCTCTTTTGCATAAAACAGTGCAGAATGTGCAGTTGCATAACTTCTTGGGCAGTATACTAATCTCAGTTACTAGATTGAAGATTTGTATTGGGAGATATCAGAAATGCTGGTTAATAGAGATTTCTGGTTGATGAAGTGTGGGATAACACAGCTTTTACTGTATTTTGAATGCTTGTAACTGGAAGGAAATGTTCCTAAGGCAATGTTGCAAGCGCCTTCTTTACCTCAAGTGGTTTTGTCAAGAAAATAGCATCTTCCATACAAACAATTGGAACAATTCATTAATCTCAATTTTAATTAAATTGTGATTCTCATTTAGCAGTGATTAAATTACAAACAGCTAGATAAATGTAGGCAGCAACATTTAGTTAGGTATAATATTACTTTTTTTCACCCCTGTGAATGAGTAATGCATTGGATACCACAGTTTTTCTTGTTCAGCTTTTCATTTACTAGACAAATATATTTTACTAATAGGATTACATCACTTTATTTTTAAAGGTCTCTTAATTTTAACTTCAAAAGAGTTTCATACCTGCATCTAAATGTATGTAGAAAGAGCTATTTAACTTTTTCCCGTTTTAAATCCAAGAATCCTACATTTTGTCAGATTAAACTTTGGTACAAAGGATTTTGTCCCTTGCTAGAAAAAACACACAGTCATTTTTGTCCGGTCTTCTATTTGAAATATAAATCTGTTGGTTCTGGGATTAAGTCTTTTTGCCTGCAGTTATTTTGCCACTTAGGGTATGTCTACACTATGAAATTAGGTCGAATTTATAGAAGTTGATTTTTTAGAAATCAATTTTATATAGTTGATTGTGTGTGTCCCCACTAAGCACAGTAAGTCGGCAGAGTGCGTCCACAGTACCGAGGCTAACCTCGACTTTTGGAGCATTGCACTATTCCCCCAGTCTCCACTGCCCATTGGAATTCTGGGTTGAGGTCCCAATGCCCGATGGGGCAAAAACATTGTCGCAGGTGGTTTTGGGTAAATGTCGTCAGCCCTCCCCCCCCCCGCGGAAAGCAATGGCAATTAATCGTTCCTCGCCTTTTTTCCTGGGTTACTCGTGCAAACAACATACCACGGCAATCATGGAGCCCACTCAGCTCACCATCACCGTACGTCTCCTGGGTGCTGGCAGATGTGGTACTGCTCATTGCCTTTTGGCAGCAGATGGTGCATTACGACTGGTAGCTGTCATCTCCTGGGTGCCCTTTTAGCCAACCTCAGTGAGGTCGGTCGGGGGTGCCTGGACATAAATGGGAGACCCCCCATTTGCGGGTTCGTACTGCACCGTCTTCTGGCAAGCAGCCAGGAGATGACAATGGCTAGCAGTTGTACTGCACCGTCTGCTGCCAGCCTAAGATGTATAAGAGAGATGGAGTGGATCAAAACAATAAAGAGACCAGCTTTGTATTCATTTGATCCCCCGCCCCACTCCCATCCCTCTCTTCATAAAGAGTGGGGGGAGGGATCGCTCGGTGGTTTGAGCATTGGCCTGCTAAACCTACGGTTTTGAGTTCAATCCTTGTGGGGGCCATTCTGTGTGACAACTCTGTAAGCCATGTCATCAGTCACCCCTCCCTCCATCAGAGCAACAGCAGACAATCATTTCACACCTTTTTTCAATGCAGATGCCATAGCACGGAAAGCATGGAGCCCTCTCAGATCACCACCACAATTATGAGCACTGTAAACACCATGCACATTATCCTGCAGTATATGCAGAACCAGAACCTGCAAAAGCAAAACCAGGTGAGGAGGCGACGGCAGCACGGTGACAAGAGTGATGAGGACATGGACACAGACTTCTCTCTAAGTACAGGCCCCAGCAATGTGGACATCATGATGTTAATGGGGCAGGTTCATGCTGTGGAACGCCGATTCTGGGCCCGGGAAACAAGCACAGACTGATGGGACCGCATAGTGTTGCAGGTCTGGGATGATTCCCAGTGGCTTCAAAACTTTCACATGCGTAAGGGCACTTTCATGGAACTTTGTGACTTGCTTTCCCCTGCCGTGAAGTGCAAGAATACCAAGATGAGAGCGAGTGGCGATAGCCCTGTGGAAGCTTGCAATGCCAGACATCTACCGGTCAGTCGGGCATCAATTTGGCATGGGCAAATCTACTGTGATCCAAGTAGCCAACGCAATCACAGAGCTGCTGATATCAAGGATAGTGACTCTGGGAAATGTGCAATTCATAGTGGATGGCTTTGCTACAATGGGATTCCCTAACTGTGGTGGGGCGATAGACGGAACACATATCCCTATCTTAGCACTGGAGCACCAAGCCAACCGAAAGGGGTACGTTTCAATGGCGCTACAAACACTGGTGGATCACAAGAGACGTTTCACCAATATCAATGTGGGATGGACAGGAAAGGTACGTGACGCTCACATCTTCAGGAACTCTGGTCTATTTCAAAAGCTGCAGCAAGGGACTTTCTTCCCAGACAGAAAATAACCGTTGGGGATGTTGAAATGCCTATAGTTATCCTTGGGGACCCAGCCTACCCCTTAATGCCATGGCTCATGAAGCCATACACAGGCAGCCTGGACAGTAGTCAGGAGCTGTTCAACTATAGGCTGAGGAAGTGCAGAATGGTGGTAGAATGTGCATTTGGACGTTTAAAAGTGCGCTGGCACAGTCTCCTGACTCGGATAGACCTCAGCAAAACCAATATTCCCACTGTTATTACCGCTTGCTGTGCACTCCACATTATCTGTGAGAGTAATCAGAGAAGTGAAAACCAGTTTCATGACTGGCCAGGCTACGGTGTGAAAGTTCTGTTTGTTTCTAGGAGGCTATGGAACTCTGTGCTCAAGCTGCCTTTCATATTGTGCTTTTCTGGACTCTGACATTGTCAGTCCTCCTCATCTTCCTCATCCCCAAAACCTGCATCCCTTTTGCATGCTTTCCATTGATGAGTCAAAGCACAGGGGTGGGCTATTGGTGGCTGCACGACCTAGAATGGCATGCAGCTCATCCTAGAAGTGGCATGTCTGGGGCTGTCACCCAGAGTGGCTGTTTGCCTCTCTGTTTTTTTGGGAGGCTTGCCTCAGCATCTTAAGTTTCACTTGGCACTGCTGTGGGTCCCTGTTATAGCCTCTGTCCTTCATGCCCTTTGAGATTTTTTCAAATGTTTGGGCATTTCGTCTTTTTGAATGGAGTTCTGATAGCATGGATTTGTCTCTCCATACAGCGATCAGATCCCATACCTCCCGTTCGGTCCATGCTGGAGCTCTTTTGTGATTCTGGGACTCCATCATGGTCACCTCTGCTGATGAGATCTGCACTCACCTGCAGATTGCCACGCTGGCCAAACAGGAAATGAGATTCAAAAGTTCGCGGGCCTCTTCCTGTCTACCTGGCCAGTGCATCTGAGTTCAGAGCACTGTCCAGAGTGGTCACAGTGGAGCACTCTGGGATAGCTCCCAGAGGCCAATACCATCAAATTGCGTCCACATTACCCCAAATTCTACCCGGCAAGGTCGATTTCAGCACTAATCCCCTCATTGGGGAGGAAATCGATTTTAACAGCCCTTTAAGTGGAAAATAAAGGGCTTCGTCGTGTGGACGGGTGCAGGGTTAAATCGATCTAATGCTGCTAAATTCGACCTAAACTCATAGTGTAGACCAGGGCTTAGAGTTTAATTCCTTTGGCTGGTTTAACCTCAGCTGTGCCTAGATTCTACCAAACTTGTGGCTTCATTAGGCTTACTGGTAGTGGATAAGCAGTGCTTTATATGTGTTCAAATTTCAGAGATGGGTCTTGTCCAAGACTAGAGTTGAACAGATATGAAAAATTGTTTTCATGTCTTCACAAAATCCATATTATGATTATAGACAAGGCAAATACATGGGAACATGAGTGATATAAGAAATGAATAGTGCACAAAAGATAATTTTGTTCCTGTTTGCCCTTTTTCATACACAAGGACAAGGGGACAGTCAATTAAATCAAAAAGCAGCAAACTTCATTCTGATAAAAAGAAAATATTTCAATGTAACTAAAACGCCAAACTGTGGAACTCACTGCAATAAAATAGATCAGAGGCCAAGAGTTTAGGATTTTAAAATTATGTATTTCATATGGATAATCCAAACAGGCACAGTTATATTGGATAAGAAAAGTAATAGAAGTGATTATAAATTGGCATGCTGCAGAGCATAAGCCAATTCTAGCTGGAAAAGTTAGGAAGTTTCAACCCATCGAATCGCTGTTCCAGAATTGTTCATGTCAGGGTACTGGCCGCAATCAAAGATAGGCCAATGGGCCATCTAGTTCTGTATTCTAATACAGTATGGTAATGCCTGTGTTGCTATGATTTGAGCTGTTCATTTTTTTATCCCGTCAAACTTTCCTGCTGCAGTACAAGTACATTCACATCAGAGTTTCAAGTGGGCTTTTATTCAACTAGGTGCTCAAATACTACAGTGATGAGCATAGCATAATAACCTATATAGAACACAGTAATATACAGAATTTTGCATATACAAGCACTGTGTGGGAAGACTTACACTTGTGTATCAGTTAAGCACACTCCAATGCCTGTGTGCACATTGGATGACTCCTGATTTGGACAGGAGTTCTGTTTTCTGAACTTCTCCTAGTCTGCACCTATGGTTAGGGCAACTGTAAGCATTAGTTAGTCGTCCAAAACTAAATATAGCGACTCAGAAACGTAAATTAGTCTTCCAACCTAGAGAGGACAATAGACTTGGAGCAAATTCTAAATATCAATTAGAGCTGGTTACAAATTTATTAGAAAAGTATTTCTCAATGAAAATGGCTTTTAAAATAAAGTTTTTGAAGTGTTTCCTTTTTTAGGGGAGACAGTGTACAAAACAACTTTTTTGTGAGAATTTTTTTTTAGGGGAGGGGGGCAGAATTGTTAGGAATTTCCTGTGATAGGGGGAAATCCTTTTTTAAACCACCCCTAATATTGACTACTGTGAGCTCAGTCACTTTGACCAGTTCATAAACAACCCACAGGCTCATATGTTTGAAAAAATTATTCATGAAAAATTAATAAGTCACAGTGACTTCAATGGTGCTAGGATTTCACCCATAATTTCTGCATGGATAACCCAAACACAAAAAAAGGTCAAATTTTATTAACTAATTTGTAAGAAATAGTTTGATTGGCTCTCTGAGAGATGTATTTGTTTTTTCTTTAAAGGGCTTCAACCCATGTCTTGTAATAGTCATCATTCTGAATAGGGGAGTCCTCAGGGAAGGCATCACTAAATATAAAAGTGGCATTGCATGCTCCACAGCCATGTTGCCAGAATACATAAAAATACCCCAACACAATGTGCTTCAAACTCTCCCTTGACACAAAAAGAGGTGCACACCTTGATCCTACCTGGAGTCATCCATGGAGCTTCCTCTCAGATTTTCAGGATTCAGTCGGACCTGGAAACTTCACTCTGATGCCTGGGGCCATCAACCATGGTCACGCTGGCTGTTGCAAAGGTCCTCTGTAGATGATGAGCCTTTGAAGGCAAATCATCCATTCAACTACCATTCCAATGTTTAAGTTTGATGTAAAGGTTACTTTTTCTTTATAACTGTATTTTTGCAAATAAGCCCCTGTAAGCTCACTATCAGTGCAGCCTAGTGATCAGGCAGAAATGCAGCAAGTGGTTGCCCCTTTTCATTTATAGTCCAGTTCTACGGCTCCCCCAAGGCTTCTGGGCTTTCTCCTTAGTGCAGGGACTTCGAGGTCTGGACACTTGAACAGTCAGGGTTTTCCCACCCAAGGTAAAGGCTTCTGTTGCTGTCCCATCTTTTGGGAGAGCCTGAGCATACCATCTCTCCTGGGTTCTGATCCAGGGCCCATTGGTGGGCAGCCATGTTTTCTACCTTGGGGTGCTATGCAGCTGCTCCCCTGGACCACTTCCTACCCGCGTTTCCCTTTTTCCCATGGAGTTAGTTACAGAACCACCAATATTCTCTGTCCTTCTCAGCCAGTCACCCATCTCGGTTTTGTAGGGTTTTTATTTAATTAATTTATTTATTTATTGTAGCAGAGGTCTGCTCCCTTCCACAACCTGTCCTCTTCTGAGCTGCAATGTTTCCCCTTTTAAGCTCCGCCTCTAGCTTGTGCAGGCTTTGCAGGTGTGGCTGGGCAGGCCTACCTGAGCTCAGAACTTCTCATTAACCCCTGGTTCTCCTGTGTGGGGTTTGTACACCCCATCACTGCCCTTTAATTATTTTGTTCTCTATATGATACTTCCATAATTCACCAAAATATTTAAGACCCCAGTCTCACTCTTTAGAAGGCTGGGGCCAGTATTCTAACTTTGTCAAGGAGACTAACAGCTTTTCCTTTAGAGCTCTAAACTTTCAAGTCCGGCCCCAAATTCCTTTTACATACTATGCTGGAATCTTGATGTGGATTTTTTTTAATCCCTTTGCTTTTATTTCTTGTCTTAATATTCCTTTCTTTCAACTTTTGCAGCAGGTAATTAGCTGCTTCTGATAAGAAGTGAGATTTCTTTGAATTCATGATACAGCGTGACACTCATTTGCTTTCTGTAGAAAAGCCCAAGAATGAGTAGACCTTGAAGTCTAGCTTTGGTTGTCCACCCCTCACCATGCCTCCTCCCACTCATTTTTCTTCTTAATGTCTCTAACAATAATTGTTACACTCTTTTTAAACTGAGCCTTGTTTAAACCACCAACCCTGCATTTTAAAGGCTGTCCCTTCTATGGGGTCTAACGTCCTATGACCCTTATCCAATAAGAAGCTAAAAAGAATTTGACAAGATTAAGAGTTTGTTTTCATGCAGCATTATGCAGAGGACTGGTACATAAGAATGATTGTATACTCTTTGTCCATTAATTTAAATTTGTATTTTTTTTCTATTAGGGTTTTGTTTGTATGTATCTTAAAATATAATTTCTTTCAAGGATTTCACAGGATTGGGTCCATAGTACCAGATATACACTTGTAAGCATTTGGTATTTTCTGTTAATACATTTTTAAATGTCCTATGTTTGTGTTTTTATGATCAGCGGACTCTTTCCAGTGTTATAAATGATTTTGCTCTTGCAAAACCTTGTGGCAAGATTTTTAAAATATATAAACTATATCTCTTCTTGAGAGATACTTAAAATGATAGGTGAGCTCCCAGGACTATTAAGGCAACATATGCTAGTTTGACCCCAGCACAACAAAAGTATATCACTTCTGGAAAGAATGCCCCTTCATCACTGAAATGAATTCTTTCATCAGACCTAAAGCCACTTGCAGTTATTAATATGCAATTACAATTTCATGAGCTGCAAAGCCTAGAATTAATTACCATTTTAATATTTGATCTTGCCTTCACATATTCCTTATAAATACATTATTGAAACTTTTCCTTTAGGTACAACAGATAAGCTTTATTTTAAAAAAATGACCATGTTAATTAGTTAAGCAGAACCAAGACAAGCATTATCATTAAAATCAGAGGAACAGAACAATGTTAATTTAGTCCTGAATTCATATAAATCACAGTATAAATGTTCTGAAAAGTAGTTTTTTTAAAAGTCATGAGGGAGATTTGAATTAAAATGCATTTTTCGTCATTCTCTTCAGCATAATTGCACTGTGATAAGAGAAATATGATCTCAAATGCATATATAGTAGATGAGGGACTAGACATGAAAAACAGGGTTTCAGAAATGACTTAATTGATGTCCTGAGGTCCTAGAACATCTGGAGGTCTCACTGCATAGAGTTCCTCCTTAAAAATGCCAACTAAAAAGGAGTGAGTATAGCTAGCTGCAAAAAATACCCACTCCTCACTCCCTGTTGCATAGCTAGTCATAATTTCCCAACTTGTATACTCAACCTCGTGAATATTTATCTGCTTCTGAAAGATAGTGGGAATTCTTTGAATATGGGAGGCAGTGCATGGCCTACACGCTGAGCTGCCTCTCAAACTTAGAAGCGCCAACTTGTCTTCTGAAGTGAGATGCTGTAGCCACCATGGACAGCAAAATCCCAAATTAACCAGATTTACTTATACTTCATGTGCTGAAACTCAAATTAATGCCATCTACTTTAGTTAGCACATGGGATCACAGCAAGCACAGCAAGGAGACAAGCAAGGTGGCATTTCCTGCATTTGCTGAGAGAGCATAAAATCATTTGAGAAGGCAGTCAAAAATGTGCATGCTGCAGACTTACAAAGTATACATTTTAAGCTGAGTGATAACTTCCCTGATATTCAATTTCTCTCACTCTGCTTTCACCCAAACAAACCAATAAAATCCCTCCATTGTTCACTGCAGCAACATTTTTTAACCCCGCTCAAGCAATATAAAACAAGGTAACTTTGTTTGCAGTCCTATGTGTGTGGGAGGGGAGTGTTGGGGGATTATTTGAGAACAGCAGTTTGACAATGACTTGGGAGGCTGAGTCTATGCATTTTTACAGGCAAAACAGCACAACAATGTTAACAGTACTTACTGTATAATGTCAGTGAAAAGCAAATATGCAATTTTTGATCCCACAATATTTGTCAACAAAATTTGTCCTGCAATAGGCCACTCAGCTTCGCTCTTGCAAACAATTGCAGCTGTACAATGCTCCATTCAAAAATTAAGAGGTACCTTTAGTCACACTTTTACATTGCAATTGAAGAAGCAAGAGTACATCTTAGGGAAATATGCATTGGGAATAGGAAAACGTCAGTCACATGAAAATATATATTGTATGTAAAAATAGGATACGTTTTTAATTCTTATCCAATGGATATCAAAGGATGTCTTAGTAGGCAATTGCTTTCAGCATCTGTCTGTGCAGAGAGACACAGCCTAATTTTGCTCTTAATTGGAATGTCAACACTAGAGCTTATGCCGGTACAATTTATATCAGTCAGGGTTTGAATAAGCCACCCTCGGAGCGACATAACTTACACCGACCAAAGCGCTGGTGTGGACAGCGCTATGCTGGCTGGAGAGCTGCTACCACTGCTCATTGAGGGTGAATTAATTGAGGCTATGGCTACACTAGAGAGTTTATATCTGTACAGCTGCATGCACCAATGCAGCTGCACTGATGTAAGCTCTCTAGTGTAGCCATAGCCTTAGTTTGATGCCCAACTAATTAAACAAAACTTTTAGTAGACCAGGATGAACTTGATAATACTTGCCTGCTGAGTCATTTTACAACACTAAAACACAAACGACCAAAAATAAAAAATAAAATTATCAAAGTTGCTGAACTCATGATGCTTAATTAAAAATCAAAGAAGAATGTACTGCTTTATTTTTTTTAAAGAACCTAACAAATGATGCATGCAAACTAAAAAATACTAGCTCTTGACACCAATTCTTGAGAAGGCAGATACAGAACCAACTCTGACTGATTTGAGGGGTGGGATATAGTAAAGATGAAAAGTGCTATGCATTTTAGGAACTAGATCTGGGCTCAGATCAACACCCCCCTGGATCTGAATACCCCTTTACTTAATGCAGGTTTCAATCTGGATCCAGTTTCATGACTTATCATGACAATGATAACAAATACAATGAGGAAACATCACACCAGGAGTAAATCCATTCTTCCACATATGCAGAGTGTAGTGTATAGAGCTGTACAACTAGGCTTGATCAAGTGAACTGACTCAGATTAGTAGTGGTGAAAACCTAAAACTATTGTACTCCAGTCACTACTACCTCCCATGAATTGTATGGGAGCCCCACACTGTATTCTCATTCCTCCTCATTTCCATAGTTATCACTTGCTTATCAAAATAAACTCTGGCTTACTGAGGAGAAAAACAAACAGGAAGCCTTTTATTCCCTATTTAATAATGTCTGAATGCCCTGCCAGACCTTTTTGCCAGTCCTCTCCCAGGCAAGATAGTTAAGTATTTCAAGTGCCAAGAATTAATTATCTACAAATAATTATTTTCAGCTGGACAAAATCTCTACAGTATTTAGCACTACTGCTATGGCATAAAGCAGGAAAAAAAGAAGCTAAATGATACGTATTAAAATGGGAACATTACTTCATTATAAAAAAATTGATTTTTCTAATGGATCAAAAAAAACCCCTATTCATTAGCAATATACATGTAAGGGGGTTTGTGCAGTTGTTAAGTATTTATGAATTTAAAAAATAGGCAAAGTCTGACTTACTTTAGCAGCAAATGTATTTGTAGTATGCATTTCACTAATAAGTTTAGTTCTTCTGAAAGGATTCATCACCCTAATTAAAAGAATTGGAAAGTACTATGCTCAGTAAAGATAGTCAGGAATATTTTTAACAATTTTTCATTGAAAAATATTGATTTTTTTCAGACTGAAACTTCATGAAACAGGACTGGGTTCAAATTTTCCAACTTGAAAAACTGTTGAAGTTTAGAAATTCTGTTTTGTTTTGGCATTGTCAAAATGAAAAATTCTGTTTTTCCAGTTTAAAATGATTTTTTATTTAGAAATGTTAAGATTAGAATGAATATTAAAGGTCAAAATTGAAACATTTCAAAATTATCAAACTGTTTCAATTGACCCAAAATGAAAAAAAAAAGTGTGGTTTTGGTTCATGAATATTTGAGGGGGTTTTGTCCCAACTTGAGATGGGAAAAACAAAACTCTCAACTATTCAAGGGAAGAGAAAATGTTTCCCACACAGCTCTGCGTTCAGTAAGTTGAACACCAGTTGCCAACACAAGAGTTTTGCATTGTAAACATCTATACATACAAGTGCAGCATGAAGCAATCCCATTCATCATCATAGCACATTCTCATGGGATGTAGCCAACTTATAAATTGAGAGCTACCCAGATTGATTTCTGGCAAACTGCTTAAGGTGATCTGATGATATATGCATAGATCTCACAAACAAAATGGAGCTGTGCTGTTTAGTAAAGCACTGACGTACAGCTACACACATTACTTAGTACTTAGATGGCTCTGTACTTTAAGGAATACTTAAATGCTGCTGAAAGTGCTGTTGATTATTCAGAATGTAGTATTCTTTCCTCTGCGTCAGAGTAAAACAACTGTCCCCAGTAGTGGTAGTGGGCATTATGCTGCATGGAAGTAAACTTGTGTAGTTATCTGTGGTGCCGTATTAGTTGATTTTTGTGGGATAGAGGCAGATAGGGTTAGAGTGCTCCATAACTGAAGCAAACCAGAAAACTGGTATTGGTATTGTCCTACACTCAGAGCATTGCCATAGAAAAGAATCTGCATGCCAGAGTTACTAAACTCACCTTTCCCCTGTTGTCTTAATGAGTGTCTGTATTGTTTAGGAGTACGCTAGCATCCCATTACATAGCTTGAGCTCTCTAGAGGCACTCACTATGTTTTAAGTTTAGAAGTCAATATAAACCAGTCATTGTAGCAGTCTGTATGTAGACAGGCCTTGCATGTTAGTGCATATTTAGTAAACAATTATCTGGATCCTATTGCCTATGTGGTTTCTTCATGTTTTTTGTAATCTAAAGTTCAAAAGAGACAACAGTATCTGATTTTTCTGATCTTCTCCAAAATGGACAGGAGACTGTTAGGTGGATTTAAATGATGAGAGATAGTAGCAGTAGCCCTGCTTGGGGCCTGGAGGCAAGAGTTTCATCCAAAGAATAAAATTTGTGAACAGCAATGTTAGCCCTTCCCTTTCAAGCCGGATGGTTAGAGTGCAGAAATTGGTTAACTATAACACACAGTAGTAGAAGTGAAATAAAGTGCTGTTCAAATTGACAACAGCATAAAGCCAGTGTGAGATTTAAATAACAGAATTATTGCCATAATGTCTCCTGGTCAGCTTACAAAGCTAGGTCCACTCAAGCTTGTGTCTCCATTAACAGTTTGTCTCTGTTTTAATAATTCTCTCTCCCACTCTCTTTAACTACCCAATCATTATAATTAATGCTGACACCAAATCCCTGGATACGATACTCCCCTGAGCTTCAGGATAATCTGGCTACACACTGGGTCAATCAGACCCACCCCTAGTTATAACAGACATTGACTTAGGGCAGGTCTACACTAAGGGCGGGGGTCGAACTAGGGTACGCAAGTTCAGCTACGTGAATAGCGTAGCTGAACTCGAAGTACCCTAGTTCGAACTACTTACCCGTCCAGATGCCGCGGGATTGAAGTCCGCGGCTCCAAGGTCGACTCCGCCACCGCCTTTTGCAGTGGTGGAGTACCAGAGTCGACCGCGGCGCTTCCGGAGTTCGAACTATCGCGTCCAGATTAGACGCGATAGTTCGAACTCTGAGAAGTCGAACTCACCGCGTCGACCCGGCAGGTAAGTGTAGATTAGCCCTTAGAGGCTGCCATGCCAAACTAAATAGATTCAGGTTTTGCTAGAAATCTGAAACTCACAGCTGAGCATCTGTGGAAGCTGTTGTTCAAGGAGGTGCTGTGATGAGGAGCCATCACAGGACGGTACAGACAGAAAGGAAACTCCTTCAGGCACCATACAGGGCTATTGCTATGAGTATAGGGTTATCATATTTCAGGATCCCCAGAAAGAGGATCCTGCCGAAAGTGGGAGAACTGAGAGGAGGGTCAATCTGGATGGTACAGTTGTGGGTGCTAGAGAGGGTACCTGCAGTGGGGGTCAGGGCCATAACCAGGATAGGGCAAGAGTGGCAGCTGCCCACAGCGTAAAGCCACAGGGGCAAAAAATAACAGGGCATGACAAAGGTCTGTAGGGCCAGCCCCGCATGGAGCCTGGAGAGGCAGGCAGGGTGTGCAAACTATATACCGGTTCTAGCACTCCACAGCCTGCCAGAATCACTCCCCCCGCCTTGACAGTGATGCACATGAGATCTGCTCACCACAGCTGAGTCCCCTCAGAGAGCAGCTGGGTTCCACGGTCTTCCCCCCACCCCCACAAGCTGGGCTCTCCTGCACCCCTGCATCCCCAAGCGCTGCTTGGAGCAGAGTCGGGTGAACTGCCGGGGAGGGAGGGTGTCCAAAGGCAGGTGAAACTTCCTCACAAGGGCTGAGCAGCCAGAGCCTCCCTGGGAACTCTGGGCAGAACTTATTCAGCAAGTGGAGCCATGTTTTTCTGTTTGTAGGATATACACAGTCAGGTCATAAATTTCCTCAAATTTATTCAACAGATACCTTGTCATAATGTTTCCAGGCAGCATCACAAACCATGAAATCTGGTCTCCCCCCATGAAATCTTGTCTCGTGTGTGCTTTTACCCTATGCTATACAGATTTCATGGGGGAGACCAGCATTTCACTAATTGGGGGCCCTGACCCAGAAGGGAGTTGCAGGGGGGGTTGCAAGGTTATTTTAGGGGGAGTCATGGTATTGCCACCCTTACTTCTGTGCTGACTTCTCAGCTGGGTGGCCAGAGAGTGGTGGCTGTTGGCTGGTCACCTAGCTCTGAAGGCAGCGCCCCACCAGCAGCAGGGCAGAAGTAAGGGTGGCAATACCATACCATGTCATCCTTACTTCTGCACTGCTGTCTGCAGAGCTGGATGGCTAGAGAGTGGCAGCTGCTGACTGCAGCTCAGGCTGCAGCTCAGAAGAAAGAGTGGCAATACCATACCATGGCATCCTTACTTGTGTGCTGCTGCTGCTGACAGCTCTGCCTTCAGAGCTGGGCTCCCAGCCAGCAGCTGCCGCTCTCTGGCTCTGAAGAGCCACACTTTATTGGGGGAGGGATAGCTCAGTGGTTTGAGCATTGGCCTGCTAAACCCAGGGTTGTGAGTTCAATCCTTGAGGGAGGCCACTTAGGGATCTGGGGCAAAAATTGGTCCTGCTAGTGAAGGCAGGGGGCTGGACTCGATGACCTTTCGAGGTCCCTTCCAGTTCTAGGAGATTGGTATATCTCCAATTATTACAAGACAGCACCGCCACCACCAGCAGCAGTGCATTTGTAAGAATAACACAATACCTTGTATTACAATAACCTTGTGAACCCCCCCAAACATAACTCCTTTTTGGGTCAGGACCTCTAAAATTATAACACCATGAAATTTCAGATTTAAATATCTGAAATCATGAAATTTATGTTTTTAAAAATTATATGACCGAGAAATTGACCAAAATGGACCGTGAATTTGGTAGGGCCCTAAATATATAGGCTCAAAGGTGTAACATGATCCAGAAAATGTCCAACATTAAGCAGTTTCAAACAAGGTTCATGTTTTATATACAGAGACCTCATGGCAAACATTAAAAATATTTGTAACCTTTTATTAACAATAAGGGAAAAAGTTAAAATATTTGAAATAGAAAGTATTCAGTAAGGCTTTTGTTGTAACAGCATCCCTTGTTTCCTTTCCCTTTAGCTGGAGAGAGTTGCTAAAAGGAAAAAAAACAACAACCACCCTGTTTGACAGTGTTTTCAATGGTATCAAAGGTGGTAATAAGTATCCCCTTTGGGGATGTTGCACATTTGCTGTTTACTGCCTCCTGAGCTGCCTCTGTGGACATCCCCCTTGGTGCCCTTTAAGAACTCAGCCTCTAATGACCTAAGTTCAGTCCTTTAATTCACTTATTTTACTCAAAAAAATGCTCAAAAGTCCAAAACAAACACCCACATTTTCATCTTATCTTCCCTTTTTTAACTCCCACTCAGAGGCTTCAGCTGGCTAGGGCTCTGCAAGGACTGACTTGCTTCTCACAAGTGCTTCTTCTACCAGCTCCACATTCTCCTGAGCATCCCATCCCCACCTTATTGCCTCTGCCAGTCCAGCTACTCTCTCAGCCACTCCACCCCTTGGAATGTCCTGCTGCCTTTTATATTAGAATCACCTGAGTCCTCTGAGGAGTGGATCATTTTATAATCAGGGCTGATTTAGCCCCAGGTTCTCCAGCCCACAGGCAAGCCAGCCTGTTACAAGGGAAAAAGAGAAGACATTAACGGAGATGGGCTGGTGGTGGTGGTGGTGTTGTTGTTGTCAAGTTCACTTCCATTTCTTGGAAGAAAAAAACAAACACACAAAAGGAGAAAGAAAAGAACAGCAAAGATTAAAAACTGCAGCTTCTTTCTCTGGTGTTAACTTTCACTTGCAGTCTCATTGCTCGAAAACCACAGGCATGCCATAGGGTCTTATAAGCCACTGGGAGACCTGGCAAACTTGAACCAGCTGCTCCAGACACTGCCTTTAGCAGCATCTTTGATCACAGACTCATGACAGTATTGCAAAATATAGTCTTGACCAACTAAGTCAGAAAACTCCTATTAGACATTGTCAGAATGACAAGATGGTGAGCTGATGCAGAGGCAGATGTAGGCTGAGCAGGGGCTGGCTATGTTCAGTAAAGATAGTCAGGAAAAAAAGAAGAGGGATAGAAAAGAAAAAAAAATAAGGTGGGGAAGGAAAAGAGTGGGCATGGAGGGAAAAAACTCATAACCCAGGTAGTATTTGTGATTCAGCCAGAGCTAGTAGTGTTGGTGATGTCATCTGGGTCCTTCTCTTGGCCCAATCTGGTCAGGACCTCTCTCAGGATCGGAATCAGGCCCAACAGTGACATGGCAGATCCCAGGGTCCTCAGAGATGGTGGAGGTGGCAGTCATGATGGTGAAGTTCAAGCTTTCCTACTCTTGTCTTTAAATCAGTCAATATCAATGTACCTCTTGTCCCCTGCCCGCTCCCCCGCAAAAGTCTTTTCTTTTGAGAATGCCAAAAGGGAGAAATGGATTGAATAGCCCACCCCCTTATTTTGTCCACCAATTAGGCCTAATTCTGATATCCTAATTCTGGTTCATTTATTTTTGTTCAGTCCTTTAGTCATATCAGTAGACCTCTTTTTTTGGACTAATTCAGTTTTTGTCTGTGCCTTCTGCACCTTTTCCCATCAGCATTTATCCTTATATGTGATTGGAACATTTCATAAACTTTAATCCACTTTCCCACAGTTGAGATCAAAATTAGGATATATTTGTAGGACTAACTATTACAACAAGGGACAGAGTATGCTCTCTTCAGCTACTTCTAGTACCCACAAACAGCAGCAATGGGTGCCTGACTTCAACTCAGATCAGGCTCCTCAGGTGTTTCCTACTCTTCTTGGCCCAGGGCAGAGAAGTGGAAGGGTCTAGTAAAAACTCTGGCAATCCAGCAGGCTGGCTGAATTCCCTACTGTGTGCACATACTTCACGTAGGCAACATGAGATGAGAGGAGAGAAAAAAAACCTGCCTGCCTCAGAGGGAAAGACCAGCAGGATGCTTAGACTGAGACTCCCATGTTGTATAGGACCAGCTAGGGTGACCAGATGTCCCGATTTTATAGGGACAGTCCCGATTTTTGGGTCTTTTTCTTATATAGGCTCCTATTACTCCCCACCCCCATCCTGATTTTTCACATTTGCTGTCTGGTCACCCTAGGACCAGCAGAGCCGATTTCTGCTGCTACCACATCCTGTCTTCTCCACACCTTTGGAAAGAGGGAGAGAAGATCATTTCCCCCACAGTTAGTGTGACTGTGTTGGGAGGAGGAGCTGGACACATTGCTCTGGGGCAAGCACTGGTGCATATAGGGTGACCAGATGTCCCGATTTTAAAGGTACAGTCCCGATATTTGGGGATTTTTCTTATATAGGCTTCTATTACCCCCCGCCCCCTGTCCTGATTTTTCACACTTGCTGTCTGGTCCCCCTAGGTGCAGAGATACCGAGGAAACAGCTTGTATCTCTACTGTTCAGCAGCTCTGGGGTTGGTTTTGTCCTAGTGCAGGTGATATCTTTATGTCAGTGGCACCTGTAGAGCTCTGCTGGACTGTAAGAATACACTCCAGCCAAGACTCCTGCTATCCCATACTTCATCCCTCCCCTCTGCCCAAGCCATGCCCACCCTGGAACGCCACCATTGTGTGGAGCTGCTCTGTAATTGGTGAAGAACTGGTGGACTGGCTCTGTATCATGTGTACATATTCTCTTATACAGGGAGTAATCACCAGGTGGAGGGAAGAGGTTGTTCTGTCTATGCCCTATGGCTTCTTTTCACCAGCTAGGCTAGTGCCAAGGGGCCCTAGGGTAACAATGTATAGGGAAACGGGCCTATCCATTTTCCCATTCAGGGTGGACAATATTTTTGACAGCAACCCACCATAACATTTGAAGAAAGTTTGAACACACATGGTAAAATTGAGAAGAGAAAATTGAACATAAGTACAAAGGTAGCTACTTCAGGAGTCTATGACTTCACTGGAAAAAAGAAACTATAATTTCTTTTAAATAGAACACTGCTAATTGCCCTTATTTTACTCCAAAATGCGATACAGTAACCATAGATTTAGCTTGACATGAATAATTGGACAAGGGTGAGGCCTTATTTCTTGGAGGAGAGAATTGAGGGGGGTGAATGGATCAGCAGGCTGGAAACAGAATGTCTGTACTAGCTAAGATAAGGAGGAATGCACAGGGAACCATTTACAATGGATAAAATAAGCCGAGAATGTAAAGATGACGTAAAGAGTAAGTCATATGGCAACAGATTATTCTGTACCGAGATTAGTTCCTGAAAAGAAACCAAGCCAATCCCAAAGCATGTAATGCGGAAATGTATACAAATGAAGAAGTTTGTTGTGTAACTCTGGATGTGTGGTATACCCTATACCAGTGGTTCTCAAACTTTTGTACTGGTGACCCCTTTCACATAGCAAGCCTCTGAGTGCAACCCCCCTTATAAATTAAAAACACTTTTTTATATATTTAACACCATTATAAATGCTGGCGGCAAAGCAGGGTTTGGGATGGAGGCTGACAGCTTGTGACCCCTCCCATGTAATAACCTCGTGGCCCCCTGAGGGGGTCACTACCCCAGTTTGAGAACCCCTGCCCTATACCCACCCCCCTACACTTGAGCTTGATCAACTCATGTGTAGTTTGATTGTATGCCAATAAAGAAACCTGAGTGACAAGATGGGAGTCAAACTGAGTTCTTGGGGAATTGAGTGGAATAGGCCTTGAGGGATCACCAACATACTGATGCCCATGACTCAGAGTTGCTCATCTGAAGCAGGTAATGTATATACCCTTAGTGTGAGGGTTGCAACCTAGCATTAAGGAAATGGCATTGGAAGGGTTTGAATATGAGGAAGTTAGTACCATACTGGGGAAGTGGGTTAAATCTAGGGCTGAACCCTATGGATTTCCCAAGGAAGTATCTAAAGTAGGCTGGGACCAGGTGAAAAGGGAACTCCAGAGAGTGGTATTAGATTTAAATAAAAAAATGCTTGTCAGAGCACAGGAAAGGTCTGTGAAATGTCACTGAAATTCTCCAAAAATGGGCAGCCAAGAAAAAAAAATCTAGTTTTTTTCCCCCTTAAAGCAAAGAAAGCTCAAATTAAAGCATCAGTTTCACAAGTATTATTTCTGGTGGCTAAAACTTTACAAACAAAACATGCCACTTTGAAGGATGAATGTAAAAAACAAATGAAAGTTGCAAAGGAGGAAACAAACGATATAGAAAAAAATTCTAAAACTTCTGAAAGAAAACATTGTCTGTTATCAGCATAAATCCAAAGTAAAAAGCAGCCATCCTACAAGAGCTGTAATTAGAGAATATGGCTTTTCAGGCAAAGTGTACCAAGTTAAGAAATAACTGTAAAAAAGAAGCTTACAGAAGCTGAAAAAAGCAACTGAAAAATGTGTCCGTTTTAATAAATAAAATGAAGGTAGGAAAGTGAAGAATTAAAAAAAAAAGCCTTTGCACAAATGAACACAGCAAAGTTGAGAGGGAATTAAACAGTTGGGGGTTGCAAAAATGTTTCAGTGTTAAAGTTAAAACGTTAAAGAGCGAATGCTTGGTTTAATAATGAAACCCAGTTATGGTCGTATAACTTGGTGCAGTCATGCTCAGTAAAAACCTTTATAATAAAACTAATTATGCAAAAGGGAGATCGAGTAACAACTACCACCACTATATGCTTTTATCCCCAAGAAGCCTTTACAGCCTGAACAAAATGAGCCCTTCCTAATAAATATGTCTGTAAATAATTGTGCTGGCTGCTGCAGGTACAAAAACAATTTAAATGATTGGACTATGGACAATGTAGTCAAAATAGCTAAAAAGGATATAGGGATTTCTGTGTAGCTTGACTGCTTGCAAATGTACTAGTGGGGATGTAACCTGGGTGCAGCTATGGAACAAAATAATTTAAAAGTGATGAAGGGGTGTTGATCAGCTCAAACAACAAATTATGTGACACAAAACAAATAAGGGGCGGGGACAGAAATATTTAGCTGGAATATTTTTTAAAATTGTAAAAAATACTGCCCAGAAATTTCAGACCAAATGGCTAAAGTTTGGCAAAGTAACAAATTGCAAACGGGGTCTTAAAATGGAAAGTGTTGGGCAACTGTCACGCTAAGTGGCACTACCAGCTCCTCTTGTAAAATGGGCTCCATGGCGTGAGATGTAATGGTGGTGGTATTCATTTAACAGATTGTTTTGCTTTTGTTTTAGATCATGTATGCAGTAGATTTTCATCATCAACCCTCTCGTTCTCTGTGGTGTGCAGTACATTGAAGCTGTTAGCAGGTTTATTAGTCCACAATAGTGTTTCATAGTGTAAGAAATTAAATGCATTTTTCAAAGCTTTACTTAGTTTTTGTCACAAAGCATTATGATAACTGCTGTAGCAATAATGCTGAATGAATTCATAATGACGGCCACTTAAAATAATGACACCATTGATTTTAAGTTTTAAGTTTTAATCTTTAATTATTCATTATGAATTTGATCTAATAATACTGATCATAATGTATTCATTAGGTATTCTTTGGATATTGTATGTACTGAATGTGCATAGATGCTTGCCATTTGAATGCTATAGTATTTAATGGACACTTTCTACAGCTGAAATCTGATAGTGTTTTTTATCTTAAAATAGATATCAAAATATTTCCAAGTTTTTATCTTAGATAGTACCTTCCAGTTACAGCTCTAAACTACCCAATGTAGAGTTCAAAATAGCATCCCAATTAATGTGCAGAGTAATATAAGCCCCTAAAACTGTTTTGTTGATGTTTACCATATTAGTGCCTACCAATCTTTGCCTCTGGTATCAAAGCAGGTACAGCCATTACAGATTACTTTAAGTACCCTCAGCCACTATTGCTATTCTCAATGATAATACCATATTTAAGCTCAATCCTGATATCTTTGAAGTCAATGACAAAACTCCCATTGACTTCCATGGAGCAGATTCATGCCCTTTGTGCCTAAATAAATGCCCATGAATTAAAACCACTTTAATGCAAAAGATTAGCATGCTATTCCCTTCCTGTTACAACACTGCACAACAGGCAAGTCAGGAAACCTCTTCGCGTTTAAGATTACCATTTGTGTGATAGTTTCTTAAGAGCACACATAAATAAGGAAGGTGACTTTAATGTAAAAGGATCATTAAACCATGATTTGATTTACAAAATCTTAATCTGAATGTGCTCAAAATGTCATTGCTGTTGCAAACAGGCAGAAATCCTATTTATCTGAAAATCTGGGGAAAATGAAGGGGCAGTTTTTTAAATGTCTGTAATTAAAAAAACTTCAATAGGAGTACATCTTCGATGCATCTTGTATGTATGTGTTAGCGCTTCATATTGATTATGTGAATATTGGATAACACAAATTCAGCAGATTATGTCTGACCTACAAATGTGCTAAAGCAGCAATTATTACAACACAAATTACCACAAAGAATGCAGTGAAGCTGGAACTAGACTCTGATGTCATTCATAATAAAGAACAATCTTAGCAACTGCCCTAAAGGATGATAACCAGTGTTCTACTTTTAAATTGTTATTTCTATTTAATGGGGAAGTTTGTGTTTATATTGGATGTGGTGTCTCTACCTGTTGTCATCTCATCTCATGACATAGAGTATGTGAGCCAAATTCTCTGCAGACTTGCACCTTGTGTGACTCCGTTAGTTTCAGTGGGGTCACACACAATTTGATCTTCTGTTCCTTTGCATGTCTATGTAGTTGGATATACTTTCAGTGCAGCACCCCAGGGGTTAAACCAGCATTGTTGGAGTTAAGCCTTCCAGACTAATTATTGTTGCCTTCAGGTATGATAACAAAGTTTGAGTAAAAATTATAGGAAAGCATAACCAGAAATGGATTCTGAAATTACAGATCTGTAGATGGGTTCACAGTATTAATGCTACAAAATGGTGGTAAAATCCCCCACTGAACTCCTACAACTCATACCAAAGAGAATACAATTAAAATATCCCAGAAGATCAGGGGGCACTAATTGAATTTTGACCTCAGAAGTAAGAGAGTGCTATAAATGTTAGCTTACATACAGCACAGAAAGTCATTCATTTGGTAGAATCATTCAGATGGATTTATCAAAAATCTGGATCTTCTCTAGCTGGAACTCCAGTTTTTATTTTGGAGCCTTGTGTCTTTGTAATACTAGTGATGGTTGCTTTCATTTATAGTGGAGCTGGCACTTTCCTATTAGTTAAGGTTGAGAAGACATTTCTGATTTAAAGAATGACTCATCTAAGTACTCAGTTATCATCCTTGGATTTATCATCTAAATCAGGGCTAGGGCTCTTGTAGATGTGGATATTTTCCACACTGTACTGTATGTATCCAGAAGATTCAACCCACATGTAACAGGGTGGTCTGTCCCACTATGAGCTGGGGGCTCTGGGTCCAGCCAGCCCTGTTCAGCTATCACACCCAGCTGGGAAGGGGTCAGATAATCCCTTTAAAGAACTGAAAAAGGAGTTGCAAATGAGAGATGGGATTATGTTAGTGCCTGAAGCGGAGGGAAGGATTGTGTCCTGTCATGTCATCCCTTCAGCATTGAGAGGCAAGGGGAAAAAAGCTTCTGGAAGCAGTAGGCAGATTAAGTGCTTTTTTGTTTTGATATTTTGCCTACATTTTATGTTAAGGATTAAAACTGTGCCCTCATGGCAGTGAGTCCTTCCTTGAAAGGTTGGTGATCCAACATGAGAGGGAGGAAACTGAGGTAGTAGCTAACCTATAGCCAGGCTGAATAAGGTGGTACTGCTGCACCATGTGAAGACCAGTAAGTGCAGAGCCGAAGTCTGGTGATCCTTAGTGTGCATTGAAATACATTTAATTTAGCCATTTTTTTCCTGAGTCAAGGTGGGTGAGATAATATTATTTATAGGACCAACTGCTGATGAGAGAGACAAGCTTTCAAGCTTCACAGTGCTCTTCTTCAGGTCTAAGAAAGATACTCAGAGTCTCACAGCTAAATACAAGGTGGAACAGATTGTTTAGCATAAGAACATAAGAATGGCCACACTGGGTCAGACCAAAGGTCCATCTAGCCCAGTATCATGTCTGCTGACAGTGGACAATGCCAGGTGCCCCAGAGGGAATGAACAGAACAGGTAATCATCAAGTGATCCATCCACTGTCACCCAGTCCCAGCTTCTGGCAAACAGAGGCTAGGGACACCAGCAAAAGTAGCTAACATATATTCTAAGGGCCACTCAAGATGAAATGGCCCATTAACATCCCTGCAGTCGTAGGACAAGATGGGTCTGTTAGTGTGTTACAGATTGTTGAAATGAACCCTAAATCCAGTATCTTTGTTAAGACCATGATTTTTAGTATCAATTAGAGTTATGAACTTGAGCTCTCAAGCACATCTTTGAAGGTATTGGATAGGTTTCCTTTGAGAACAAAGACTGAGGGCAAGTCTACACTACCGCACGACATCAGCACAATTGCACTGATGCAGCTGAGACTCTGTAGCGCATCTGGTGAAGATGCACTATGCTGAGGGGAGAGCGCTCTCCCCTCAGCATAATCACTCCACCTCTGCGAGAGGCGGAAGCCATGTCGGTGGGAGACACTCTCCCACTGACATAGCACCAGTGTGGATAGCGCTTAGGTCAATGTTACTTACATCGCTCAAGGGAGTATCTTTTTCACACCTCCAAGTGATATAATTTCTATCAACTTAAGCAGTAGTGTAGACCAGCCCTGAGAGTGGAGTCATGGAGTGATTGTTTTATAAAAAAAATGTTCTCCATGGCTTTTTCCTGACATTCGGGTATGCAGCTGAGTGGGACAGGTTTACTGGAGCGTGGGAGTGGCTAATGATGTATCCAGTTCCATGTTAGTTAACATTAGTTAGATAACACCTATGTGTCATAAGTCTTGCATGGTTTCTTAGTGCTAAGGTATTGGCCACAAAAAGATTACTTTAATTTCTGTATTGATTTGGTGTGTATATGGTATATGAATAATATTGATTGTTTTTATGTAATATCATATATAAGTTATACAGTTGGTTCAGTCTAGTAGCATTCTGTCCTTATGAAGTATTGCACATGGTAAAATAAAAGAAAGTATATTGTCATTTTAAGCATATAGTAAATACTTCAGGAAAATTTCTGAAAATGTTATACAAGAAGTATTTGTACAAACTTTCTGGGTTTTTTAGAAAAACAGTAATCATGCAGTTGCATACTGCTCAAAGCTATTAGAAAACTTATAACAATGTCAAACACAAGTTCCTGTTTTATGAATGTTTAATACACTGCCTTTCATTTATGAAGCATGTAGGGGAATATATCACATGTGCTGGATGTATAATCTACTTAGTTTTCTTTATGTAAAGTGTCACAGGGTAAAATTGTGGCCCTGGTTCAACTACTAATTGGAGCCTGGCCAAAATGGTGGAGTCTAACCAAGTTGTGCATTGAGACAGCCTTAAATATACCCTGTGGGGAGAGGAAACCTTCTCATAGGCTACCATGTAATTAATCAATACTGCCCAGCTCCTTTCCTTGCCCAGAGGTTGGAGTCACAGACTCTGAACCAACCAGGCTTTGGGAGATATGTCATGGAGATGGTGAGAAAGGGCTATACCCCCTGTTTCATTTGGCTGATTGTGTGTGTTTATATATAGCAAGATATTTAGATTCAAATAGGAATCTAGAATTCAAAATGACTAGCACCTTCCTCTTACCCAACTGCCTTTGCCACCTAACTTCTCACTTTTCAGTGCACTTTACTGTCACAGTTTCCTTCCCCACATTCTCGTTCCCTCTGCTCTTCTCCTCCACTCTCCTACTTCCCCCTTTCCAGACTTAGACAATGATAGAGTGCAATGATAGAGTGCAATTAGCAATGGAAAGCAATGCTGGTAGTCCTTCTCTTATCAGATGCAAGATGGGACAGCATACTCTGCTATCTGAGGAGGATAAAAATCCCAATCCTGACTATGACTTCCATTTATGTAAGTAATCCATTCTTTCTTGAACAGTCAAATTGGCTTCTATGGGGCTACTTGCATGTGTAAGATTTACTGGATGGCTGAAGTTTGCAAAACTGGCTCAGAAATTGTGGGGAAATAAAAACATCCACTCTATATAGGTTGACAGATTGTTCTTGAATGTCCTTAGCTGAATTTATACTGAACAACTGGGGGAGGGGGCACATATTTAGGAATATTGTACCAGTATTTGAAGATGGAGCATTTTTACCATCCCTGAATAAGATCTAGATGATCAGTCAAAACACCTATATACAAATTTTTTATTACTCTCTTTTTTTAATGTAGAAATACCAAGCATTGGGGAGAGGGCAAGCGAAAGGTGTGTTCAAATTCTGTGCACCAGAAAGTATGTGTTAAAGGGTGCATGAGGATTTGACATGTCATAAAATAGAAGCCTCTGCATTTCCAAGGGATGATCCAGTTGGAATCTGGAATCAAAGTGTTCTGTACAGAATGTAAAAGAAAACATGAACTCTTAAGTATACGTTTATATTGATATTAAATGAAGTTAACACCTGAATAGAAGATTTGTATTCTCTAGTAAAAGGCCTATTAGAGTATATTAGAGTATACTCTATCTGCCCTGCTTCTTTTTGCAGATGTACTGAAAATTGCACACTGCCATTTGACAAGTGCATCTTCTGTTTGACTTGAAAGGTTAAAGATTACAAGACCAGTCAAAGTCTACCTTCTGCAGGGCAGCATATTATCACAAGACTATGTAACTGTATTAGAGATGGACAAAGGTTAGATACTTTAAAGCATAGTAAAGTCCATATATCCATAGGGATTGTGTGTATTTCGCGCCTTCCTCCTGTTACTTATTGAGCAGTTTGGTTTAATTTACAAAGCTCAGAATAAATAGGGAGAAATGTGTGAGAGAAAGAACCTAAAAAAATTAAGACTCAATTTACAAAATTGTATACAGAAGAATATGAATAGTACAGACATTGAGGTAACCTCATATATTTGTCTTAGAGATAATTTGCAAGTTTAAGATCTACCACGATACAACACATATTTGAATCCTCACCACTCTTATCTAGGATGGGTTCTACTGTACTTGTGCCTATAATTTTCTCATTTGAATACATTTCCCATACAGATAATCTGCATATATATATTGTAATGGGGTGGCTGCCCCACTCCAGTAGGCAGGGGTTAAAAACAGCCCTGGAGAGGGCTGCAGCTGGGAAAAAGGAGTGAGTACAGCTCAGGGAGCTGACTGAGTAGCTGACCACAGCTATGGCCAGCTCAGTTAGGGCCCAGCTGGCTCTGATAAGAGGGCTGGGGCGGGGAGGCAGGTGCTGGAGCAGTCTCTCTCTTGCTCTGGAGAGGGAAGAACCTGGCTGCCTGGGAGCTAGCGAACAGAGCAGGGCTGGGGAAAGGCAAGAGGAGCTGGGGAGTTCCATAGCTGTATTTGTATGACTTTAATGGGAACTGGAATCATAGGCTTCAAGAAGTGATCCTTCTCATGCTGGAAATGTATCAGTAGGGAGGCCAGTAAGGAACCTACCAGTATAGGTGTTTATTGACGGTCAAAGCTTCTCAGATACAAAAGAAATCCAGTGCTAATCCTGTCATCTACTGTTCTATCAATCCTGGAGACTCCTTCATTTGTACTAATGTGCTTTGTTCCATTGGGACATGCCCAGTGCAGACTCTCCCTTTTGTATTTTCCTAGGCAACAAAAGTTCAGTCCCATAGCACCATACCATCCAGGTAGGGCTCTTCAGCACTGTCTCCTAAGTAGCATGCAGCACTTTCACTTTGAGAATGTATTGATGCTGCCCTAAAACACAAAGGCAGGAATAAAATAGAAACACTGAGAAGTTTTTATTGCTGGAGGTCTGGGCATGATCCCAGAAGATGAAGTTTCCTTGTTTAATTAATACTTCTCATCCCATGATCCTGAGAGTTGTACTGGTAGCTAGACTTCCACAAGTGACCTTAGCCAGAGGACACCTCAAACAGAAAATAAGTTAGTTACTTGTGGTGTTCAAGAGAGCTGCATCTGCTTATTTATACTGCTCTACTACCTTTTCTCCTTCCTCACAGTTCTGCTGCTATAGGACTCTTGAGTTCAGGGGAAGGGAACTGAGGGAAGTGGTGCTGCACAACCTTTTTCATAACCTCAGCTCTGTATGCATGGTACCATAAGAACTTACTTGTGGTCCCAATGGGCACCTCTTTCCAGAAGATCTGAAAAAGTTGATCATGTAGACAGAGGGGAAACCGCATCTCTGATGTACAAATATACAGAGATAATATTCTCAAAGAACTCAGTTGCCACTGTAAGTAGCCATTCTTTCTATATAATTTAGGCAAGTCCTCAAGAAAACAGAATTGCTGAATTAAGGTTAACATCCCTTGGAATACAGATGATCACGCTCCCTGTTTATAGTGCCTATAAGGAAAAGAAACCTTTAGTTATCTACACACCACTTCTGTGTCAAAGCACTCCCCCTGGGCAATGCTCAGAAGGAAATAGAAAAATCCTTTGTTTATTTTCACTCTTGCTCTCTGGAGTATTTCCTTACCTGGCAGAATGTCTTCCTTTTTCCTTTATATCTTTTGCTGACTAGTATTCTCTTTTCTCTTCCTTGCCTTTGTGGTCCCCCCGGCCCCCCAGCCCCAAAGAAGGTGTATTTTGTTTAAAAAGAAAATTGCACTTTAGCAGGGTCACTGTTTTAAAGTGCTTCTGCAGTTTGAATTCCTTGTAGCTGGTTTAGGCAGTTCAGTAGCTCTACTATACTACTGTCACAATCTATTTTAAAAGATAATAAAAACCTTATTTTCTGGGAAATCTCAAGGTTGGGAAGGTCTCCTGTTAGAAAAAGGACAGATGACTCTGGGTGGTAAAGAAAAAGCTGTTTAGATAAGTTGTGGAAAGAAAAACCTTAAATTGTCTGACTTTAGCTAGTGTCCCAAATTCAGAAATTAGGTTAGAAAGTTTTGTTAAGGCCCAACTTGAACCAAATATTAGGTGACTTTGGCATTATCACTGACCTCCTGTAAGCGTGCATTGAAAGGGAAGTGGACTGATTATGTTGTAGATCTCCACCACTGGTAGGTTTCTGGGATTTTGACATGATCCTGTTTTTTTACTAAGTTTCACTTTTAATTTCCTGAAACCCAAAACTCTGTGCAAAAATCTTTAGGGCAGCAGTGGGGGGAGGAAAGGTTGATGAAGCCATATAGTTTGAAACAAACAAAAAAGATATATTTACACAATGTACTCTCCTATTCAGAATTATTTTTCTGGAGATAGCAAATGTCCCTTTCTGGGAATAAGAAGTAAAGACATTCTACTTCCTTAGGTGGGGTTCAACCTGAAAGCTGAGTGTAGACCACCAATATAGCATATGTATTAATTCTAGTAAAAGAATGCCAATTACTTGTCACAGGAAATAATTTTAATAAATTCTTCTAAGTTTCCCACAAAACGATCTTGGTTTTTCAACAAAAAATCAATTAAATTTCAAAATTCAGTTTTTAAAAGGCATTTCAGGTTCAAAACTGGATTTTCAGTGAAATCTTTTGGTTTTCAGTAATGGTTTTCAGTAAACATTTTTATTGAAAACTTACCAAAAATATTTTTTTTCTTCATTTCCCCCTCCCCCGCTAAAATAACTGCAAAATTTCAAACAATACATAACTTTCATCAATTGTTTTATTTTTGGTCAAAACACTTTTTTCAATGAAAAGTTATTGACTTTGTCCAATACTGATGCTGAATCTTTTTATTTGCTTTTGCAATTCTTATGTAATAGTCTCCCTGGGGAAGGTACTATTTGTCATGAAAAGGAACTGGATGGAGGATAATTTTAAAATTAAGTTTTTTTGGGGGAGGTGGGATAAGTGATTTAGGGATAAGGAAGAAGAGAATGAGTTACTGGTACTCTAAAATTCTAGGCATGAGATTCTCTCATGTTGCTACAATGTATCCTTTTGAATGAATGTTTTGGAGTAATTAATTATTCTGAGGTGCTTAGTTTCTGTGGTGATTGTAATCCATAGAAATACTTATAAATAGATATAATAAATTAATGAGACAGCATTGAGGTAACTGACTGAAAAATAGAAGGTTCATCTCAGTTGCTTATATAGTCCCATATCCTGTCATTGTGTTCAGTAATGACAAGATAAGGCCGTACACCTTACGAGGAACCCAGTGAGAACTTTTAAAACTTTGCAATATACTGAGTCAGAGCTGTACAATCTAAGGGTATGTCTACACTACCCACCAGATCGATGGGCAGCGGTTGATCCAGCAGGGGTTGATTTATCACATTTAGTCTAGGCTCAATAAATTGACCCTGAGCGCTCTCCTGTCGACTCCAGTACTCCACTGCGAAAGGCGCACGCGGAGTTGACAGGCGAGCGGCAGCAGTCGACTCACCGTGGTGAAGATACCATGGTAAGTCAATCTAAGAACATTGACTTCAACTACGTTATTCACATAGCTGAAGTTGCATAACTTAGATCGATTTCCCCCCACCCCACCCCCCAGTGTAGACCAGGCCTAAGAAATGGAGTAGAGGAAAGTCCTAGCCTTAATAATAATTATCTATTTTTCCTATCAAATGTAACTTTGTATTTTTAATTTAAAAAACATGGTTCTCAAACTGTAACTATCTCCAAAGACTGCTTTCTTTACCTCGTCACCTGTTAGAATCCAGAGAAGTCTATACTTGCATTAAGGGTTCTAAGTTTAAGGACAGAATCAATGAAAACTCAGCACCCATCTCTTTCCTCCACCTCTATCAGCTCTTCCTCCACCTCTCCTTCCTAACTGCTAAAGAAACCTCTTACACTAATGGCCTTGTACACATCTCTCTCAGGAACTTAAACAGGGCCCATATAGTTCCTGCTCCCTAAGTTCTCTCTTCCACTGGCAGCCTTCTATATGGAGCCACTTCCTGGTTATTAGTTGCGAGAGATGCCAGCTCATTCTTCACCAAGCTTGAGACAAGGTATATAGCTTGAGAGTCCGAGAAGACCAGAAAGGGAGTCCAAGAAAGCAAAGAGAAGTTCCTGCCCAGGCACAGTGGCTCACCTGACTCCTCTCCAGATGGCTATACAAACACTCCTTCCCTCTCCAGCTCAGTCTCCCCCTTACTTGCGTACATGGGGCAGTACCCTTCTATGGGCCTAATGAAACTACACAATGTTTTTATCATTGGGATTTGCTAGAGTCCTGAGGTGTCACTGTCTTCTAATTGCAATTTTTAGTTAAAACAGCGAAACACAGAATAGATTCTGAAATTCACATTTTGATGAATGTTGAATAAGTAAATTTGGTTATTATGTTCCTTGAGGTATGTAGCAATTGCATTTTAGTAGGAAACATGTAGAGGACATTTTATAGATAAAATGCTAATTTTAAGCACAATTTCACCTCATGTTAATGCTTCAAGTTTTTCTTGTTGCATTTCCATGTTCCGCATGTTGTTTTAATCACTTTTGTTTAAAGCCACTTTAACTGTGCTAAATATAAATTCAGAACCAAAGATATATTTGGCGATTAAAAACTAACAGGTGTACTTTGCAGGCAGTGTAAAGAGGGAAGGGGTGAATCTAATAGCTCTTGGAACAGTTTTCAGAGATGCTTCATATTGCAGTCCAACATGAAGCCATTAGACCATCACACCATAGGTAAGAAATCAGAAATTTTTAGGTCTGTTGAACATTGTGAATGTTTCACAGTTGATTAGATTAAAGTGCTGAAGCACAGGTGTTTCTGTAACTGTGATATACTGAAAAAATCCAGCATTCAATGGCCCTCAAATTCACACTTTCACCTATGCAGCATGCCGGTGTAGTGAATAATGCAAAACACACAGGCCTGGTTAATACCCATAGTCTCACAGTGTATGCTGCTTTGTTTATCTAAGCATCATCTTGTTACCAAACATAATAAGATAAGGCAATTTCTAAAACGGGAAATGGTTTATAAAATCAGAATAGGGATATTTTTAACTAGAAGACTCCCATACTATATCACAAGGACACTGCCAACATGTAGCCAGTAGACACTGAGAAACTGTAGAAGAAGGATGTGTTCAAGTAATGAGATGACTAAGTCTGTGCAAACCCCTGCAGGGTCAGTTCAGAGGGGCTGGCAGTAAGCTAACTTCTGGAGATTTGTTTGAAACACAAACAATCCTCCAAGAAAGCAACCCACAGATAACCACACTCACTTACATGTTTATGTCTATAAGAGGAACTTCTACATTGTTGCCAGTAATACTGGTTTCTCATTGAGCAGGAAATATAAGAAAAGAGCCTTTTTCTTGTTTCTAATTCTGAGCGGAGCAAAAATACAATCATTGCTGCTCAACCACATGAAAGTCCTACCTGAGGTACCCAGGTGAAGGTGCCAACTGGGTGAAGAGGAGCACAAGGGAATCAGGGAACAGCAAGTTTCACCAGGGATGCTCAACCTTCTAGGCATGTGAGGAGTTCTGTGTGCTCCATACCCACAATACTCCTCCTATATGCTTCTGCAGAAGCAGGTAGAATGTACAAGCTCTGCATGGTGTTCTTGTCCAGCATGGACATCACAATCTTCATGTGCTTTCTGGACCTGGCTGCTCTTCTCTTGGGGAGATTGCAAACTATGGGGATGGACCAACTGCAAGCTGATGCTGAGTCTGTAAATCAACATACTTCTGCAAAGTCTCAAAGCTACACAGGAGTACAGTGGGGTGGGTGAATGAAGACAGCATCATCACCAAGTTATGGATTGAGCAGCCCATACGGCACATACTCCTCCAGTTTTCTGGCCTCCATAGCAGCTCTCTGAACAGTACATGTTTATATGTGAACTAATCAATCTTCTTAGAGAATATTTAAATGTAAATGAAGAGATTGGAGTACAGGAACATATACTATAAGAGCAATGCTGACAAAATGAAGGGCCACCTGAACTATTTTCTAGTGAAAAAGATTATACTAGTTGGGGTTTTTGTTGTTGTTGGTTTTTATAGATAAGAGTTTTAATTTATTTGTTTGGATTTATATTTTGTCTTCATTAAAATAAAGATACCTATTGTATCAACCAGGCATAAGGTAAGTATCACCATCCTGAAAGATAGTAAAGAGGGAAATCAATATAAGATTGCATAACAAAGGTAGTGACATGAAATTGTGGAAGGGATAAGGTGGACTGGACACTTTACTGTCTCCCAGCCATTCCAAAAAAAAAAGTTTGGTTTTTAATCCCGTGAGTGGTCTGCCAAAAACACCCTATTTTTTTTTATAAAGTCTAGATATTTTTATTCTGATTCACTTCTAAGTTTGTTGGTGAAATCAATATTTATAACCAATGTCTGTTTTGAATATAGCAGGAAGATTTAGCTCATTATGAATGTGGAGAACTTGTTTACACAAGAATACAGTGTATTAATAATTCACCCCACTAATACCCAAACAATATTCCTTAGCACACTAAATGATCATGTCTAGAAATATTGGCCCCTTGGAAACTCCACTTGTGAAAGAAGATTTCAGTAGCATTCTCCTGAGACTGAAATATGATTTCCAAAAGTACTCTGTAGGGATGCAGCATTTCTAGAAAGTTAGCTTTGGGTATTATCACAAAATAGGGATAAAAGTCTGGGGCACCTTTACATAGCCAATTTCATTACCCAAACACCAAAACCATAGTTCATGATTCATTTCCGATATGATCAGACTCTTGTAGTAGATCAGCTTCTCCTTCATCAACTTGCTTACTAATCTTGAACCACAGGCCACATTCAAACTATTTTATTTTCAGTAGTAATCAAGGTAGAAGATATTAAATCATGTACTCTAATTTCCCAAAGTGCCTGAACCCTGTAGGGCTTATAAATTGCCTTCAACCTTTTGCATTAACTTCAAACGTGGGATTCAACATTCATTACTGTAGTAGTTTCATTTTGTACATTATCTGTATTGATACACTACTGTCATTTGGGGGGTGGGTATTATTTTTAGCTAAGAGCTGAACTAGCTGTTAGTATTCCCAGAAGATCACAATTTATACCCAGGTTCATGCTACTAGCAAGTTTTGCTTTAAGGAAAAAAAGTCTATCCGGCTTGGACATTTCAGTTATTTTACTGTTGAAAGCACAGTGATTCAAGCAAGTTTTGAAGGCTGGATTTTGGGGAAGGGGAATTGTTCTGCTACTTGTAAAAGGGAATATAAGAAATAACGAATGAATTGAAAGCAATTGCTATCATACAGAGCTTTAGAAATAATACATCCCCTTCCCACAAATACACAAACCTAATAGGTCCTTCATATACCCAGGGCTGGCTCTAGGTTTTTTGCCGCCCCAAGAAAAAATTTTTTGGCTGCCCCCCGTCTCAGCCCTGGGCTCTCCCCTTCCATGCCCCCTGCCGCCCCAGCGCTGGTCTCCACCCTTTCCCCCCCACCAGTGCCCTTACCCCACCCCTCTGCCGCCCCAGCCCTGGGCTCCCCCATTCCCCCCCACCAGTGCCCCCCACATACACCTCCTCCCGCCCCAGCCCTTGACTCTGCCCCCCTTCCCCCACCTGCACCCTCCTTCCGCCCCAGCCCTGGGTCACTGGTAACTCGCTCCCAGGGCGGGTCATTCAGCAGGAATTTTGGATGTGCACAGAACACAGACAGGATAGGGTCCCATATGGTTACAGAGCTGCAGTAAAGTGGAACAATTTTCAGCTTGTGTGATTGGAGGATATCTGGATGCATATTATAAGACTGTCCTACTTAAATGAGGAAAAGTTGAGGTGCCTTTATTATTTTGTTCCACTCTTTCTTTCTATGGGGAATTTGCCAATGCAATATCACTGTCTTCCTTTTAAACAAACAAACAAAAAAAAAGGCAATGGCTGTTGAAAATAGCAATTCCAGTCCTAATAACCACTGAGAAGCATTTCTTGCTCAATTTTATCCTAGTTTTTCTACAGCAAGTTACAGTGGATCAGTATATTTGATTTGGGAGAAATGAAGTAACAGCTGCCCAAACCGAGCTTGAGCACTCCTGAATTTTGAGGTGTTCAAATCTGGAAGGCAGGTGCTGGGTGTGTGTGGGGGGGGGGGGGCTGTGGGCTCCGTGGAGGAGCACGGCAGCATGTATGCAGCAGCGTGTCTGGCGCTGCACGTAGCCAGACAAGTTGGTCTGAGTGGCACGGTAAGGGGGCTGGGGGGGTTGGAGAAGCGGTAGGGGGTTCCGGGGGGGCAGTCAAGGGACAGGGAGCAGGGGTGGGTTGGATGGGGCGGAGGTTCAGGGGGGCAGTCAGTGGCAGGGAGAAGGGGGGGTTAGATGGGTCAGGGGTTTGGGGGGGCAGTCAAAGGACAGGCAGCGGTTGGATAGGCATGGGAGTCCCAGGGGTTTGTCAGGGGACAGGTAGGGGGTGGGATCCTAGGGGGGGAGTGGGGAGGGTCTCAGGGGGGACAGTTGGGGACAAAGAGAAAGGAGGCTTATATTGGGGATGGGGTCCCAAGGGGCAGTTAGGGGCAGGGGTCCCGGGAGGGGGTGATCAGGGGACAGGGAGCTGGGGGGGTTGGATGGGTTGGGGTTTCTGTGGGGGGCAGTCGGAGGGAATGGATGGTGGCAGGGTGGGGCTTCCCTCCCCGTGGAGTGTTCTGTTTTTGGAATGTTAAAATATGGTTCCCTACCCTTCACACTGCAACTCTCCATTCACAGCACACTGCAGCATGAGGTCTCAGCTACCTCACTCCCTCTCCCTTCCTTTCCTGTTGGTAATGGCCAAGGGAATGCTGGGAAATGTAGTTCTTTCCCTGCTTCAGGGCTGGCTCGATAGGCAGGGAGCTAACCAAGGAACTACAACTCCCAGAGCCCCCTGTTGGTTCTCAGCTTCCCTGCCGCCCCTGCAAATGGGCTGCCCCAAGCAGGTGCTTGCTTTGCTGGTGCCTAGAGCTGCCCCTGCATATACCCAAACCAGGCTTCAGCTATTACATGCTGCAGAATGTGATGTTTACCTACCAAATTCATTTTTTTATCTGCTGAAATGTACTGATCTGAAGATAATGAATGTAATGTCTGGGATCATAAGCACCCTAAAAACCATCGAGATCCTCACAGTGAGAGTACAAGAACTGCAAAGCTAAGAGTAGACAAGCAAAAAGAGGGGGAATTGTTTAGCTGGAGAAAATGCTGCCAGTGTTTAAAAGGCCTCCAGCTCACCCATTTAAGCTACTGTAGTTATGGTCTGTATACTGAATTGTTTAGGCTGGCATCTTCTTGTTTTAGTTTTACTTAGATGGTATAGAATAGATGCCACCATTTACTCTATATGCTTAATCTAAATTCTGAAAGTAATTAGAAATGAGTCAAATAGTCTAGGTAAAATAAGAAAAGGATTAAAACTTCCCCAAACTTGGAAAATCTTTTTCAAGGTTTGAAAACTAAGATTAAAACCCATAATTTTGGATGTAATTCTGATTTTACTTACTCCAGTGCAGATCAGGAGTTAATACATTGACATGGTTATAGTGGTGTGAAACCATTGTTAATGAGATCAAAATCAGGCTTTTTCCCCCCTCTTGAAGGCAAGGCCACAGATTCCATTGTGTAGGAGACTAATAAGGTACACAGAGCCTTCCAGCTCAGGGTACTGATTCAAATCCAATTTAAGTCAGTAACAGCTAAAAGTTGCTATCATGTCAATAGCAATTTGGTTGCCTATATAAAAACATCTAGTTTCAAATAGACACTTCAATATTTTGAAATTCAAAAATGTAGAAAATACCAACATTAAAAAAGAAACATTTTGTTTTAATCAGAAATGCCAATATGTGTAAAGGAAATTTTTATTTCTGTGAAAACTTTTGGTGTTTCACCTTTCCTTCTCCTTTCAGTACAAAAACAAATGTTGAAATATTGTAATTTCCTGTAGGATGGAAATTCTATATTCTGAAAAGTTCTAATGAGGTTTGGAGAAGTTCCCAGGCATCTGGAGATCTGGGCACTCATGTCTGGAACATCTGAAATTCACCTAACACCCCAGGTAATATTCTGTCCTTTCAGTTGCCTTTAAACTCACCAACTGATGATAAGTAGAGAATAAGCAAATCATGTAATGGTTACGGTGATCTATCATATAGGCCTTGGGGTTAAAAATGACTTCTGGATGTTTTTATTATGACTGACACTGGCTATCAGGGACACACACATCTTTCCCCATGTGCTTAAGATAAGAAAATCTCTCCAGCCATCACTTATCACAGGATCACAGAGTAATCTAGTGGCTTGCTGCTGGGCAGGGTAAGGCAGTTCAGCATTGACAAATATCCTCTGGTCCTTCAAATTTCCTGGCAGATCTGGCCATGTAAATCACATTAATTTGATGACATCCTCAGATAGACAATGATACAGTAGAACAAATGAAAGGGTTATGCTAAACTCATTTTCCTTCTACTCTAAATTTGTGCTCAGTTTCTCTTCCAACTGCATGATTGTGATGAGGTCAAGTCTCTGACAGAGAGATGAGTCTAGAACAGGGACGGGCAAACTTTTTGGCCTGAGGGCCGCATTGGGTTGTATGGAGGCCCATTAGGGGAGGGGGTCGTGGCCCGGCCCCCACCTCCTATCTGCCCCCGTGGGACTCCTGCCCCATCCAACCCCCCGCCCCGGTTTCCTGATGGCCCCTCTGGGACCCCTGCCCCATTCACCCAGCCCCGCTCCCTGTCCCCTGACTGCCTCTGGACCCCCACCACCCCATCCAACTCCTCATCTCATTCCTGATGGCCCCCTGGGACCCCTGCCCCATCCAATTACCGCTTATCCCTTTCCCCTGACTGCCCCCAGAACCCCTGCCCCTGACTTCCCCCTGCCACTCCATCCAACCCCCCCGCCTTCCTGACTGCCCCGGGACCCCTGCCTGCATTCAACCCCCTGTTTCCTCTGACCACCATCCAGACCCCTGCTCCTGACCACCACGCCGAACTTCCCTGCCCTCTATCCAGCGGCCCCTGTTCCCTGCCCCCTTACTGCGCTGCCTGGGGCACCAGTGACTGGTGGCACTATAGCCACACTTCCCAGCTGGAGCCGGACCACGCCACCACCACACAGCACAGAGCACTGGGTCATATGCAGTAGCACCTAAAGGCCCCAGTCAAGATTGGGGTCCCTATAGCGGTAAGTGTAGTGCAAACATATAATAAGAGATCTTGGCAAGTTTCCAGTCTAACTTGAAACAAGAGTATGGCATACAGAAAGAGAAAGGTGGATGAGGGTAACAAAAATAAGATTATGTAGTCTAGTGGTAACTGCAACTTCCAAATTTAACTAACTAAATCTGTTCTGGGGGACTGATGTTCAGGTGGAGTTAGCCCAGCCAGAGCCCATGTTTCCGTCCTTACAGCCTGCACTGATGACCTGAAAGCAGGGGACTGGTGGTGGGGAGAAGGAATGGATCATGCACTACTGGTGGAAGTTAGTTGCCCACAGGCAGCTCTAACTTGTTCTGGGGCAGAGAATCAGGGAAGCTGAATGCAGCAGGATCTGCCCCGTAGAGTATAAAAAGACAGTACTGTTTCATTTGCTCATTTTATGTAAGATCTCTGTATACTCTAGACTTAAAATATAAAGTGAAATGGAAAGGCAACAAATTATGCAGCGGTAATTGTGGACAGAATGTGGACCTACAATGTATCATAAAAATAAAGTATAATAATGTGTATGTATTAGGGCTGTTGATTAATTGCAGTTAACTCACGCGGTTAACTCAAAAAAATTAATTGTGATTAAAAAATAAATTGCAATTAATCTCCATTATAATTGCATTGTTAAACAATAGAATACCAATTGAAATTTATTAAATTTTTGGATGTTTTTCTACATTCTTAAATATATTGATTTCAATTACAACACAGAATACAAAGTGTATACTGCTCACTCTATATTTTTTATTACAAATATTTGCATTGTAAAAGTGATAAACAAAAGAGACAGTAATTTTCAATTCACCTCATACAAACACTGTAGTGCAATCTCTTTCTGGTGCAAGTGCAATTTACAAATGTAGATTTTGTTCTCTGGAATGGTGGTTGAAGCATGAAAGGTCATATGAATCTTTAGCATATCTGGCATGTAAATATCTTGCGACACTGGTTACAACAGTGCCATGAGAACACTTGTTCTCACTTTCAGGTGACATTGTGAACAAGAAGCAGGCAGCATTATCTCCTGCAAATGTAAACAAGCTTGTTTGTCTGAGTGATTGGTTGAACAAGAAATAGGATTGAGTGGACTTGTAGGCTCTAAAATTTTACATTGTTTTATTTTTGAATGCAGGTTTTTTTGTAGATAATTCTACATTTGTAAGTTCAACTTTCATGATAAAGAGCTTGCACTACAGTACTTGTAGTAAGTGAACTGAAAAATGCTACTCTTGCTTTTTTACAATGAAAATATTTGTAATCAAAAATAAATATTAAGTGAGCAGGTACACTTTGTTTTCCGTGTTGTAATTGAAATCAATATATTTGAAAATGTAGAAAACATCCAAAAATATTTAAATAAATGGTATTTTATGTTTAACAGGTTTTTATTAATCATGCAATTTATTTTTTAATCACTTGACAGACCTAATATGTGTGTATGTGATTACTCCGCATTAATGTAACTAACTAGAAAATTTATAGTGCTTTGTAGTACTGCATAGAAAAGTTCTCTCCCTTTTGTCCATTGTAGTTTACTCTGAAAGCTCAAGTGTATAGGAAAGGTCCTGCTGCTGGCCATGTATTCAGTGTATCTTCTGGCCAATGAACAGTGCTCTTGGTGACATCAGAAGAATGTAAGCTCCATGTCTTTCTGTCTTCAACGGTGTCCTGATGGTAGCCAAAGGATAGGACAAGATGAGGGAAAGGGAAGGAGCAGAACTTTTTCAAGCACTAAATTTGTATCTTAGTCCTTGTGGGTGTGCTCAAAGGGGAAAGGATGCAAGTAGCTTCTTCTCCATCCCTGTACTGAGGGGAATGCAGCGAGTGTTCCCACTACATGCTCCCAAGGCACACGTTGCCCCAATGTGAATAGGATAAAGATGGGGCCATAGCCCAATCCCCCTCCACATTGGAGGGGAGGGGTGAGGCAGAAAAAACAGCCTGTACTCACCCAACCTGTGAACTGAACGGTACAGTCATACAAGTTTAATCTTCTTCCACGTACACTTGTACGGGGGGCAGGGTAACTGCCACAGATCAAAGCAGTGATACATATACAAATAAAAGGAAATTATGGAGGAATTATCAGCTCTTCCTTTAAACCAACAACTGTAGTCCTGCCACCTTAAGAAATGAGCTCATCAGATCTCTCAAAGGAAGTAGGTTGGGACGTAGAAATACCTACCAAAACATAGGAAATGAATTACTTACAGTGCCTGCAAGAAAACTGTAGCTCCCTGCATTCAGCTCGTTAACAAGCTTAAAAGAAAATAAAATCAAAAAACCCTTTCAGTGTTGAAATCAACTCTATTATATCTAAGTACAAAATATAGTTTCATATTATGCTGTCAAGGACAGATGTTTTTTAACTCCCACTGGGAGTAAGGCTCCTAGGTACTTTTGAAAATGCCGCTAGTCACCTAAATACCTTTGAAAATCTGGCCTTCAGTCCCTACACAGGTATCATCAGTACGTGGATCAAAAACAGGCTATAGCTCATGTTAGGTAAAATCTGTTATTGCTTGAAGATCTCCCACATTAAGATAGGGAATAAATTAGGAAAAGTAAAGTATGCACAGACTGACAAATTTTGCAGACCCAATTTTATATGCAACCTGCATAGTAAAATATACACGTTAGCTAAATATTAAAATATATTCTATATGTTGGACCTGTAATAGGGACTGTTAGCCTCACTTTTACATTTAATATGAATCTAAAGCGCAGTATTTAAATAGTTTAAAGCTTCAAGGCAATTAGACAGTTTTTTGAGGTTTGATTATAGTCATAGTACTCATTCTTATACTTAAACATGTATCAACCTTTGTTATAAATTATGTTAATATTTTGGCATATAAAGGTGTTATGGAAATTGTTGTTAATGTTGTACATACAGTAACAATAAATTTTAAAAAAATCCCTATAATGCTACAAATATGCATTTGTTTATAAGGATGTATAGTAAACAACACATGGCAAAAACCCTTATTGGATGTGATTGTTGTGTTAAATTTGTATGTATTCGTTGAAATAAATCCCACTTTGCATTATGAACTTTTGGGGCCAACTTGCCCTATCCTGTTGATGGAAAAATGCAAGAAGGAGCCACTGGTGAGGCCCCAGATTATTTAATTGAATGGAGCAAACTTTGTCCCTCTTGCACAGCTGTTCCCGTGACATCAGAGGATCTGGGACTTGATTGGCTGCTGACCATGGCCATTAGGCTACCATGCTATCTCTGGGATACCCTGACCCTTTTCAGATTTATTTGCCTGCAGCTATGCTATAGAGAAAATCCTTGAGAAAGTTGTGGAGATGCCACACTTCCTGTATATTCCAGATGCAGTCTTGGGTTTCCTGACTCACTTTCTGCTGAGTCATAAACAAAGAAGCCCAGAACAGGGCTACACAGAGTAGATGGAAGTTTTGTTACCTCATTTCTGTACATAAACTCCTTATTATGAATAAGAACTATCTTGAAAGTGGCCTGCTCATCAGTAAGATGCTGCTGCTACTGCCCTAAGCCCCCTTAAGGAGTTCCACAGTATATGCGGCTCCACCACAACACAAAGTTAATATATCCTCAAGCTCTATTAGCCTTCCAGTGTTTTCCCTTCTGGTTGTTGGCAGTCAGGGGGAAGAAAAGTGATTTGTACAGCACCCAGCTCATTACTGGCCAGCTTATCTATCTCCTCTCCATGCACGGAGATTTCTTGGCGTAAAATTAAAACATTTTTGTTTCATAGTGATCAACTTTTTTCATTTTTTGGGTCAAAACAAAACATTCCATCTGACCAGATACAACATTCTTCATTTCAATTTTTGTTGAAAGAAAATATATTGTTCAACCCAGAAGTAACTGTTTAATTTCATTTGAGTTTTAACTTTTTTCTCTTTTAAATAAATTGACACACATTTGAAAACAGCCATTTTGAATTGAAAAATTTGTGTTAATTTTGAACATGTCAAAATGAAACATTCTGATTTTAAAAAAAATCTGTTTTCAAATGGAACATCTCAGCAAAGTTGTAAAATGTTTCTGACTCTAATCTACTTTTTTTTTTAATGGGGGGAAGTTTTGGACAAAAATTTGCCCAGCTGTACAATATTGTCCTCCCATTATCCATTCCATTTGTAATCTTATAAAAAAGCTGTTGGTTTTTTGTTGTTGTTACAAGATTTAATATTTAATGACACTTGCAGAATGGTAACTGCCATAAACACTCATTTTTTTCCCTGATCATTGGTAGAGCATATGCTTTCTTTCAGTGTGTTCCCATTTGTCAATAGTTTTTCAAAAATAATTTCCAGTGGTTCAGTCATATTGTTTGCCAATTCTCTGTACACTTTAGGATTCATCTCATCTGGACTAGGTGATTTAGAATCATAGATTATTAGGGATGGAAGGGACCTCAAGAGATCATCTAGTCCAACCCCCTGCTCAAAGCAGGACCAATCCCCAAATGGCCCCCTCAAGGATTGAACTCACAACCCTGGGTTTAGCAGGCCAATGCTCAAACCACTGAGCTATCCCTCCCCCCTCTGTGTAAGCTCTCACTCTTAAATATTGCTTCACCTGTTTTCCCCTCTCCAAATAGCTAAAAATAGTGTAAAATTAATATTTCATCTTAGTGTATTAGATTAAAAAAATGTCCAAATGTTTGGGCATTTTTCAATCACACTGAACCCTTATATCGCAAATTTCTTTTCCTAAAAATGAAAAGGCATCATGGCTCTTTTTAAAAGACACTAAATTATGTTAAAATGATCAGGAATACTGTCTCTCTCTAGTCGTTTATCAGTCTTCTTTCAAGAGTCTACTGAGAATAACAGTATACAAAATCCATCATCCTTTTAATCAAAGAAAATAATGGAAACTAATTTTTAAGCACAGTGGGACACTGGTAACACCATGTATTTATTTTCATGCCAGTGTTGGTTACATAATATTATTGTTGTTAATTACAAGTAAAAAGTACTGAAATGTAATACTTAATAACACATTAATAGGTAAATGCTAATGTGTGCTCAGCCCTGTACAAAATATAGGAAGACCAACTCCCAGGGCATGGAGTTAAAACCTTATGCTCCATCCTTTTACTACAATAGGGCACAATGATATGACAGTGGCTATGATGAAGAGCTGGACAGAGTCTTGTATTTCAGTGTGGAAGTACCCTAAAAGGGCTCTGGAAGGGACAACTGAGACCAAAAGGCAAATTAAGCCGCATTTATAACTGTTAGTGTCTACCAGTCTCTATCTCCAAATTTCTCTCAGAGAGGGATAGAAGAAAATATTCTTAAGTTTAGGATCTCAGATAAGGAAATAATTCATCTTTATAGACTATCCTAAGGCATGGTGGCTGTTGGATTGTTTTTTTCTTTGTTTTTGTTTTTTTCCCCTCTGTATTTGTACTTTAAGCATCAGTTCTTATAATATTAATATTATGGTTGGTGTTGATAGTTGTCTCTGTAAGAATCCCAGAATTAGTTTAACATTCTAAATACATTTCATACTTTATTTGTTTCCTGACCTAGTGGGAATAGTTAAATGTAAATAACTCTATTAATGTAATAAGGAATAGAGTTAATGTTGGCCACAGTCAAAGCAAGATATTCAGTGTTTAAAGAGGAATCAAGAGTAAAAACCACTAGCCTCCAGGAATAGAAAACATTTTTGTTCTTCAAAGGGTCCATTTGCTAAACACTTAAATTATTTTGCTCTCCCACAAATAAATGATCCATTAATTGTACTGAGACTGTCTGACTGGAGAGGAGGATTCATGGGTTGTTGCATTAACTTCTTTTACCAGTGCCCTAGCATTTCCATTTGACATGGATCATTACAGTGTAGACAAAACAAATACGCTAATTCCTTGATGTATATCTTCAAGTGTAAGAAACTGGTATTAATATATTTCAGAAACTTTTTTTCTGGCATTAAGAGTGGTTGCTATATTAAAATACCTGACAAATGCTTCTATTATCCAATTAACTGGCATTAAAATGCTGATTAATCACTGAAAATGATGGTTCATAAATTTTAAGACCAGCCCAATGTACTGTAATATACTTATCATTAATACCTCGACAAATTTAATGGTGTTGCCCTAATTAAATTAAAGCCATTGTAAGCATTTCTTTTAACCATTACTGAGGCTGCAAATAAAGCTGTCAGTGCATAAATAGACGGGTCTGTTGTTGTTGTTGTTTGTTTTGAGACTCCAACTTGGCTCTGCGTTTTATTATTCTTCTGTGTCTGATAAGTAACATCTTATCAGATACTCACAGACTGTCCCTTTTCCAGTATTCTCCCCACTGTGGTTTGTTTGTTTTTTTGTTGCTAAGACCTACCTATAGAAAGAGAATTAAAACAATGGTCTGTAAGAGGCTTTTCTTAAAAATGCTTAAATATTCAATTAAAGAATTACTCTGTGATTTAGAGTCTCTTAGGGTGGTATCCACAAAGGGACTTAGTTATTGCAATGCTGAATGTAGTGACACCTAACTTAGGTGCCTACAAAAATCACAGGAACAACGCTGTGATCCACGAACCCAAGTTAGGAGTCTATCTTCCCTGTACAAAGAATGGGAAGAAATAGGGTCAAAGAATGTGAGCCACACAAGCCAGCCTAGTAGGCTTTAGAGATTAGTTAGGCACCAGACTTGCTCCACATATGGAGCCGACTTTCTAATCGCACAAAACCAAACACCCTTGCCCCGCCCCCTGCCCCTGCTCCAAGATCTCACCCCTGCCCTGATCCTTCTTTGAAGCCCTGCACCCCACTCATTCCAGCCCAGCCCCCCCACCCTCCATCACTTGCTCTCCTCCACCCTCACTCACTTTCACTGGGCTGGGGCAGGGGGCTGGCGTGCAGGAGGGGGTGAGGGCTCCAGCTGGGGGTGCGGGCTCTAGGATGGGGCCAGAAATGAGGGGTTCATGGTGCAGGAGGGGGCTCCGGGCTGAAGCAGGGGGTTGGGGTGTGGGAGCAGCGAGGGCTCTGGCTGGGGGGAGTAGGTTATGGGGTGGGCATGGGGATGGGGGGGTTTGGGGTGTAGGAGGGGGCTTTTGGGCTGGGGCCAAGGCCTTTGGAGTGCGGGAGCAGGCTCAGGTTGGAGTGTGGGAGGGGGTGCTGGGTGCAGGCTCTGAGAGGGAGTTAGGGTGAGGGAAGGGATTCTGACCTGGGGCAGGGGGTTGGGGTGGGGGTGGGCTCCAGCCAGGAGGCGCTTGCCTAAGGCAGTGGCACAGCGGCGCTAAGACAGGCTCCCTGCCTGCCTGCCCTGGCTCTGCCCTGCTCCCGGAAGTGGCTGGCATGTCTGGCTCCTAGGCGCAGTCACAGCCAGGTGGGTGTGTGGTGCACACTGCCCGCACTCACAGGTGCTGCCCCCACAGCTCCTATTGAGCATGGTTCCCACCCAATGGGAGCTGCAGAGCCGGTGCTCAGGGCAGGCTCAGTGCACGGAACTTCCCTGGTTGCACCTGTGCCTATGGGCTGCAGGGACATGCCAGCCGCTTCCGGGAGCTGCGCAGAGACAGGGCAGGCAGGACTGGAATTTTAACAGCCAGGTTAGTGGTGCCTACTGGAGCCACCAGGGTCCCTTTTCGACTGGATGTTCCATTAAAAAAAAGGACACCTAGCAACCCTACCTCCACACAAAATGGTTGGAGGAGGAGAGCAGGTGGTGCTGCCCACTTTGGAACTTTCATCTCAGTGAATGTGGGCACTCATCTGGGATGTGGGAGATCCACATTCAAATTCCCCCTTCTCTGCCAGCACGCTCTAGCCACTGAGCTATGGGATAGCCTAACATGGGGCTCCCTCAATCTCTCCTGCTGAAGCTATTCCACTGAAGCCAGGCTCCCCCACCTCCTACGTGGATGCCCTAACCACTATCTCTCTGTCCCAACAATTATTTAAGTATTTACCCACAGTGGAACAGTCACTTGGCCAAAGAGAGCTAGAGAGAGACAATTACTCTGAAGTCCACAGAAATCCCAGAGCCTGCATTCCCAAAGGAACAGTGTACGTCAGGTTTACCTTAGTCCACTACTCCTGTATTCACACACACAGCACTTGAGTTCAACTGTAGTAAAACAACAGGAAATGTATTTAACAAAGAATAGAGATTAAAATAGAAACAATTGTCAGTGATGGAAACAAATGGTTATATGTCAAATGCAAACCTGAGCCTAGTCTTATTAACAGAAACCTTTCCTATGTAATAAAGTAGATTATCACCCCCAAGTTCAGTCTTTGGCAGTACTTGCTAGCGCCGAGGAGCTAGGACCCAATCTTTCATGAAGCACCCAGCTCATCAAGGTACTTCCTCAATGAATGGGTCCAAAGTGCTTTCTTCACCTTGAGATATCCCGAATCAGTCTTTTGTCTGTATTCAAAGACAGGGCAATCCCCTCACTCTCATATTGTTCCTTTTCATTTACAAGTGGTTCAGTGTTTGTCTTTTCACTGCAGTGTGTACTGCACATACCCTACATGCAGCAGTGGTGTGCAGTGTAGATATCACCTATGGTACAGGATACTGGACTAGTTGGACCACTAGTCTGATCGAGTATGGGGATTCCTATGCTACTGAAAGTTGCTTAAGCACAGAAATAAGCATTGAATAACCCCAGAAAGTGGGCTATAGAAATTCAGCACAATAGTTTAAACTTCATCTTTTAAACAAATAAAATAAAATCCTACAGATATGGCTGACTGAGCTGAGGGCACAGTAGAAATAAATCAGTGCTAGAAACCTCTGAGAATACATCATTGTGGAAGACTAGAGACAGTGGAAAAGTTGATGGCTGCATTAAGTCAGCCCCGAGCACCACAAGTTGGTTATAATGGATTGCCTTTAGCTGCAATACAAATTTCACAGTTTCTTCATATGAAAATCCATAATTTAAAAATAATTTTGTTGTAATTAAAAGTTAGGCTCTTCAGCTCATCTGTACAATCTTGAACCAGGAAAGAAAAGCTTAAATTACCTTTCCTAGAGCCTAATTTTTTTTTAAACCAACAACAATGAATCTTAACAGTTACCAAAGGAGAGTGATAAAAGGATCTCTTCTACCCTCAGGCTCAAATCTAGTTTGATTAGGATTCCCTGTATCTGAATTGGAACCAACTTGGGTCAGAAGAACTTCATAGTCTGTAAATTCCAAGTTCAAATTCTGTTTAATTACCATATTCTTTTTTTTCAATATGTATCCAAATTCATAATAATTGTGTGAGAATTATGCTTGTCACATTTTCTGGTTTTGAACACATTTAAAGGGGAAAAAGGATTAATTCTCTAACAGCAGTGTGCTTCTGAAAGGTGTGCATAGTCAGAAAAGTGATGCTGTTTAATTCCATCTTTAGATTCTCTCTGACTCCGTCACATTCTCTTTCCTTCTGTTCTTTCCATACTTGGCCTCTGGCTTGTGACTGTCAAGATATACTGTAACATGATTCATGTCTGATCAGAGTAAATGTATCCAGAGTACAAATGCAGATTGAGACCGTTTTGTTAGCCACTGTTTAATTTTGTGTTGGTCGAAGCAATATATTTAGGCATAACACATCAGAAAAACTGTATTGCTTTCACAGTTCTAAACATCTACATCAGTCCTGCTCCAGCCACTCTGTACCTTGCTTAACTACTATCCTTCCTGCCCTTTATTCATTATCTGCATCCATAACTTTGAGTATATATGGCACTGTGCCTTTAATCTAGGATATCTTTATCAAGAAAAGGGGAATAGGTGGGAGAACAAACAAAAAAGTGCAGAAGAATTCAGAATTCTTCAACATTGTATCTACTAAAAGGACACAGTACAAAATAGTTCTCAGGATTCTTATTCTGCAGCTACTAACCCATCTACTAAACATTTACAAATGTTAACAACCAAATATTCTACTTATACTTGTGCAAAATAATATAAAAAAATGCAACCAGCTCATCTTTACTCATCAGTTATTGGGCAACCTAAGGAGTCAACAAGTGTGCAGTGAAGCTCTTAAAACTAGTCAGATTCCCATTCTTAAAATTCCCTGGGCCAGATTCTCAACAGTTAATCATCATAGTTCCACTGACTTCACTGGAGTTACATTTATTAACACTGACTGAGAATCTCGTCTCATATGTTGATATACATAGATCTAGAGCGCAATATCAGTTTCTGTGAGAAATGACCAAATGGGTCCTTGATCCCTTTGGGGAGAAAATCTCCTAGAAAGAAGAGGGACAAGGAGGAGCAGGGAATTTGCCCCCTCATCTCCCAGCCTGTGGAGTGGGGTTAGAGTACTGTGGGGAGAAACCTATGCTATCCACTTGTCTGACAGAGTGAACTTCTGCCCTCAAAACTCCTCCGACATAACGGGTATGTCTGCACTGCAATTAGACTCCCATGGCTGGCCCATACCAGCTGATTCAGGTTTGCAGGGGCTCAGGAGCTGTTTAATTGTGATGTAGATGTTCAGGGGTAGGCTGGAACCCAGGTTTTAGCACCTTGTGGGGTAGGAATGTCCCAGAGCTCAAGCTGCTGCCCAAGCCCAAACACATACACTGTAATTAAAAAGCTGCTTAGCTAGAGCCCAGCAAACCTGAGTCAGCTGGCATGGGACAGCCATGGATGTCTAATTGCTGTGTATACATATCCAGTGTCTCCTGGTGCTCTCTCAAAGGGCAGTGTAGTATCAAGGGTCTGTGCATATGACTCAACTGAACAATATTTTGCAATAATGTTCAGCCAGTCTCAGAGTCACTGAACAGTGATTCCATAGAACTTCAATTAAGTGTCCAGATATTTATGACAGAAAATGATTATTAGATGTATCTAAAACCGACATTAATTCATTAGCATTCTAAGGATGCTGCACAACTTCACACCGATCATTAAATCCATTCCATATTCTTGATTTACAGAGCTGACAGATATTGTTCTCTTTAGTAGGACAAGCTAGAATTACCTCTCAGGTGAACTCATGTGGCAGCACAGATTCCTTTTGTTTTTCATTTTATTTTGTGTGTATTTAGCCTGTAAAATGCTAATCAAAGGTCCAACTCTGAATTCTTCATGCACCCAATCTCCCACTGAAGCCTATGAAATGAAAGATGTGCAAAGACTACAGAAAAGTACTGTGTGAAAATGTTTTTTGTTCAAAATATAACAAATGGAAATACAACATGATCCCTGGCTGGAATTACCCAAGATATTTGATCATTTCCGCGCAGCACATAAACACCTGTTTTGTTGCATTAAAATATTAGTTATTTTCATGCTCTTATAAAAAGCTCTCTTCAGTATTTGCCTTAACAGCATGTAATGCTAGTCTGCGTGGTGCATGACACAAACTGGTATTATTTTTGTAATGCACAAAAAGATGTTGAATGCTAGTTATTTCAATTTATGCCATGTTTCTAATTAGACAAAATGGTTAAAGTAGTCAAAACAGCACTGCATCTTCTGAAACTAAAGTATGAAGTGACAGGTAAACACCTAGAAATGAATGGTTAGTATTTTTGAAGTGTTACTTAGATGCCTTTATGCTTTCTTTACATAAATATTTTACTGATTGTTGCTAATCATTATTGCAGTTAGGTTTAATACGTTGGGAATTTCACCACCCTTGGTCTTTTGAGTTACATTTAGCCAATAGGGAATGGGTGTTAATACCTCTCTCCTTTGTCTTTAATTAAGAAGATTTCATAGGTTTAAGGAAACAGTAACTAAAGTGTTAGAGCAATTTGCATATTTTAATAAGTCAAGAAGTCTTGGAAGTTTAGAAAAAAATGTTTTCACTACTAAGCACAATTAAAATCTGAAAAGGCCTTTCAGAATAACACTGTCTCCAGAAGCATAAGCTTCTGGGTGCTAAGAACCAATGCAAGAGAATTTATTATTAGTGCTTTGAAGGTGATTTGTGATTCAAAAACTTTATTAAGTTTAAAGTAATAAACTTGCTACTACTTACATAGAACCACCTTGAGCAGCCTGGTGCATAGAGGGGCCACCTAAGATATTTCTCATCTACCTTTCCTATTTGAAACAGTGCATTACCAGGTACACATAGGACCCAATTCAGCAAGGTGATTAAGCACATGTCTAACTTCAGTCACATGAGTAGTCCCATTAAAGGCAATGCTTAAAATTAGGCACATATTTAACTACTATGCCAAATAGAGATGCCAAAAGGTTTTGTGAATTAGTGGGACAAGCTCTATGTTTTTTTGCAGTGTCCCATCAGACATGCCATATTATTACCTCTTTGGAATACCCTCTTCAGGGGGTGAGAAAATACTTTAGCAGGATTACTGCCATTATTTAGGAGTTGCACTGTTCTCCTTACATTCCCTAGGAAAATAGTTCGTTCATTTCAGGGCTTAACTAACTTTAGCTAAAACAACTAAAATCACATTGAGCCTTACTTTGTTGGTGTAAGTGTTTCTACAATACAGTGCACTCCATCAACCAAGCCACTAACACACAACCACTTCATTTATTTTAAATCTGATCATTTTCTTTCTCTTCTATTTTCCCTTTTTCACAGAAACAACTGAACATCTTTCCTGACAAAAGTGGCCGTACAAAACACAAAAAGCATGTCTTTAAAAAACAGAATTGTGTCCCCCTCAATGGAAAGGAAGTGTGAGTGGATCTCTCTTATTTCCACATAATGTGACTACTGCTGCACAGACCTACTCGTGATGTGCTTTTGGTTTTCTAGCATTGCCATAATGAAGGCCCAAGAGGATGATTTGAAGCCTACTGAAGTCCATGGAAAAACTCCCATTTTGACTTCGGTGGGCTTTGGATGAGGCCCCTGTCTCATGAAGAGAGTAAAATTGTTCTGCCTATTAATGAAGGTCTTCTTGAACCTGCCAAGAGTTTATAGTTCTCTCTGGTTTTGAAGCTCTCTGTGGCCAAAAAGCTGATTGTTATTACTAGGTGCTGTGGCAGGGCTGGTTTACTTAATCCTACCTCAGTTCAGGTGGGTGAACTACATGGCCTCTTGCATCTCTTCCAGCACTACATTGTTATGATTCTTTCTACAGAGGTCTTATTTATAGCTATATAACCATTGCACATTTTAAATGGAGGGTATTGGTAGTCATAGTAGCAGCAGAGGAAAGAGCAGAAGGTGCCAAATTGTCATGTTCAGAGCCTCGGGAGTGACAGTCTAGGCCGAAGGCCTACTCTTCTACAACCCCTGTGCTTCAAATTCGCAATTATCATACAATTAACTATCATGAGGAGTTTCTATGCAGCAGCACAGTAAGAATAGACATGACCAAAATAATACTTCATGAGGTTAAAATAGTTATCACTGTGTGACGGTTCACACACTGATTGATAGACCTAATACAAAACCACTGCCACTTCCACAGGCTTAGCCTTCTCCTGATGCTGAAGTTACTGCACTATTCCTTTGTGAGGCCTGTGCCCTATCAAATATAATAATACAATTGTTGCATTTGGAGTGGAAATTTTGCCAAAGGAAAAACAACAACAAAACTACTTTCCATCCCTCCAGTTCCTCCTTAACTACAAAAACTGTGATTCTTCTGTGTGTAGTCACTTTTCAAAAGGGACTTTAAAAATCATGCTTTCATTAAACTGTACTAGAAAGAGCAGCTAAGCAGAGAGTTTGTCTCTCTGAAATCATGTTAAAATGCCTTCTGCTGACCCTCCAGATCAAATGGAGTGTGCTCAAAGAGGGGCACTGGTGCAATAACATGTGTACAGTAACTCCTTGCTTAATATTGTAGTTATGTTCCTGAAAAATGTGACTTTAAGTGGAATGATGTTAAGCAAATCCAATTTCCCCATAAGAATTAATGTAAATAGGGGGGGTTAGGTACCAGGGAATTTTTTTTTCCACCAGACAAAAGACTATATCTTATACACACACATATACACCGTATAAGTTTTAAACAAACAATTTAATACTTTACACAGCAATGATGATTGTGAAGCTTGGTTGAGTCAGAGGATGGAAGAGGGTGGGATATTTCCCAGGGAATGCCTTACTGCTAAATGATGAACTAGTACTCAGCTGAGCTGTCAGGGGTTAACACATTGTTGTTAATGTAGCCTCACAAATGGAGGGAGGGGAGACAGCATGGCAGAGAGAGATGGAGACACATACCATGTGTGTGACAAAGAGACATGCATTGCCTCTGTAAGTACGCTGACCCCACTCTACGTACACTGCCTTTTTTAGTAGATCAGCAAGTTGAGACAGCAGCTGCTACCAGGAAGCTCCCTCAGTTCTGAGTCCTGTGGTGTGTCCCCCCTGCTCTCTGGATGGGATAAAGCGGGGGGAGACACACCCTGACATTAGCACCCATCCTCCCCCACTCCCTTGCACAGCAAGCAGGAGGCTCCTGGGAGCAGCTCCAAGGCAAGGGGAGAGGCAACCCAATGGCAGTGGGGGGAGGGACAGCTGAACTGCCGGCAATTGGTAGCCTGCTGGGTGGCTGTTACACAGGGAACTTAGGGGAGTGGGGAGCTGACAGGGGGGGCTGCTGGTCCACCCTGGTTCCAAGCCCCCACCAGCTAGCTCCAATGGGCTGATTTTTCTGCAAGCAGTAGACAAAGCAGGCAGCTGCCAAACAAAGTTATAAGGGACCATTGCACAACTTTAAACAATCAAGTTCCCTAATTGATCAACCACGTAACAAGGAAACAACATTAACAGGGACAACTTTAAGTGAGGAGTTACTGTATTTATATGGAAGTGAGTGTTCTGACTTAAAGCCCTGATCCAAAGCCTGTTGAAAACAAATGGAAGTTTCATGTAATTTCAGTGAGCTTTGGAATGGGCTCTAAGTGCCACATTTAAAAAACGGGCCTTAGTGTGCACTTTCCTGAATGTCACTGCACCTTTTTAGCTCTGCCCTTTCATCACAAATGAAACAAGTGACACAAGTTTTTTTTTCTTCCAGAACACTTCTTTACAGAGTAGAACAAAGAACAATTGACTTATACTTTTTTTTTCTTTAGTAGGAATATCTTTTGAGGGCATTCAAACTGTAAACACAGCAGCATTTGTTAACCCCAAATTTATATAATAAATCTCCAAGGCTAATCTAATGTTATTTATAACAGCAGGAAAAGGATCTTTTATTAGGAGCAGGAGCTTTTAAAATCTCAATAGAAAATTCCATGTATTTACAACAATCCCAGATAATGAGGAAATCATCACCTGTTTGCAATACTGTTTCATGGAATAACTCCATTTGAGCCAATGACAAACAGGTGATGTCCTAGAGTTCAGTATTGCTAATATACCATTAGGATTACTTTTCTGTTACCACTTTCCCAAGGTTTTCTTTATAAATATTCACTGTTAGCTGCACCTTATAGCACCTTCTACTGGCTTTTTTCTCCTGTCTGAGTTGGAATAGATAGCGACTTTTCTGAATGCTGTTTCCTACATCAGAAAAGAAGGCTGATCTTGTAGTTAGGGCACTGAACTACAATTCAAGAGACTGAGATTCATTCCCAAACTCTGTCACCAATTTCCTGTGTGACCTTCCTGTGTGACTGGGTAAATTGCTTAATCTCCTCATGGTTTATACCCTCATCTGGAAAACGAGGATAATAATGTTACCTTTCTCCCACATTTTTTTCTGTCTTTTCTATTTAGCTTGTGAGATCTTCAGAGTAGAGTGTGTTTCTTCCTATGTGCATGTATAATGGCTCACACAACAGGGCTCCAATGCTGATGAAGGCATTTGGCTGCTACTGTAATACAAATAATTAATAGCATACTTTATAAAACTTAAAATCCTACATTAAGAATGCTTGCTAGACTATCATCTTGTGCATTCCTAATACATTTTATAAAATCCTTAATAATGAGTTCATGAAGATTGTTGTTGCATTTCTTAATTATGTATGTAAAAGGCAACATTAGTTGTGTTTTCTAATCTCTAATGGGAATCAAAGCTTACAATAATTATTAAAATATTTAGCTTCTAATAGTGGGCTATTTGTTAGAAGATGTAAATGTTGCAGTCATTGCTCCACAGAGCTTGCTATCTAAATAGACATGACAAAACAAGAAAATACAAAACAAGCAAAAGCAGGGTAAGATTACAGCAGCAAAAAGATATACTTACAGTCTGATGAATTTGTACTGCTTTGAGATGGAGATAGGTAGTGTTACAAAGCCCCACTTCTACAGGCTGGTCTTTGTTGCTGGCCTCCTGCACTAACACAGAGACCATCTGAAGTCAGTAAGACTCTGCATGGGCAGAGTCATCTGTCCATGTAGAACAGCCGGAAGGATCAGGACAACATATTTTACAATTTAGAATATTAGCCTCATGGGCCAGGACCACCCTACCAGGGATTAAATAATTTTATGTTTGTTTGAAAACCTTAGAAGCCAGGTTTTGTCCTAACCTACCCCAAAATCAATTTCATAACATGTCCAATTGACAGAGCTATATTTTCAAACAAGAACACCTGAATTGCATATGTAAACTGAGCATTTGAACATTCAGTGGTAAATTTCATCTGTACTTATAAAGCACCAATCACTATGGTATAAAGTTGCTGTAGATGCAATTAAACTAGTATATGACAGCTTGTAGGGTTGGGTGGACATAGCTATCAACATTGGCATCTGTGACACACTTGTTTATCTGACAATTTTCTTGGCTAAAATCCTTTAAATAGAGCTGGTGATGTGAGATGAAGGCTTCACACTTATGGAGGCTTCACACAATCTCACTCAGATTGCAGGCTTCATACTTATGACCATTTCCTGTTTGGATTTTTTTTTTTTGGTAAATTGTTAAAATGACCTTTAGTGACCTATGATAGAAATGTCAAATGTCATGTTCCTTCTCTTTTGCAGCCAACAATCCACATGTAATGTGTACTAAATTTCAAGAATGTATCTCAAAAGGGTACTTGAATAGCTGAAATCTGATAAGGAAGACAGATGACTTTTAGATAACCTCCGATAGAAAGGTCAAAAGTAGGATTTGTTCCCCGGCATATCCGGGCTCATAATGAGGCCTGAAAAATTTAGATTTTTATCTGTAAATATTGGTAAACTTTGATTTCACTGTACCACAAACCAATGAAAAAATATTTTCCTGGATGATAATCAAAATTTACAGATAAGCAGCATTTTTCTCACTTTCCTTGAGAACTACAGTTTGATTTAAGGACATTTACTTTGCATATTTTGACATGATATTAACATTTTGTGTTTGAGTGGTTATAAAGTTTTAGCTATTTGAATCTCAACATCTAGTCTCATTAAATAATTGCCTCCCATAATTTTACTGCCACTGTGAAAATTTAACTAGATTAAAAACTGAAAAAATGCTTAAAACCCATAATTTTGCAAAACTGTGAAAATTTAGATTAATAAAAATAGAAAAAAACTGCTTATGTGAATGTATAAGGAATACCAGTACTTCAGGGACAGAGGCCTGCAGTTGGCTGGCTGATTACCCTTCCCACTGCACCTGAGAAAGACCTAGAACTTAATTAGCTGATCTTTATCAAAGAAGGCAGCAGCAAATGAAGGGGCTGGACTGCAAAACCCTCTGGAAAGATTAGAGTCAGTTTTCCCAGTGGACTGCTGCTGGAGCTACTGCAGAGAGGAACTGCTCCAGAAACCAAACAGACAAAAGGGGAGACTGTGTGGAGTCCTTTATTTATGAGACTGAGGAAAAATGCAGGAAATTTTGGTTACTGGAGTTACTGGCATGAGGAACAGACTTGAGGAAGGGACTATTTGGCCTGGACAGACTCTTGAGGGAATAATCTGCAAAGTTTTGATTTTGTTTGTTAAGAAGGATTAAGTAAAACAATTAACCTTGCTGGAAACTGATTCCCTAGGTTCCTTCAGAGTGCTCGGACAGAATTAGCCCAGGGAGTGAGCGGAGTTAGAAAGAGCAAAGACTGGTCTGGTAGGAAGGAGTGCTTACTATAAGGTAGGTCCTACTCCTTTTACAACTTAAAAATAAACATCAGTATTAGCCATTGAAATTATAAATAAATAAATCTATAAAACCTACTCCTAATAAATAAACATGCTAAGGTTCAACAGTATAGCTCAGTATGAAAGTTGCATTAGTCAATTTAGCCATTTACAATTATTTAAAATACAAAGACAATATTTATCCATCCCTCACTGCAAATTTGACTATAACCTGCAGTTTCCTATGGTTGTCTGCTTCTGTGAGAAATATCCCCAGACTGTAGTCTGGACTTGTGTATTTCTAAAGGAAGATGTGAGTAGACAGTATTTTATTACTGGTATTCTTAAAAATGACAAGATTTGGGCTCATTCTGATCTCCAATATAGCGAACTTACATATTCATGAGTCTTTCAAATAGTTTTTCATTCAAAAAGTGATTGTATAGTGCTTCCAATGGCACAAGTAAGCCTAGGTAAGGCCAAGTGCATCTTCTAAAACGTGTGCCCTTAACAATACTAATGAAGAAATAATGACCTCCAAAACATAAAACATTTTCTTTGAAGTTGTCTTTTCAGATTTAATCATGCTACACAGCTTGTTAAGTTTGTTAAATGTTTTTTTTTCATGGAATAGAAACACAAAACAAAGCCAATCAGAAAGCTTGAAATTACAGTAGGAATGACACAAAAAAGGTTCCTCTTCTTTTTAAAGGTAAAAGAAGGACTTTTCCTTTTCGTTAAGCATTCTTAAAAGAAAAAGACTTAGTTGCAATATTGAAAATAACAAGTGCAGCTGTTAAATCTTTTCAGAATTCTTCATCCTTGATGTCCAAAGCATGTGCTCTCAACAGGTGGAACTGACAATTCCATTTACATTCAACATCTTTAAATTACTAGCATGCCACACAAAAAGACCGTATGCACTCCAAAGCCCCCAAATCATTTATTTATATGACATTTTATCAAACTATTATTACTGAAGCACTCATGTTCACCTCAGTCTTTCTTTGTCAATCATTTAGAGATGTAAAGCACTGACTTAGCAGTCGGACTTTTTGTTTGTTTTAAATTTTGCTTTTGGAAGGATGCCATGCCTAAGGTTTTGCATGTTACTGACCAAGAAAATGTGCTCACATTTTCAGTGACAATGCCACATTATGGAAGTGAGATCAATTTGGCAGTGTTTGACAAGTGACAGTACTAAAGCAGAAAAGAAGGTGAATGAAAAGAAACCTTTACAGAAAGAGATAAGACACATTTTAGTCTGTGGCTGTACTGGAAATGTTGCTGTAACAGAAAAGTTTATTCCATCAAATCAAAAGATATATAGCAGAGGGGAAAGGACATAGTAGGGAGGAAAGTTTAGATTTAAATTTAGCTTGTTAAAATGATGTCTTAAATGTATATAATTCCTTTATCCCAAGTGCTTTACCAACTGACTTATAAACTGGATGCAAAAGACTAATTCATCCACCAGTGAATGATAAGAACCCTGATGAAAAATACTTCAACTGTGTAAGAGCGCACAGTAATACTACACAATAGTTTAGTACAGGATCCAAAGAATGCCATATTCATTTGGAACTACTATGGGATTGGTGGCAAAGGGAGGGAGATGGTGGGTTGGTAGGCAGAATGTAACTGTCCAAGTTAGGATTTGGCCTTGACATTAACATGTTATCTCATGGCAGAAGTTGCCATAGGATGCTTAATACTCACAAGTAATTAATAGCAGGAGTAGGACTGTGATTTTACATTTACATAAAAAACAGAGTATTGCTTGAGATCTCATTAACACTGTTCTGGTACACTGATCCAAGATCTGATGCTATCAGACAACAGTATTGGCTGTGACATCATTTAGCCTTAGATGGAATCTCATTTCATAGGATAGGCAGCTGCCATATATTGTCCTTTGGAATAGAGGTATAAAGAGTACATAAGTCCCGATTCAGTGAACCAAAGAAATCCTTTTCTAGTTTAACAATCTGTACTGTTAAAATCACTGAGCAATGTTTTCTTTTCTTGGCGACAGAAGAGGTGAGGAAAAGAAAACTGGGCCATAAACATTGTTTCCAGGGAAACAACTTTATGGCAAACTTATAAAACTTCTTTGTATGAGAAAGGGTAAAAAGAGGAGCAACTAGCAACAACAACAAAAAAAGAAAATGCAATGGAAAACATTCCCCCAAATATTTTCTCTAAAAAGGTTTCAGGAAATTAGGAAGCAGTAGTATTGTCTTATATTACATATCTGCCCACAGGTCCATCTCCTTCATTCAACTGAATGATACTACAAAGACAGAGAAGAGACAAACAGGAGTAACAATTCACAAGCTCACTGAGGTTGGTGATATCAGAAGCTGTGGCACTATGCACTTAATTATAGGATAACAAATGAAGTAATTCCTTAAGATCTTTTGTCATGTAAGCCATCAAAAGTAGATGAAGAGTTGTTGAAGTTAAAAAGTTTAGAAACTACTTTTGCTCTGGGCGTGCTTTTGACCGATTAGAGCTTGCTACTAAAAATGGGATTGTTTCCTGGAAAATAATAGTGCACTCAATTGTAACTCCCTAGGACTAAAGCTATTCAGCTAAACTTTTAAAAGTGTCCACTGACTTTGGATGCCTTAATTTTGGGTGCCTAGCTGAGACACCTTGCACCTCATTCTCAGAGGTCCTAACCACCTACAGCTCCCACTGTCTTCAGCTGGAATTTTGGGTGTTGTTCAGCGCTGCTAAAAATCAGTTGCAGGGGACCTGATGTTCAGGCAGTGTAAACTGTAATACTGTAACTCCATAGAAGACAATGGAGCTACACCAGTACGCCACATCCCACTGAGGATCTAGAGGACCCTCAAGAGGAATTCTCCAAAATTGTGGCACCCTTAACTGGTGGACACTTTTTTGAAAATGTTTACCATTGTAGATGTCTAAAGTAAAATGAGTGCAGTTAAAATATATTTCTTTTTTTTACTAGTAGAGAAGAAATGATCAGTTCTGAGAGTACTCATCATTATAAGAATATGGGAACACTTCCCCCAACAGTAAAATTACTCATCTGTAAAGAGGTACAGTTGGTGCACTTAAAATAAAATCACTGAGAGCTTTAGAGATGTTACTAGTTGTAGTGGTATGCTCTGTTTTAAGTGTGAGGAATATGTTAAAAATCTTTGCTATTAGAATGAACTTTCAAGCACACCCACTGGAAAAAAAAACGTTTGCCACTGTATATATATTCTTGACTATTTAGTGTAGGGCTCTCATTACACTGTTCCAGCTAATTGCAGTTTCATTTACATTTACAAAAGGTGAAGCCTATTTTGGTTTCTCAGAGTGTTGAACAGGCACATTTAAAAATATAAATAAATAAGAAAATATACTCTTGTCTTTCCATGCTCCCACTGGTGGATTTTTCCATCAGCCACCATCACACTTTTTCCAGACCAGGAGGACCTTTCACATCTGTATTTAAAAATAAAGGGCTAAATTCTGTTTTTTTGGTTAGACTTGTGATTTGAATGGTTTTGCACAGATGTAATTGTGGTCAGAATGTGGCCTGTAACATCCTACACTCAAGCAAGAGGACTTCAAGTTCTGCCAACTCTAGCAGATGTTCACCTTCTGATGGTAGATTTAATGTTATATGTTCAAAGTAATGCTGCTATGATAACATCATGGTTTTGTCTCTCACCAATGGCACTTTCTCAACAGGGTATCAGAGGAGGTGCCTAATTTTAGGGATTGACTTCAATGAGACTTACTTGTGCTAAGAGTTAGACATGTGCTTAAGGACCTTGTTGAACTGGTGTCCATGTGCCTTGACTAAGCCATTTTTCCTATTGAACATAAGAACATAAGAACATAAGAGAGGCCGTACCGGGTCAGACCAAAGGTCCATCTAGCCCAGTATCTGTCTACCGACAGTGGCCAATGCCAGGTGCCCCAGAGGGAGTGAACCTAACAGGCAATGATCAAGTGATCTCTCTCCTGCCATCCATCCTCTGACGAACAGAGGCTAGGGACACCATTCTTACCCATTCTGGCTAATAGCCATTTATGGACTTAGCCACCATGAATTTATCCAGTCCCCTTTTAAACATTGTTATAGTCCTAGCCTGCACAACCTCCTCAGGTAAGGAGTTCCACAAGTTGACTGTGCGCTGCGTGAAGAAGAACTTCCTTTTATTTGTTTTAAACCTGCTGCCTATTAATTTCATTTGGTGACTCCTAGTTCTTGTATTATGGGAATAAGTAAATAACTTTTCCTTATCCACTTTCTCAACATCACTCATGATTTTATATACCTCTATCATGTCCCCCCTTAGTCTTCTCTTTTCCAAGCTGAAGAGTCCTAGCCTCTTTAATCGCTCCTCATATGGGACCCTCTCTAAACCCCTAATCATTTTAGTTGCCCTTTTCTGAACCTTTTCTAGTGCTAGAATATCTTTTTTGAGGTGAGGAGACCACATCTGTACACAGTATTCGAGATGTGGGTGTACCATGGATCTATATAAGGGCAATAATACATTCTCAGTCTTATTCTCTATCCCCTTTTTAATGATTCCTAACATCCTGTTTGCTTTTTTGACCACCTCTGCACACTGCGTGGACATCTTCAGAGAACTATCCACGATGACGCCAAGATCTTTTTCCTGACTCGTTGTAGCTAAATTAGCCCCCATCATGTTGTATGTATAGTTGGGGTTATTTTTTCCAATGTGCATTACTTTACATTTATCCACATTAAATTTCATTTGCCATTTTGTTGCCCAATCACTTAGTTTTGTGAGATCTTTTTGAAGTTCTTCACAATCTGCTTTGGTCTTAACTATCTTGAGAAGTTTAGTATCATCTGCAAACTTGGCCACCTCACTGTTTACCCCTTTCTCCAGATCATTTATGAATAAATTGAATAGGATTGGTCCTAGGACTGACCCTTGGGGAACACCATTAGTTACCCCTCTCCATTCTGAGAAATTACCATTAATTCCTACCCTTTGTTCCCTGTCCTTTAACCAGTTCTCAATCCATGAAAGGACCTTCCCTTTTATCCCATGACAGCTTAATTTACGTAAGAGCCTTTGGTGAGGGACCTTGTCAAAGGCTTTCTGGAAATCCAAGTACACTATGTCCACCGGATCCCCCTTGTCCACATGTTTGTTGACCCCTTCAAAGAACTCTAATAGATTAGTAAGACACGATTTCCCTTTACAGAAACCATGTTGACTATTGCTCAAGAGTTTGTTTTTCTATGTGTCTGACAATTTTATTGGTGGTGAATTTTATTGGTGGTGAAATTGCTTTTTTTCTTTTTGCCTACTTTACTATTGGGCACTCTGTCAATGAAAAAGGTTATCCTATCTTTTTTTCTGTCTCAGTAATCCTTGCTGACACAGAGTTGGCAACCTAATTAAGGAGAATCTTTTTTTTTCTCTTGTAGTAGCCTCACCCTGTGGGAGAGAAACAGACATGGTATCTTTGAATCTAGGTTTTAAAACTGTAGGAATAATCTGTGCCTCTGATCTTAGTATAGTTTATGCAAAGACTTTTTAATGTGGCTAACCTCCTGTCCACCAAATGCTTTCCAAACATCCTCATCGGTCACTCAACTGAGAGAAGCAACATGACCATTCATGCGTGTGTGGCCACCTCAAGATTTTAAAAGAATGACACACATTTTGATGTTGTTTATCTGAGTGCCATACAGAAAGCTGCACCATCTGGAAGGTCATCAGGGACCTTATGTTACTCAAGGATTTTGGAGGATAGGGCTAGTGGAACATCACAAGTTTTTAACTGAGTATCTATTACTGAAAGAATCATTGTTTTATATCTTCAAAGGGGCTGATGTAGAAAGGCCAAAATTTTCAAAAGTGGCTAGTGGGCCTGGGTGACCTAATTTTCAGAAAGTGCTGAGCCTCTTCCTGTAAAATGTAATACTCTTTTAAAGGTGTCTCAGGTTGGTCACCCAAAGTTGAATCATCCAAAAGAGCTAGTCACTTTTAAAAATCAATCTATCTTCTGTGGGATTTACACCACCACCCATCACCATAGTATCTGCATACCTTCCATCTAAAATCAGTAGCAATAGCAAAGCCGCTAGTGGTTTTTGGTTCTTTTTTCTTTTGGGGTTAAATCCTCTGCTTGGGGTATGCCATTTCCTGGGTGAGTGGGGGTTTGGGAGCTATGGCTGTCCATGTTAAAATCTTGGCTGTATTATCAATCTTTGTTTTTTAAAATCATGAGAGTCAAATTCAAGCAGTATTCAAAGCAATCAAACTTTCCATCCTTAATGAGAGGAAATGGAATGCCTGTCTAAGTCCTTGGCTCAGAGGATTTCTTCTAGGTCTGATAAGCATATGTAGGGGTAGCCCATGGGGAAAAAATTCTAAAGTACAATTCTAGGCCAAAACTTTCAACCTCAGGTGCCTACAACTAGGCACTATATAAAGGACTTGTATTCAGAGATGCTGAATACCTGTAGCCTTCATTGTGAATTATGAGGGTTCAGCGCCTTCTAATTATAGTATTAAGTGTGTACTCTATGTTTCAATGTTGTAATAGTGCCATAGTAATTATACTAAACTTACATTTATTATTATAGACAGGGCTGATAGTAGTGACTTAGTATTGTCAAATACTTGCCCAATATTTAACAATAAAAGACTCCTCTGTTTATCTGCTTATACTTGAAGCTGGGTGGGAGACACTTTTCCCATCCTGCGAGAATTTTTGAGATTTCAAAAAAAGTTTCTTGACCTTCTGAATCAGGATGAAAAATCAATCTTGAAACATTTCACAAATTGAAAATTTGTTTAAAAAATCATATTGGGTCAATCAAAATGTTTTATTTAGATTTCATCCTTTAGGGTTTTTTATAATTTTTTACTATAACAAATTTTGAACAAAAATCATTTCAAACAAACAAAAAATGGAGTTTTTCTGTTTAGAAAATGTTAAAATTTCCTGTTTTGATAACTTGGAAACTTTTTGGGAAATTCACCAAAACCTATGAAAGTTTTGGTTTCTACAAGCAGGCCGGCTCCAGGCACCAGTGCGGGAAGCAGGTGCTTGGGGCGGCCAATGGAAAGGGGTGGCAAATTTGGCCTAGTTGAAAATTTTCTGTGTGCACAGACTCCATAGAAACTTCCTAGACCTTCCACAGCTAAATTACCTGAAAAGTCCATCTGCACTGAGCATGCTTCAGCGTGGGGCTGAACAGGACTTTCTCTGCAATTGCTGCTTGGGGCTGCTGCAGACTGGGTTAGATCCAGAGAGTAGAACTGAATGCAAGGAGACTGTCTCTCCTGTAATCTCAATGCCCACAGTGCTGAATTTAGAAAATATGGAGGAGGAAGCTGCCTTATTCAAATGCAGAGGAGACAAGATCAGGACATGGGGAGTAGGGGATTAGATTGGAGAAGCAGCTAGGTGGGTGGGCAGAGAGACTGAGAATTGAGGAGTGGGGCAAGGAGAGGGAACCTGGAGCTAGGAGTTGAGGGAGACTGAGACTGGCTGGACATGGAGACTGGGAGCTGGGGTGTGGAGACTGGGACTGATCAAACAAAGAGATTAGGCGTAGTATGAGATGCCTGAGTAATGAAGACGGTGACTGGATGGGTGAGGAAAATGGGCCTGGGATAAGGAGCCGGAGTAGGGAAGAGAAATGACTGCAACAGGAAGTGGTTGAAGGAGAAGGGGCAAAAGTGATCAGGCTCAGGAGGAACAGGCAGAAGAATCTGTGCCCACCAGAGCACACTTTCCTCCAGAGCCTGGAATGGAACCTAAGACTCTGACTCTCACTATTCCTCTGTCAGCTAAATTCTGTTAACCTAAACTGGCAAATTTTCCCATCCCCCTCTAGAGCTGATCCACACAGAGAATGATAGCCTACTACTGCTATCAGTTACTCCATTCCTGTATGTGGCAGAGATCTTTGTGGTGGATCTAAAGGTTCCTACCTTGCTGATCCATGGATCCTTGAATATTGTTATCACATGATGGAATTTCATTGATTTTTTTTTCAGTTTACTTTTCTAAAAACTTATAAAATACCGTTAAAGCATGACAAAGGTTGCAGAATCATGCACTCAAAAGTAAAGTTACCTCTGCAGTCTTAACTCAGCCCCCTTAAGCATTTGTATTTTGATACAGTCTTTAATTACATTGATCATATGGTGTTTTTATCACAGGACTCCTGGCTTACTCATTGTGCAGGATGGAGTTGGTCTGGAGATCATGAAGGGCTGTGTAGTGAAGGAGACTGTTGGCTATAGGATTCCTGCTACATTTGTTGCAGAAGTTGGAAGTGTACCTATTGCAGGTACTGAGCCTAGGCCCATCCAAAACAAAAGGCCAGCCCACTGAGACCACTAGGCAAATGATCATGGGGACAACAAATGAACACAGAGAAACAAAGAGAAGGGGGTCATAACATAATGCCACAACAAGTGATTCAGAGGGTGGTCACCAAGCAGAGATCCCCAATCAGTGCTCACTGCTCCTCAAAGGAGTCCTAGGAGCCAGTGAATGCCACTCAGAACTGCCCAACAGTCACAAAGCACCCCACCCTCAGGAAGGGGTGTAGTGAATGAGGCAAGAGATTATGAGAATAGAAATGATGGTCCCATGGGCAAAGCACTTGAATGTTGTACTGGATTCTATCCCTGCCTCTGCCACAGAGTTCCTACATGATTCTGGCCAAATCACCTGAACCAAAATTTCCACAGGTGGTCACTAATTGTGTGCTCATTTACTGGGCACCTGACCTTAGAATGTGATTTGCAGAAGTGCTGAGCACTCACAGCTGAAAGTGAAGTCAGTGAAAGCTGTGCTTTGAACATAGAGAGTGCTATATAATACTACATACTCTGAAAAATCAAGTCTCAGGTGTCTCAAACTGGGCACCCAAAATTAGTTCAGACTTTTGACCTTAATTCACTCTGTCTCTCAGTTTCCCATCTGTAAAATGGGAATAGTACTGCCTCAGAACCTCACAGGGGTGTTGTGAAAATAAATTCATTAATGTTTGTGAAGGACACAGATACTGTAGTGAAGAGCAACATAGAAAAGCCCAGGAGGAAATCAACACTGCTGTCTTCAGAGCAGTGTTTGAATAGTGTGCAGTAAATAAAGCCTGGGCCACACATTGAACAATAAAGAGAAAACAAAATATTTAATAGCTGCTCATTAAGTGAGCACCATCCATCCAGTGCATTGAATAAGGCAGGAGTCCTTTGGAAAAAAACAGTTTGTGATTATGAAATTAAAGTCTCTATCACAATACAGATATACACAAAACTTTGAGTGTTTGCCTTTGCAAGAATTAATGTTCTTTAAACGGTTGTTGTGTGTGATTTTAAAAATTGTAGTGTTCTCTATAGAAGAGCATAATCTAGTCCCATACAAAGCACTAGGCCATACACTGATTTGCACAAGCTGAAGATTTGGCCCTTATACTCACAATAGACAGTATAATTATTATTGAAGACTTTTGTTACAGAAACTGAAGTAAAAACCATAGCAAATAAGAAATGTTACATGTTACAGAAAGTACATCTACAATACATGTAGTTATTACACTATCTGTTCCAATAAAGAAATTGTAAATAAATATTGCAGTAGAAACTACAGTAAAATTATACTGAAATGTACTTCTCAGCCAAAATGCAGTAATGCTGCCAATTTCTCAGGAAGAACTGTGCTGTATAGCTTTTCTGCTATTTAAGGACTTCAGTAACTCAGCCAGAGGTTAGGGGGTCTATTACAGGGATGGGTGGGGGAGGTTCTGTGGCCTGCAATGTGCAGGAGGTCAGACGGGATGATAATGATAGTCTCTTCTGACCTTAAAGTCTGAATCTATGCAAGTCCCTTCACTCTGGTTGTGGCTGTTTGGTTTTTATGATCACACTATGGCTATTACTCAGGAGTTGCACTGTGTATATACAAATCTCTCTTCTAAATGACTACTATAATTCCTCTGCTCTTATTGGCTCCTCTATGCAATTTTCAAACTCCAGAAGCCAGAAATATGGCCACCCCAGCTATTTACTGCTTATTCATGAGAAAGGAAAAACTCCACATTTTCTATGAAAGTGTAGTGGGAGATGTGTTGGGTGGGGGGAAGTCCCTAAGAAGCAGAGAAATGGGGCTGCCACAGTGCTGAAAAGAAAATATCTGTTTTAAAATGTTAAGAAATCCTCTGGCTAATTTGCCTCCTCATGCGTCTAGCTTCCTCCCTCCATATTAGCAAGTGATAACTTTAATATTTTGTTTATACTGGGAGAATGTAGACTTCCCTTTCCTAATTCACATTCGAGGCACAGGATTAAATTATTGCATTTTGGAAAGAAAATAGCTTTGGTGTGTAATAAGGGAAAGGGGGTAGTGAATAAAGAGCTAAGGGGGAAATGGTAAACTGAGGGAATAATAGGCAGGGGAAAGCCCTCCTTCCCCCCAAAAAATGACATACCTTCACTTAAGATACCATATTGACTGGATTTGTACTTTTAGGTCTCAGTTGCCCACCACAAGGCAGGACAGACCTTCCCTAGATGTCAAATATATTTGCAATTAATAAGATGTTCTGTGGAGTCCCTCAGTGATTTAATTATGAGTAGTCTCACTCTGAGCCAAATTATGATCCATTACCCATGCTGAATAATATGTTACATTAAAAGACTGACTTCACTGAGATTACTTTCCAGGGATGTACAAGTCTACCTGGGTAAGGGGATTGCAATCTGATAATCAGAGATGGGAATGGAGAATACTTTAACTCAGATAATATAAAAATGGAAAGGGTTAGGATTAAATGAAAGAGAGAGGTGAATTTCCATATGAGGTGGTTCAGGAAAGACAAATGTAAAGTACAGGAAGGCATACAGATTGGAAGGAGGCCGATTATGCTAGAGCATTATAAGATATGTCTACGCTACTCACCATTGGTGGTGATGTGTATTGTATGTGTAGCTACATGCTGCACTGAAAAGCAGGCTACGGCCACAACACCTGTCAGTGAAAGGCTCTGGCAGAGGGGAGGCAGCAGGGAAAGGCTTCAGCAGCTTCCCACTGTCACAGCCTTCCTTTGAAGTAAGGAAAGGCTCCTTTCCCCACTGCTTTCCTGTTGTCAGAGCCTTTACCGGCTTCCAGAAACTTTCCCTGCATCCAGGAAAGGCTGCAGCAGCAGGGAGCCACCAGATCCTTTCCCTGCAGCCTTTCCTTGCTGCAGGAGTCTTTTCCTGTGGAGGGAAAAGGCTCCAATAAGAGGGAGGCTACAGGACACTAGATAGTTAAAAAGAGAAGTGTGGCTGGGGAGGCAATGCTTGGGTCAATAGACAGCATGTTAGGTATGTGCTCAAGTATATACCCGCCCCCCTCAGGTGTGTCTTTACTCTACTGGCCTAAGCCATGCTTCACCAGCTACACTGCTATTTTTGCCCATGCTGGGGGCTATGTTGGTATGTCCAGTTTACGCTGCCAAAAGAAGCATTAATTACAGTGTAGAGTTATCCATGGAGAAAGACCTGAAAGTTAGGACAAACCGAATGAATTAATGTGACTCAAGGGAGGTCAATGAAATTAGTTTTATCAGTGCAAGTAGCACAGGTAAAATAGGCAAGATTATTCCACTTGCTCTTCAGCACTAGTTATGAGTTAGGCCTCAGTTCATGCCCTGTTTTCTGGGTTGGTCGCTATATTTAAAACTGGCATAGACAAATTGGGAAAAGTGCAAGAGAGGTAAACAAAAGGGCCAAGAGTTTGAAGATAAGACCCATGTGGAAAGAATTAAGGATTTGGGCATATTCAATCTAGAGACAATATGTTTAGGCAAACATTGCTCTACAAATCCAAAAAGGGATGTTTTAAAGACAGGGATCATGTATTCTGATAATTCAGTGAGAAAAGAACAAAACAATAATGGTCTACATTACATGAGGGAAAACGTAGATTATACAATAACGGGAGTGGGGAGAGACTATATAAAACAATTTAGGCCATGGAAAGAAGATGCCAAGAGGTTACAGAATTACCATCATGGAAGAGATTCGTCATAATTATGGGTCTTATTTTTCAGTTAGCTGCAACTATTAATTTAAGGTTTAGCAGTTACTGATTAATATTCATTCTTTTAGATTCCTATGCTCATGCACATACAAATATCTAGGTTTTATCTAAAGTGGGATAAAAAGAGAAGAAGAAATGCAGGAAAGGAAAACAGCTCTTCAAATACAATGCATGAATTACTCTTATCTTAAAACAGTTTAAATCTAGTACTTGTTTCTGTTTCAGTGCTAAAAAACCTATGGGATATAGTTTTCTGGTAGAAATCCAGACAACGTTGCTCACTGCACATTCTGAATATGAACAAAAGATTATAGTGATCCATATCCAATAACTTATTAACTGTGTTTGCTACACTTATAATGAGCATTGTAGTGGTATCATTGCACCAAATCCACCTGTGATACAGTGTGCTACCAAGAATGAGTATAAGGAATTAATTCTCTATTTAATTCTCACAAATATCTGACCAAGTGAAATCCAGAGATCATTTTGTTCTATATGGCCTTAAATAACCACTGGGCATCACAAACTGAAACATATCCTATTTTAAGATCAAATAAACAGTTCTGACAAATACTACACCCCTCTACCCAATCTTCAAAAGGGCTATCTGAGAGCTATGCATATTGGGCAACCTTTTTTGTTCTGGCTGTTATTTTCTAGCTGCATGAGTTTTGTGGCTTTTCCAGCTAAAATGGGACTATACATGCTGGGGGGACTAGAAAGGTGTTTGAAGAATTTGCATTCAGAGCCAAGAAGAGAGAGGTGGCAGACAAAAGACTTTCCCACACCCACCCCAAATTTAAGATGATTAAAGACTAGCGTTCAGGGTGTGGGTAGAACTTGTAGGCAGATGAACTAAAGGATGAGATACGGTGGCAGAAAAGAAACAAGTGTTTGGCTAAATTCAGATAGACTGTAATTAACAATGTAGATGTTCCTGGGATTATTAAAACAACCTTGAAACTTTTGGGGCTTGCCTTTTACTAGTAAATTCATATACCAACTGAATCAGGATGCGTGCTGTGTTAGAGCAACTTACAGAGAAATTTTTCTCCAGTTTTATTGGGAACAAACTTGTAATATCAAAGATAGATAACACCAAATGCCAGAACGTTCAGTAACGTATCATAACACACACCATTATAGGATTTAAAATAAACCCTTTCTGTGAATGCTTGCAAACAGATCAGACACATAGATTTTGTTCCCTTAACTGAAGTAGGAAGATCACATTGCAAAAGCAGAGTTATTTCCCTTGGTCCCATCAGTAGGCTAGACAGGAGGAGACAGGGCTGTCGCATAATATCTCTCCTTTGTAGAAAAAATAGATTTCAAAATTAATAGCTTGTATGATGTATCTACCTGCACTAAATGTAAAAAGAACATTGGTCCTGAGCCTGCAATGCTCCAGTAGAACGACATGGATCTTCAGAATTTGAAGGGATGCTTCAAACATTCTGGGATTCTGGGAATAATTCTTCCTCCTGGAAAATGTGGTATTCATGACCAAATTAGTTTTGTCTTGCTTAAATAGCATTTCTACGGATGCAGTAGCACATAGAGGACTTAAAGCTGCCCTAAAGTAGTAGCTGGTAAATCCACTGATGTATGGACTTTATTCCACCCACTCTAAAGGTTTGTCAGGTCAGGCAGAGTGTGTAACAGGGACAAATAGATGAGGCTAGATCAGGCCTGCACAACTCGTAAAGCGGCGAGGGCCATATTACTCCAAAGAAAACACCTGAGGGCCGACTCTTCCCCCAGCACCGCCAAGCCCCTCCGAAACAAAACACCCCCACAGCGCCACCCAGCCCCCCTGAAATACTCCCTCCCCCCAGCACCACCCGCTCTGTGGAAACAAACCCTCCTTCCCCAGCGCTGCCCCATGGAAACAGCGGTATTGAACCTTGGTAATATGTTATAGCGGGCTCCTAAGGTAGTATAATTAAGGTAAAAGAAAAATGTCTTTTTGCTAGAAGTAGAATAAGATCTTCCCCCAACTTTGTAATCAATTGCCCTGTTGAATGAATGAGGCATGAATGAGGATGGTGTGGAAGGCAGGCACCTCCAGACACCTGCAACCCTTGGAGCGGGGATGGGAGACAGACCAGATCAGTAGAACAGGTCAGCCACTGACTGGTAGCTCGCCTCCTCAGCCCCCCACCCTCCTGGCTCGCCTACTCAGTCCCTGCCACTGCCCGCCCAGCCGCCGCCACTGCCCGCCCACTCACCTCTGCCCGCCACCCCCCCCCGGCTTGCCTCCTCACCCCCCGCCTCTTCAGCCCCCCTCCCTCACCCCCTCTTGCCTACTCACTCCCCACGGGCCGCACAGTGATCCCACCTACTCACCCCCTGCGGGCCGCACAGTGAGCCCACGCGGGCCGCATGTTGTGCAGGCCTGGGCTAGAGTATGTTGTGATCCAAGGATCCTACTCAGTACAATTCAAAGCAGCCATGTGGCTGCTCTAACTTATGCCAGGGCCCTGCTTGATCTCAGGTTAGCCCCAAGACCAGAGGTAGATAGGGGAGAATGGAAAAGTTATATAATTATTTTTGCCACTTTTCCCATGCTCAGGCCCTGCTATGTCAAGCATTGTAGCTGAGGATGCAGCTGTCAATCATAGAATCATAGACTATCAGGATTGGAAGGGACCTCAGGAGGTCATCTAGTCCAACCCCCTGCTCAAAGCAGGACCAATCCCCAACTAAATCATCCCAGCCAGGGCTTTGTCAAGCCTGACCTTAAAAACCTCTAAGGAAAGAGATTCCACCACCTCCCTAGCTAACCCATTCCAGTGCTTCACCACTCTCCTAGTGAAAAAGTTTTTCTAATATCCAACCTAAACCCCCCCACTGCAACTTGAGACCATTACTCCTTGTTCTGTCATCTGCTACCACTGAGAACCGCCGAGCTCCATCCTCTTTTGAACCACCTTTCAGGTAGTTGAAAGCAGCTATCAAATCCCTCCTCATTCTTCTCTTCTGCAGACTAAACAATCCCAGTTCCCTCAGCCTCTCCTCATAAGTCATGTGCTCCAGTCTCCTTGTCATTTTTGTTGCCCTCCACCAGACTATTTCCAATTTTTCCACATCCTTCTTGTAGTGTGAGGCCCAAAACTGGATACAGTACTCCAGATGAGGCCTCGCCAATGTTGAATAGAGGGGAATGATCACGTCCCTCGATCTGGTGGCAATGCCCCTACTTATACAGCCCAAAATGCTGTTAGCCTTCTTGGCAACAAGGGCACACTGTTGACTCATATCCAGCTTCTTGTCCACTGTAACCCGTAGGTCCTTTTCTGCAGAACTGCTGCCTAGTCATTCGGTCCCTAGTCAGTAGCAGTGCATGGGATTCTTCTGTCCTAAGTTCAGGACTCTGCATTTGTCCTTGTTCAACCTCATCAGATTTCTTTTGGCCCAGTCCTCTAATTTGTCTAGGTCCCTCTGTATGCTATCCCTACCCTCCAGCATATCTATCACTCCTCCCCGTTTACTGTCATCTGCAAACTTGCTGAGGGTGCAGTACACGCCATCCTCCGGATCATTAATGAAAATATTCAACAAAATCGGCCCCAGGACCGACCCTTGGGGCACTCCGCTTGAAACCGGCTGCCAACTAGACATGGAGCCATTCATCACTTCCTGTTGAATTCGATGATCTAGCCAGCTTTCTATCCACCTTAAAGTCCATTCATCCAGCCCATACTTCTTTAACTTGCCGACAAGAATACTGTGGGAGACCATATCAAAAGCTTTGCTAAAGTCAAGAAATAACACATCCACTGCTTTCCCCTCATCCACAGAGGCAGTTATCTCATCATAGAAGGCAATTAGATTAGTCGGGCATGACTTGCCCTTGGTGAATCCATGCTGACTGTTCCTGATCACTTTCCTCTCCTCTAAGTGCTTCAGAATTGATTCCTTGAGGACCTGCTCTATGATTTTTCCAAGGACTGAGGTGAGGCTGACTGGCCTGTAATATCCTGGTTCCTCCTTCTTCCCTTTTTAAAAGATGGGCACTACATTAGCCTTTTTCCGGTCATCCAGGACCTCCCCCGATCACCATGAGTTTTTAAAGATAATGGCCAATGGCTCTGCAATCACATCTGCCAACTCCTTTAGCACCCTTGGATGCAGCGCATCCGGCCCTACGGACTTGTGCTCATCCAGCTTTTCTAAATAGTCCCAAACTACTTCTTTCTGCACCATCAAGATTAATCATTACTTAAATTGTCTCCATGAAAGCATCTTCTTCCCCTATATTTTATTTCTTATAAGACAAATGTGAAAATGCTCCTACACAGACTCCTTTCTCCACTTAAAAAAGAGGTTGCTCTAGCCAAGTGTACCCTGTGCCTTTTTCTAAGGTGCCAGAGAATTAAATAGCTAGAAGTAACAGCCACAGACACACATGAGTCTTTCATGTATCATTGCTGCAAGAGGCTGATGGGCAAATAGCTTCCCAGAAGATATCTGTTGGGATTGATGAAGAAAAATTGCCAACTGGTTTGCTAAAGAAGGAGGATCTTGGGAAATGGCTATCTGTACACACTTTCAACAGTGAGCATTTTCTTTCCCACCATTTGGTTGTCCTGAGTAAGGTAACTTTTGAACATACAAGTGTCTGCCTGAAATTGATGCAAATACCTACATGAGCAGCAAAAAAACAAAAACAAAAAGCAAACAGACCAATCCATGATTTTGGGTTTTCTTGATAAAGATTTTAATTATTTCTTATTTTATTTTATTATTCCTTTGTATAGACTTCTCTGGAAGTTTGGAATAATCTGAAATGGGAGCAGCTACCTTGGCCTTTTACAAGTCAGGAAGAGAGACCTGTAGCCCGTGCTGACAGTGTACAACCAGCAGAGGGAGGCCAAGTATAGTCAAGTATAGCCAAAGGAGGAAGTGTGCACCCTGCAATGTAAGCACACAGCCATCTGAGGAAGATCAAGCAGAGTTTTGTTTGTTTGTTTGTTTAATGTTTCCTCTGTGGAAGAAAAGCCATCTGGAGGGCACAAAATCCAACAGGTAGAAAATAAATGGCAACTTTTGTGGGCAATGTTGAACGGGTGAACCAGAGGTTGCGTACCTTGAACAATTTGAGCAATTTGTGGCCTGCAAATCCATCTCAGATGGACAGCGAGTTTGAACCTTGTTGACAGTGATGGGTCGGAAGGCATGCAGACTGCTGCATGACTTATTGTCTCCAGCTGCACCTGGGCCTGCCCCATATGCTGCAATTACTGCAGCAATGTAGGAACATTTTTCTTTTACCCCACTGATGACAGCAGAACAATATTGGTTCCATCAATGACATCAGGGAAGTGGAGAGTCAGTAGCACAGTTTGTTGCTGCTTTAAGTAGTTATGGCATTGTCAGTTTGGATGACCAGATCCGAAAAAGGTTATTGACAGTCTCAGTGCTTACATCCAAGAAGGCTGTCATGGTAGTTATTGCCACGGAAACCACAGAGAAGGAGTCTGTAATTTGGTGTGAACCAAGAAGTCCACCTTCTGAATCAGTGAGATAGAGGGCCACAGGAATGTAAGGAATTTCCTTGTGGCTGTTGCACACAAACTACACATTCTGAGAAGGATTGCTGGGGATGCCGGTTCATTTGCAGGAAGGACCAGAAGAAAGGACCCATTGTTATGACCTGTCACATAGTTCAACAACCAGCAGCAACACAAAGTAACCATCCATCCAAAAACATCCCATATGAAGACTGGATCCCTATGAAGAAGTCAGGAATTCATAATGTGGAAAAAGACTAAGAGTTCTAGTGACACAGATCAAGATCTAGCAATGCATCTGTTGTGGGACTCTGGGGTCAGAGATGGCATCTGAGGCCTGGTCTACACTAGGCGTTTAAATCGGTTTTAGGAGCCTAAAACCGATTTAACGCCACAACCGTCCACACTAGGAGGCACCTTATATCGATTTTAATGGCTCTTTAAATCGGTTTCTGTACTCCTGCCCGACGAGAGGAGTAGCGCTAATATCGGTATTAACATATCGGAATAGGGTTAGTGTGGCCGCAATCGACGGTATTGGCCTCCGGGAGCTATCCCACAGTGCACCACTGACCGCTCTGGACAGCATTCTCAACTCGGATGCACTGGCCAGGTAAACAGGAAAAGCCCCGCGAACTTTTGAATATTTCCTGTTTGCCCAGCGTGGAGCTCCGATCAGCACGGGTGGCGATGCAGTCCGAAATCAAAATAAAAAAAAGAGCTCCCGCATGGACCATGCGGATGTGATCGCTGTAAGGGCAGGCAAATCCGTTCTATCCGTTCTATCAGCGCTCCGTTACAGAAGATGAAATTCAGAATCCTTTTTTAAAAATCTCCAGACAGACGCCATAGCAGGGACTCAGCGCACTGCAGCGTGACAAGCGTAACGGAAAGCCAAAGAATCAAATGGATGCGCATGGACTGGAGGACTGAAGCTATCCCACAGTTCCTGCAGCCTCCTAAAATTATTTGCATTCTTGGCTGAGCTCCAAATGCTTCTAGGGTCAAACACAGTGCCCGCGGGTCAGGGCATAGCTTGGCAATCTACTCACCCACCCCCCATCCACCCCCAGAAGCGAAAGGTAAAACAATCCTCTGACTCTTTTACATGTCACCCTATCTTTACTGAATGCTGCAGATAGACGCGATAGTGCAGCACTCAACACCAACATCGCCCCCCCCGTCATGGGCGGCTGATGGTACAAAATGATGGAAATCCATCCTCATCATCAGCATAAGCTGATTGTGCAAAAAGATGGAAATCCATCCTCATCATCAGCCTCAGCTGATGGTACAAAAGGACTGGTAACCGTCCTCGTCATCAGCCTATTGGCCCTAATTTTTTCTGGTGGATGGATGGTGCAATATGGCTGGTAACCATCCTCATCATAGCAACAGGGGGCTGAGCTCCATCAGCCCCCACCCTTCATGTGTAAAGAAAAGATTCAGTTGCCCCTGGACTAGCAGTGGGATGCTGGGCTTCTCTCCTACACACTGCTTAATGTCCTGTCTGGACTATCATAGCAGCTGGAGGCTGCCTTCCACTCATTTCTCACTAACAAGTCAGTGTGTCTTATTCCTGCATTCTTTATTAATTCATCACACAAGTGGGGGGACAATGCTACGGTAGCCAAGAAAGGCTGGGGGAAGAATGGAATCAACAGGTGGGGTTGTTACAGGAGCACCCCCTGTGAATAGCATACAGATAATAATTTCTGCGGGCTCTGACACAGAGCAGGTAGTTCTCTAGCACACTTGCCTATATTAGGCAGCACTGATTCTATTTTTAGATACCAAAAAGGAGGGATTGACTCAGGGAGTCATTCCCAATTTTTGCTTTTGCGCCCCTGGCTGATCGGCCAGGGGCACTTATGACAGCAGCCAATGGTACAAAACGATGGAAGGTACAATATGGCTAGTAACCACTCTTGGCTTTTGCGCCCCTGGCTGATTGACCAGGGGCACTAGCAGCAAATGGTACAAAAGGACTGGTAGCCATGATCATCCTCAGTTCCAATTTATGGAAGGGTTTGGATGGTGCAATATGGCTAGTAACCATCTCTGCTGTCATGCAAAAGCAAAAGCATGCTTCTGTGTAGCGCTGCTGAATCGCCTGTGTGAGCGGCATCTAGTACACATACGGTGAGAGTCACAAACGGCAAAAAGCTCCATGATTGCCATGCTATGGCATCTGCGTAGTGTAGACGTACCCTGAGTCACACCCTTGATCAAGGGAGTTCCTATAAGAATGGAGCTTGATACCAGAACTGCCATCTCACTGATTTCTGCATTTACCTATCACCAGACTTTGTCACAAGTTCCTCTGGTACCTCCATAGTTTTGAACACTTATACCAGAGAAAAGTTAGTCCCCAAAGGGATACTCAGATAAAAGTTCAATTATGTATGTGTGGTGTAAGCTGTGCTTGACATTGTAGGGCTTTCTTAACCTGAGTAATTGGATATGGAAGGGGCCTTGTTTCTTGGAGATAGAATTAGCATGATAACTAAATCATTTAGTTGGAGACAAAGTGGATACGCAATGCAGTACTAGCTGAGGTAAGGGGGGAACACCCTGGTTCCACATACTTGGATGAGAGAACTGTAGAATGTAGGGAGGCAGAGAGCAAATGATGTAATGAGCAGTAATGCAATGTTTGTGTAAATAAACATTGTGTAAATAAAAGGAGAAGGTTTGCTGCCAGGGCCGGCTCTACAGTTTTCGCCGCCCCAAGCAGCGCGCCGAATTGCCGCCCTGGGGGGGCAGTCAATGTGCTATTAGGGCGGCAGGCGCATTTCCGCGGCTGCGGCAGTTCGGCGGCAGCTTCTATGTTTAGCTGAAGCCGCCCCGGACAGCTAAACATAGAAGCTGCTGCCGAATTGCCGCTGCTGCGGAAACGCACCTGCCGCCCTAAGGGCACACGGACTGCACCCCCGTCCCCCGCACGCCCGCGGCGGCAATTCGGCGCGCTGCTTGGGGGCAAAACAAGGGGGACTGCCACCCCTTGCAGAATGCCGCCCCAAGCACCAGCATTTGCTGCATAACTTTGGATCTCTGGTATGCCCTATACCCTGTGTTAAAGTCTAATCAACTCTGCATAGTCTTTGCTGTATGCCTAATAAAGATGCTGGAGTCACAGAATTGGGAGTTGAACTAAATTCTTCGGAAAGCTGAATGGAAGAGGTCTGTGAGGGAATCCCAACATAGGGACAATCAGTCATTTTATCCTGGCATGTGATTAAAGAAAATCATCCACCATTAATTGGCAGGAATTGGCTTGAGAAGCTGAAGGTGAATTGGACCAAGATCAAGGTGATCACCAAAGCCCCTCAAAATCTTCAAGGAATACTGGACAGACATGTCAAAGTTTTTGAAAAAGAACTTGGACAGAAGTGCTACATGTCAGTGAAGCTCACATTTAAATGTGACAGCCAGCTAAAATAAAATAAGGTGCAGTGTTGTACCTTATGTTCTGAAACCTCTGGTAGAAGCTGTTTTGGATCATTTAGTGAACATTGGAGTCTTGTCACTGGTTTCACTCAGTGAGTGGGCTACACCCATCATACAAGTGATCAAGAAGGATGGCTCCATAAGAATTTGTGGAGACTTCATGTGACACTGAATCCAGCTTTAGGTACAGAACAACATGAGATATTACTGGAATACTGTGTCCATTCAACACTTCAAGAAATATGTGGACAAATTGGAAAGATTTCAGAAAAAAAATCCAGAATCATTCTGGAAAAACCTGTCTTGCACTTAAGAAACTCAATCTATTGAGCACATCAAAGAGAGTGTTAAGAGATGACTTGATCACCAACCAAGTACCTAAATGGGGAGACAATTTCTGATTGTGGCTGTCTCTTTAATCTGGAAGACAAAGGCATAACAAGATCAAATAGGTAGGAACTGAAGCAAGACAATTCAGAATAGAAATAAAATGAGGGTAATTAACCACTGGAACAATTTGCCAAGGATTATGGTGTGTTCTCTGTCTCGGAGATATCAAGATTGGATATATTTTCTAAAGATTCACTTTAGCTCATCCAGAAATTATAAACTTGATGCAGGAGTTATTGGCTAAAATTATATGGCCTCTGTTAAGCAGGAATTCTGACTAGATGATAAAATGATCTCTTCTGGTATTAAAAATCTATGAAATTCTTGCTCATAAGTACAGGTTAATCACTCCCCTTCCCTTCCATCCCCTCTATGATTCAGACATGTGGGTCACAGAAGTAAATAATAAAAACAAACAAACAAACAAAATGTTTTTTTCACCAGCTTTCTCGCCATGGTATATGGCTGGCCACCTCAATGTGTGTGAGAGCATCTCAGATTCAAACTTCAATGAAATTCACACACATGTAAACTTCTTCATTTGCTACTAGGAGATATTTCCTCCTACCTTCTCCTGTCCCCTGAGGTGTGGGGACTTGCCATTCATCTCTAATCCCTTCTGTAACTAAACAGGATAAACACCTGCCCTACTTGTATTCTCCCACCATATACCCCCACAGTCACCTACCCACCATATTCTCCATCCCTGCCATGGCACATTTCTCCACAGCTCCTCCATCTGCCTCCTACACATTCCTACATTTCTTTGTCTGCTGCTTCCTGATTCTCACATTCTTCTGCATTCCTCAGTCAGCCTCTGCTACTCACATAGTTTGAATACTAATAGTTTTCTGTACTGTTTTCTAACACATTTCCTCTTCCTGTTGCTCCCATAATCTCATTACCTGAACTTCAGCATTTTCTTATCCCCTAGTAGGTCCTCAACACAGTGATTAAGGGACTACCATTTTTTCTGGGAGTAGCATGGTTTCAGTTCCATTGAAAACCATAGGAAGACTGGTCATCTTTGCTGGGGAGCATCACATTCAACTTTAAAAGATAAAGGGATATTGCCCTCAGTGAAGTGGCTGCAATCTATGGCTTGAATCCCATTCACAGTAATGGCAGAGGGTGGCCATTTTGGGCAAGGGCAAAACTCCACGGGAATAATGGCAAAACTCAGAAATCCATGCAAATACATTAAAAGGGAACCAAATATTATGAGACTGTGAATAATAATGCAAGAGTTGGCAATACTGACATCCTCAGTACTGACTTCAACAAAGATATGTTGATATACATGAGCTGAGTATATGACCTTTGAGAGTCAATATTTCTCTATAGTTACCATACAGTAGCATCCAAGGTACTACTGTTTCCCCCATAACTGGAATAGGAAATAACTGGTGACTGATTGTCTTGCAAATGTTTACTTTTTAACAGTGTTCACTGTGCCTGCTGATTCAATGTAGCATGATACTATTCCTAGCAGCACTATTGTCAGAAGGTGACATTTCGCAAATGACATTACAGGGCCAGTGAATCAATGTTTCCAATGCTGTCACGTTTGACTGATAACCATGATACTCTGTCCCTGTAAATAGTGCCCAGAAATGTTGCAAATTGCTTGGTGGAATTTTCATTAAAACTGGTTTATTTTATTTTATTTTTTTGCTGTTTTGATTAATGTATTATTACATGCATGGGTTTTATTGATAAGTGTCAGTTACTATGATGAAGTCAACTTTGAAAATTCATAATTAATCTAATTGCAGATGTTCTGTAATGAAAACATTCACACTGAAAGTCAACATTAGTCAAAGTAATTTTAATAATTGTGTTGATTGTTAGAAAATATTCTGTATACATTTACTTTCAAGTGGACAGATAATTACTTTCAGATGGAATATATGCATGTAGAAGACTAAGTGTTTACATTTGAATACTAAAACCAATATATGTAAAGTATGTTTATAATTGTTTCTTAAACAAAATGCAAAATATGTTGTTAATATCTCTTATAAGTAATGGCCTGAAGTTTAAATTTTAGTTGCATAACTTATTTTTCTCTCTCTAACTCTCTAGGTGCACTCAGGTAAACAATAAAACATTTAGGTCCTAGTCTTGCAATTTACAAAATGCTCATAAAAAAGAATATGATTAAGTCACGGAAGTCACGGATTCCATGACTTTAGCAGATCTCCATGACTTCATCTTCAGCTGTCAGCGGCTGCGGCAAGAGTTGGGGCTGTTGTATTCTCTTACATACATTGTTTAATGTTCTAATAGACTATCTGATGACAAAAGCATAAGACCAATGGGGATAAAACCAAAGCTATGCCTGCCTTCTATAGAATGGAAAGGAATGACCTGCCAATGCTGCATGTGGATGGCAAAGGCATTGAATGGTAAATAGTTTTATCTATCTGGGTAGCTGGTAAACAGAAGACGATTCTATGACTCCAGAAATCACATGTTGACTCAATTTTGCACCAATGGCATTTCAGTATATTCAAAGGCCTGTGTTTGGATAGCAGGATATTGGTGCGACAACTAAGATATAAGACAACTCTGTTATATGGGGAAGAAATCCAGCCATTAAAAGCAGCTGAGAAGAGGAAACTTTTCGGTTTTCAATATTGAAAGTTATGGTGTATTCATAACATCCTTTGTGTTGATTTTGTTACAAACAAATCAATACTTAGACGATCCTGGCAAGTTGCAGTCTTCCACCAGTTGATAGCAAGACTGCAATGGTGCGGTCATGTCCAACAGGCAGAAGGAAGCACACTTTTACAGAAGTTTTATAGAGCTGAGGTCAAAGGACCAAGAATGAGGTAGAAAGATGCAATTTTGAGGGATTTAAGAAGCCTAAATCCTCCCATAGTGACTTTTGTGGAAGAAAGAAAATTTGCAAGGGACCGTTCAAGATGGGAGTCCATACTGAATTCCAGTGAGGCTATATCATAACCATGTGAAGCTGCTACTGCTGCTTGCAGTTTACAACAAGGAGGTGCAGCCAGTCAGCTTCACACAGTGAATTGCAATACAGGGGTCTTAAGAGCTAATTCTTTTGGATGACTGATACAGGTTGGAATATCACAGTAAAGTTTTTATAACTACCCTCATTGGCATTGGTGCCGAAGAATATTGGCTTGCCATCAAGTATTCAGAAAAGGATAAAGAATAACATAAAGTTATAATGTAGTTGGGCAAATGAATGGTATATTATGTCCTCTGACTACTGCCTTCAGTTTTGTCCACCTTGTTAAGAATAAAGTAATGTAGCAAAAATGGATAAAAGTACAAAGAAGTGAAAAATTATTAGAGGCATATGCGCTTCCATATGAGAAACAGAAAAAGAAGACTTGGTGAGATTCCTACCCCTGTTAGGGTCCCTTTCCACTGAGTAAAAGGCTGGAATGGCAGAAAGTGGTTCTAAAAGCCCTGGGTCTGGTAGGGAGATAATTCTCCAGATGCAAAAATTGAGGGAGGGAGTTGTAGGCTGTACACTGAGGACTCCTGGCACAGGGGGAGGTTCTGGGCATGGGTGTACAGCATATAGCACTGCAGGGACTCTGCACCAAGTTGTTACCCATAGGGCTGTCTGGGGAGAGTGCCATAGCAGATCATAATTGGAGCAGCTCAGATTCAGAAAGACATGTTACCCTCTTCTACCTCTGCATTGCAAATTCTTTGCTGCACCTCTAAAAGGAACTGCACTGAATCTCACCACTGGTGTATTTTGTTTGCAAAGAAGAAAAGAGAGAAGTCATGCCCCATTCAAAACTACATTACAGCAGTTTTATGCTGGTGCAACTCCATTTTACACTGGTGAATAGGACACAGTGATACAATAATTAAAATTGCCATTATAATTCTGATTATATATCTTCTTAAAGCAAAGAAAAGAAAAGTCTTTTTTTTTAACTGATTGTTTTTCATATGTGGCTTTTAGAAGAGAATTTTAAGTACACTTCATGTGGAGTCAACCAACTATTTGTGATACTGTATGGATGTCAAAAATGACTAGCATTTCTCTGCTAAAAGTTTTAATTTTGCTAGTAAATATTCCAAATCTAGCTTGATTTAAAGATCCAACTTTTCATAGAAACTTTGGGCTTCAACGCACCCAAGAGGCCACTGAAGTCATCTCCTCACACTGAAGCAGGACCAAGTATATCTAGATTATCCCTGACAGATGTTTGTCTAACTTGTTTTTAAAAGCCTTCAGTGATGGGAATTCCATAACCTTCTTTGGTCACCTACTCCAGTGTTCAACTATTTTTATAGTTAGAACATTTTTCCTAATATCTAAAATAAACCTCCCTTGCTGCAGATTAAGCTGATTACTTCATGTCCACTGAAGTTAGGACAAGGAAAACAATTGATGGCTGTGCTTTTTATAACAGCCCTTAACATATTTGAAGATTGTTATCCGGTCCCCTCTTAGTCTTTTTTTTTTTGTCCCCCAAGACTAAACATAGACAGTTTTTAAACCTTTCCTTGTAGGTCATGTTTTCTAAACCTTTGCAACCTTTGTTGCATTTTCTAAGCCCAAATGATAACTAGGACATAGGAGTATATTGAGCAAAATCCATGTGTATATACATGTAAATATATTCCAGTTTAAATTCAAAGAAGTAGGATTTTGGGAAAAAACATTCTTGTCATTGCAACATGAGAATTCTTTTGACCTTGCATTTGCAGTCTTCTCTCTCATAGTAGACAAGGAAAGAATTTTACAGTGAAGTCCTGTTACAGGTAATCCATCTATGTAGTAAAACATGCCTCAGTTCCCATTTCCTTCAATCTGTTTTAATGGAACAAATAAACTGATACTGCGAATAAAACAGCTGTTATAGTGAGAGATCACTAAGCAGTATAAGCTATATTAAAGGAACACCACTTTTAACTCACCTATAACCATCTGTTATGGATTCCAATTTAAGAAGATCATAATTTACTGTTGCTTGAAATGTAAGCTACACGTGATGGAAATGCATGCTTCCGTTTTTTATCCAATGTAACATGCATCTGTTCTATTTTCAATGTGTAATAGCCAATAATCTGGAGGAAAATATTTTTCCTCTGGGAATATTTTTCATGGGAAACAGGAATCCCTCACAAGAGTTTTGTTCCAGGTTGAAGAATGGAGCTAGATCTAATCCATTTTGTATGAGTTTCAATAAGTCATGGCCAATATTTTTGATCTTAGATGAGGAACCAAAAGCAATAGTTAAACACCTAAAAGCCTGTCCCTGGATAAGTAATGAAAGAGAAAAGGATACCTTTTTAATGAATTAATTACTACCAATAGGTTCTCTAAGTACGTTTATAAGCAACCTTTAACTTTCATGTGAGAAGTAGACATGCTTTCATCATGTATAGTGTTTTGAGGGGCAGACACTTAAATAGCCTCACATTTCTAATTTTATTCAGCACAGGGAAATCCTGCCCCTTTGACTTCAGTAGGGCAAGGATATATCTGAGCATTGCCTAACATATTTAATATTTCAGCTTTTCTGTTTAGAAGACTATCTGTAAATCTATATCTTAAGAAAGGCAAATGTAAGTCTAATGAAAAACACTATGAAGTGTACTACTTTTAGTAATTGATTTAGATTCTAGGTCCTTCTACAAAAATGACACCTTAAGATAAGACCACTTGCATCCGAAGAAGTGGGTATTCACCCACGAAAGCTCATGCTGCAAAACGTCTGTTAGTCTATAAGGTGCCACAGGATTCTTTGCTACCTTAAGATAGTTATCCTACATAAAAGATCACTGTTAATGACAGATTGAGTAAAAAAAAATGTATACCTAGTCCCCCTCCCCACTCCGGTTTGAGAATGTATAGGGCTGCATTGTTATGCTTGGGACTATGGGGGTCCTGTGAACCCACCGCTCCCACCATATGTAGTCATGTAAAATCTATCCAGATTTTGGGTTCAGGTCTGGTGTGGAGCACAACCTCCCTACACTGTAGATATGCCTCTCCATCTCCCTACCCTATTGCCGCCATTCTATTCCATAATACATGAACAAAATCTCATGGTAAAGGAATCTGAAGCCCTCAACCCACTCTGCCCAAAAAGGCCCATGTAATAAGATGAGTTGTCCAACATGCCCTGAGGTCAGCCAATCTGTATTTCTGTCAGCCTAAGGAGGGAAGTGACTTTCAATCAAGATTCTAGAATGGAACATTCTGCCAGCAACTCCTTGTTTATATTGAGGGTTATTAATTCAGGAACCTCTGATGGTACCTGCCAGGGGCGGCTCTAGACATTTCGCCGCCCCAAGCATGGCTCCACCGGCTCCACCGGCTTTTGGCTCCACCAAAGCCGCGGGACCAGCGGACCCTCCGCAGGCATGCCTTCGGGAGGTCCACCGGAGCCGCGGGACCAGCGGACCCTCCGCAGGCATGCCGCCAAAGGCAGCCTGCCTGCTGCCCTCCTGGCGACCGGCAGAGCGGCCCCCATGGCATGCCGCCCCAAGCACGCGCTTGGCATGCTGGGGCCTGGAGCCGCCCCTGGTACCTGCCATAGTATTGTGATGCTGGCAAACCAGGTGCTAGCTCTTGTTAAGACTTCAGGCATTAGCTAAGAACTAATAAACTCATAGCTTGAAATGCTTATTAATTGCTGAATGTATCCATCTCACATGTAATGTCGGTATTCCATGCTATAGAAAATATGTAAGTTTTGCTTTATAACTTTGAAAATGTTTGCTCTGAACTTGTGAATCCAGGCACAGGAATCATCATCTGTCCCTCTTCTCCCCCACACCCATCCAGAAGGACTATCAAAATCAGAAGGTCATCAAGGAACACCACGATACAAATAATTTGTGAATTGCCCTACCACACCTTTGAAATGCTACCTGCAAGGAAGCGCATACAGTGGACTTGGAAGCTGAATTAAAGAAATAAAACAAAGTCACAGGAAAAATTTCCATCTCTTTTCACTGTGTAAACTCTGACAGGTCCAGAGACTCTAAACTGAGGCAGAGATGCCAAGGGCTTACCCCTGGGTCCACCCTAAAATACCCTGTGAACTGACAGATCATTACAACTTTATCACTCTTAGGATTTATGTAATAACTCATTTGTGTGTGTACACTTGCTTGCTTTAACCTGTAAATAACTCTTATTTCTTTTTTTCTAGTCAATAAACATGTAGATAGTTTATTGCAGAATTGGCTACAGGCATTCTCTTTGGTGTAAGATCCAGGGTACCAATTGATCTGGGGTAAGTGACTGATCTCTTGGAACTGGAAGCAACTTGAATATTGTGTGATTTTTGATGTAAGTAACCAGTTATCACTAAGTTCAGTTTGTCCGTGTGGCAAGACAGACTGGAGAGTCTAAGGAGACTCTATGCAATTCCATGGTAACACTATTAAGGTGATCCAGGAGTTCAAATTTGTTAGTGGCTTGGTGAAATCTAATTATAGAACAGGTGGTGTCTGACCTCTTTTTGACAGTCTGCCCTGAGGTAGGCACACACAGTCATGAGCCACTCCAGGCAGCGTGACAGGTATGACTTAGGAATAGAATCAGATTCTGATAGCCAAAGCCCAAACAAGTTAGGGCTTTATATGTAAATGATCACATGTTAAATTACAGCCCAGTATTAACATGTAGTTCAGAGCAATGGTGCAATATATTCTCTGCACAAACCTTAACAAGCTGACATCTGTATTTTGCACTAACTGGAGTTTCCAAATGACACTGAAGAATGTAGCCCTATGCAGAGTGTATTACAATAGTCTAACTAAGCTGTGACAAAGGCATAAATAATAATCAAAGTTCCCCGAACCAATCTCATTGGACTAATGTGGTTAAGGTGCATCAGGTTCATAGCTAACAGAACCCCAGGAAGCATACCAACCACCTTTGACCGCCTTACCTTGATGGTTCAGGTATGCATTTTGTAGCTGGGTGAACTGGAGGTGGCCTTCCAGTGTGAGATAGAGCAAGACTCAAACCTATGACTTTCAGGACTGTAGATGAGTGCCTTAACCACTCAGCCACCATAAATAATAACCCCCAGCCAACAGAAATGGTCACAGTCTTTATGAAAAGTGCAAATAAATGCAGTCTTAGCAACAGCTGATGTCTATAATCATTCTATAGGTACTCCCAAGGCACCTATCACCATGCTATCTAAATGCACATAACTGTTAAAGTGATACTTGGTTGTCCAGGAGCAGCACCTCTTGGTTGTGAGCAGGAGAAACAAATAGCAGATGCACTTTCTCAAGCTCAGGGACTGACATCATCTCTGCCTGTTCCCCTGGTTGCTACCCTCACACTGCAAGCATGACCTCAGTTTTTCTTTTCTGGGTTGAGCCTCAGCCACCTAGCCCTTATCCAAGCCCCAGTCTCATTTCAAAATGAAGTGAAGAAAACAGCAGCATAGTTAACTATAGCTTTCTGCTATAATATACCAGCTGAGGCAGTGATACAGAGTGAAGTGAACCCTGCAAGATCCATGTGGTAGAACAGTGTCAAGGAAACTATTTATTCTGTTGTATACATTTCTTTTCCCCAGGGTCAATCTCTTATTTTTCCAAAAGAATTTCAATTTCTACTATTCTTTCCTGTCACTTCTAATATCTTCCTTTGATCTGGTCCTGGCTGTACTTGTAACACTGCTTGCTATTTAAAAAAAAATGGATTCCAAGTTTTTCCTTTTTTTTAGTATACATTTCACCATCTAACCTGTAACCTTCTGAAGCTTCAGTAGTTTTTTTTGGATGAGGTGACAGCTGGCTCTTACAATATCTAGTGCCAATTAGCAGACAAAACTCTTATATGGAAACAATTATCTTAACATATCTTGTAATCCCCAAATGAATATGGTTTTCTTATCTAGTGGAATAAGAAATACTTTCCCATTAATTTGACTTCATATTGATTCAATTCAGTATAGCAGATAGTTGAAAACATGTTTAAGCATTACAATGAGACATGGCTGAAAACAAGGCCAATGAACATAAGCATAACAGAGCATTGTGGCAATATTCCCTTTCTACAAAGCACTGGTGTGAGTATACATGGAGCATGATGTTCTTTTCTGAGTACCTTGTTGCAAGAAAAATATTAATGAGGGAGGGAGGAAATTCAGAGATAGTAAAAATGATCAGTTTCACACAGTGAGACGGCCCTTTAAGTGGTAGGGACTCAGCTGGATAAGTGACAGGTGTAGCCCACCTCCCCAGGTGAAGAGAATGAGAGGACATGGGTCATGTGGTGGGAACATGAGACTAAACCAAGGCTTCTGCAAGATAAAAGGCAGCCTGTGGTAATTTGGGGCACAATTGACTCTCTCTCTCTCTTTTTTATTTTTGTAGGGGCTAGGTAAAAGCATTGTAAGGGATATGTTTTAGCTGAGGATCTAAGCTAGCAAAGTACAATAAACTTGGAGGCAGGCAGTCTACTGAAGCCAATTACTAATCTGACTAATTAATCCTAAGGGAAAGGCCTGCAAGTGTTTGAGTGTTTTATGTTAATAAACCACACCCAGAAGGAGAGCAGTATTGAGAGCCCACACAGTATGAAGTTTCCTTAACTGAGGAAGAAGGGGAAACTGAGACAGTGACAGGGTCTGAAGTCAGACTGGGTAAGGTCCTGCTACAGTCAGGATGTGGAATGATTTATAAAAAAAAGTTTAAAAAAAAGTTAAATATATGCAAATTATCTAAGTGACAAACAAGACCAAGACATTAAATCCTAGCCGTCCATCTTCATGATCCTTCATGGGATAGGCTCTTGGAGCCCAGTAACTTGCTGCCTGCCCGGACTCCAGAGTGCAGTTGAGGAACAGCCTGCATCAAAAAAAATAGCCACCATGCTCCTCAGCAACCAGTTACAAGTTATATTTTTCTCCATATGTTTTCAGAATGTCTTTTATTCTGGATGGAAGGATGCAACAAACAAGAGAACAAATGTCAAGTGTCCAAGTGAGAGCAGTGTCATCTTTGATTGAACTAGGCCAGTGATTAGAGGTGGCTGAGTGAGAGAGGTTGAGACGTCCATTCCAGCTGTGTGGGGCTCAGACTTTAAAAAGCACACAGGCGCCTAGCCTAGGGACTAGTAAGATGAAGGCAACTAATGGCTAGGAAAATGAGACTAAGAGAGCTAGTCAGCTGATGAGTATCTCTGGGGCACTTCTGTCTTATTGTCTATACACAAATGCAAGGAGTATGGAGAATGAACTGGAAGTATTAGCGCATAACCTAAATTATAACTTAATTGGTATCAGAGACTTGGTGGGATAAGTGTCATGACAGGAACATTGGTATAAATGAGTATGGCTTGTTTAGGAAGGACAGATAGGATAAAAGGGAAGAGCTGTTGCATTATAAATAAAGAATATATATGCACACTTGTTCTGAGTACAGAAGGAGGTGAGAGGCAGACCAGTTGAAAATCTTTGGGTAAATAAAAGGGGTAAAAATAGTGGTGATGCCATAGTAGGAGGTCTACAATAGATCACCAAATTAAGATGAGGAGGTGGATGAGGCATTTCTAGAACAAATAACATAAATATCCATAACACAAGACCTGGTATTAATAGGGGACTTTAACTACCTCGACATCTGTTGGAAAAGTAATACAGCAATACACAAAATTTGCAATAAGCTTTTGGGGACAACTTTTTGTTTCAGAAAGTGGAGGAATTAACCCCAGGTCCCAGCTATTTTAGATTTGATTCTGACCAATAGAGAGGAAATGGAAGTGAATCTGAAGGTGGAAGGTAATTTGGTTGAAAGTGATCATGAAATGATAGATTTCATAGTTCTAAGGAAAGGAGAAAGTGAGAGCATCAGAACAAGGACAATTGACTTTCACAAACTCAGAAAACTGCTAGGTTAGGTCCCAAGGGAAGAAAATCTTAGGGATAAAGATGTTCGGGAGAGCTGGCAGTTTCTCAAGGAGACAACATTACAGGCACAAATGCAAACTATCCTGATGTGAAGAAAAGATAGAAAGAATAGTAAGAGGCCAATAGAGCTCCATCAGGAGGTCTTTGATTATCTAAAATTCAAAAAGGAATCCTATAAAATTGGAAACATGGGTGAAATTCTAAGGAGGAGTACACATGAATACCACAATCGTGTAGGGACAAAATTAGAAAGATTAAGGCACAGACTGAGTGGCCTGGTCTACAGTAGGTGGGGGGGATCGATCTAAGATTCGCAACTTCAGCTACCAGAATAGTGTAGCTGAAGTTGATGTATCTTAGATGGAATTAAAATTACTTACTTCGCATCCCCGTGGCGCTGGATCGACGGCTGTGGCTCCCCCGTCGACTTTGCTTCCGCCTCTCGCACTGCTGGAGTTCAGCGGTTGATGGGAGAGCGATTGGGGATCAATTTATTGTGTTTACACTACATGCGATAAATCGATCCCTGATAGATCGATCGCTACCCGCTGATCCAACAGGTAGTGTAGACGTACCCAGTTACCCCTAGTAAGGTACATAAAAGGCAATACGAAGAGGTTCTTTAAATACATTAGGAGCAAGAGAAAGATGAAGAAATGTGTAGATCCTCTACTTAGCAGAGAAGGAGAGCTAATAACTGATGACATCAAGAAGGCAGAGTTGTTTAATGCCTATTTTGCTTCCATCTTCCATAAAAAGGTTAACGGTGACTAGACACTCAGCACAATTAATATTAACAGCAAGGGAGATGGAACACAAGCCAGCATGGGGAAAGAACAGGTTAAAGAACATTCAGATAACATAGATGTTTTCAAGTTGGTGGGGCCTGATGAAATTCATCTTAGGGTGTTTAAGGAACTAGTTAAGCAATTCAGAACTCAGGCTCTCCGACAGGGGGTTGGGGGCAAAGGGGGCAATTTCCCAGGGGCCCAGGCAATTTAAAAGGGTCCTTGCACTGCGGCCAGTGGGAGCTGCGGGGATGGTACCTGTGGGCAGCGGCACGTAAAGACCTCCTGGGTCCCCCGCCTAGGAGCTGATGCCAGAGGGGTGTGCCGGTCACTTTCGGGAGCCACTTTTGGGAGGCCCCCTGACCTCAAACTCCTGCACCCCAACCCCATACCCCAGCCTAGAGCCTGCACTCCACACCCAAACTCTCTCCCAGAGCCCTCACCCTGCTCCTGCACCCAAACTCCCCCCCCCAAGAGCCTGCATCCTGCACCCCCTCCCACACCCCAACCACCTGCCCCAGCCCAGTGAAAGTATGTGAGGGTGTGGGAGATGGAGGGAAAGGGGATGGAGTGAGCAGGGGACTGGGTCTCTGAGAGGGCCAGGACAAGGGCGTGGTCTCGGGGAAGGGGGCAGGACAAGGGTCTTTGGGTTTGCGTGATTAGACAGTTGCCAACCCTACCGGATGGGCATGTAGAAGCCCTGGCCCTGCTGGAAGAGCATGACCAGCAGCGCAGCTGGTAGCTCGCTGGGCACCAGCCAGTGCAGACACAGCACCACCCAAATGTCAGGTGGACCGTGTCTGTGGCTTGTGTGTGTGTGGGTAGGTCCACTGACTGTTGTGCTCTGGGGCCTAGAATTGCTGTCGGTGAGCCTGTCAGAACCATTACCCATTATCTTTGAGAACTTGTGAATAATAGGTGGGTTCCCAAAGGACTGGGAAAGGGCAAACATAGTACCTATCTTTTAAAAGGTGAACAAAGAGGATCCAAGAATTATAGACCAGTCACCCTAACTTCAATTCCTGGAAAGGTAACAGAAAAAATTATTAAAAATCAATTTGTAAGCATCTAGAGAATATTAAGGCTATAAGGAATACCCAGCATGGATTTGTCAAGACCAAAGCATGCCAAACCAACCTAATTCCCTTCTTTGATAGGTTATTGGCCTAGTTGATAGGGGAAATCAGTAGACATGGTACATCTTGATTTTAGTAAGGCATTTATCACAGTCCCACTTGACATTATCATAAGGAAACTAGGGAAATGTGGTCTAGATGAAATTATTATAAGATGGGTGCACAACTGCTTGACAAACCCTACTCAAGCGATAGTAATCAATGGTTCACTGTCATACCGGGGGGGGTGTATCTATTGGAGTGCTGTAGGAGTCTGTCCTGAGTTCAGTACGAGTCACTATTTTCATTAATGACTTACATAGTGGAGTGCAAAGTATGCTTATAAAATTTGCAAATGAGACCAAGACGGGAGGGATTGCTAGTGCTTTGGAGGGCAGGCTTTAGAATTCAAAATGACTATGACAACTTAGAGAATTGGTCTGAAATCAACAAGCTGAAATTCAATAAAGACCAGTGGAAAGTATTACACTTAGGAAGGAAAAAGCAAATGCATCCTTACAAAATGGGCAATAACTAGCAAGGTAGTAGTACCGCTGAAAAGGATCTGGAGGTTATAGTGGATCACAAATTGAATATGAGTAAACTATGTGATGCAGTTGTGAAAAAGGCTAATATCATTCTTCAGTGTATTAATAGGAGTGTTGTATGTAAGGCACAGGGGGGAAAAATTGTCCCACTCTACTCTGCACCAGCGTGGATCACAGTGGCTGGGATTAGGTACCTAAGTATCTTTGTGGCTTTGGGTTTAAGTGTTTCAAAAGGGGTATTCCCTGAAAATCAAGAGTGCAATACCTCAAGGGTAAAATAAGAAAACATTTAGACATTCTTTAAAGCTTCCTGATATACACAGCTTGCTTATAAACCATATAATACACTGCACGGTCTGCTAGGCTAAATATTGCACTTATTGTCTTTTACACACACAGTCTTTCCAAATTGGACACCACAGAGAATACAAAATTCACAGTAAAGTATAAGATTGTTTTTGTACATTAAACAAATGTACTTCCAAGTACGCAGAAGGCATTTTAACCTTGTTAATGCAGCACCAGACTCAAAGCACCAGAGGTATGAACAGTACCTTAGTTCTACCACCTTGCTCTGTGACCTTGTCAGATCTGAAAAAGTAAGCATGGTTCAACTGGGTCAGTAGTTGGATGGGAGAGCTTAAAGGAAACCCTAGGTATGGGAACTTTGAACACTTCTAGTTCGGGATGTTGGTAAAAGTGTGCATATTTTCTACTTGTGAGAAGAGCTCTGAATGAGTTCATTTTAAATAACTGTTTTTTTCCTGGACTTGTTCCAGTTAGGGTGGTCCTTTTGTGATAAAGCGTCGATCACTACTGCAAAACGTCAGCAAGATACTGAGGCAGAAAGCTACTCCATCATGCTGCAGGTACGCTTAACCTTTGAATGACAGCTTTCTTCCCAATCTCACTGTTCCATGAGATAAAAGCATCTCTTGCCAATGAGGATTTTTTTTTTCAGATGAAACACTGGGCAAAAAGTGAATTTTCTTGCCCATTGGAGAAAACTGATAAAGGTTACTTGCTGTGTATGAAGGTACTTGTGCCAATCTGCTCTAAATAAAGACACCACGGTGTGACTCGAATTAGCTGAGCACAGACTGTAAGCGTTCATGCAAACACCACCTGCAAGCTGTTCAGTTCTTGTCTTGTCTACAATAGGCCTTGGTTGTCTTTAAAAAAAATTGCTTAGTGCAGTAGAAGAGTTAGTATTATACCTGTTTGCCTAAGTTTTTCAACCTGAGCTGACACTGTGTTGCCAACTTTAATGTATTGAGATATTAGTACTTGAACTGGAAAATGGTGATATCATCTCTCTTTACCTTGAATGACTACTTGCATTCCTTCATGTCACCAATACTGCTGCTTGAAAATAATAAATAAGTTAGTGCATACATATTCATTATAATCTCAGCCACATTCAGGAAATGCCAAATATAAGGTTCTAATTTCACATTGTATGTTCAGTACCGGGAATCATGACAGTTGCAGAGAAACAAATACTAAACCCTACAGATTCTTTTAAAAAAAAATGCTTCACACACTATCCTTCTGTATTCCTATTTTCAAGCCATTTAATAATTAATCACAGAACAGATCTACAAGGTCAATGTATGTTCTCTTCACTTTCTTTCTTTCTGTTGCACTGGATCATCTCACTTCTGTAATATGAATAATCTATAACTGTACAGACAAAAATACATTGATTAAAAGCAAGCACAGGACTGAGAGTCAGGAACTTTTGAGTTTTGAGTTTCAATATTTTTAAAAAGTGGTCACCAATTTTGGGGGCCTCAGATTTCAGGTGGTGTTTTTGAAATGCTTTGGGCTAGATGCACAAAGGTACTTACGTACCTAAACCCCAAACTTAGGAATGAAATCTGAGTTCATGTGCCTAGGTCCCTGTTTTAGCATCCACTACAAAACTCCTGCCAAACCTCGTAGGTGCTTAAACTCACTCAGTACCTAAATTTTCAGGGTAAAAATTTCCTAAGTGCCTAAGTTTTTGCCTCCAGGCACATTTAGATGTCGATCTCCTGCCTAAGCTCCAAAACAATTCATGAACTGGGGAAGATAGGCATTTGCACACCTATCTGATGTGTGGTGCCTGATCCGGTAGGCATGCTCACAAACTCAAGTCAAAAAATGGCTAGAGAAGGTTGTGCTCACATCACTTTTAGCCCTGTGATTAGAGCACTTAACTGGGAAGTGAGAGACCTATGTTCAATTCACCTCTCTGCCAGGGAGGATTTGAATAGCAGTCTTCCACCTCTCAGGATGGAGATGCTCAAATCATTGTGATATGGGGCTCCCTCAATCTCTCCTGTAGACACTGTTCCAATGTGGATAGTCACTGAAGCAGAGGAACTGGATCCTGTGCCTCCCACCTCCCAGATGGGAGGGAGACACCAGGTTAAAGAATCTCTCTTTCTCTCTCTCTCTCTGAGGATTGTGGGAGTGTTTGGGAGGGAGGCTAAGAATGGGCATGCTTTGCTGTTCTCTCTTTTTCTTTCTGCTGGGTAAATGGGGGGTTGTTTTTGTGTGTTTAATTAGGGTTTTTTTGGTTGTTGTGAATTAAGTTCAGGATTTCTATCCCTGGGAAACAGAGACATTGGTTTGTTGATTCTGAAGGTTTAACCCATAGCTGTGGGTTATGGATTTTGCCTCCAGACGCTGCCTTTGTGGAGAATTGTATTCTACCTGTGGGGAAGATGATCGAGGTTTAAAATGTGAGGTATGCCTCCCACATAAGCAAGGCTGTTGTGTTTGTGGCCACACCTAGCTTTGTTGAGCAGGTGGTTGTGGAAAGGGCTGTTGTGCAGGGTGCTTTTGTCTCTGTAGTGCCCCTCTCAACACTTGCTATTAAAGTCACTATCCGTAGTGTTCCTCCTTTTTTAGGAAATAAGCAACTGGTGAGTTATGGTGGATCACTAGCCTTACTAGGAGGATTTCTTAGGGATTAAAAGCCCCAGAGCTTTGTCAGTCTTGTCCTTTTGTGGGCAGGTATATATGCTATTAAACAATGCTTCCAAAATGTTAAAAGTTTGCCTGAAGCATAGGACTCGGAAGCATGACTACAGTGTGTTTGTTGCCAGTGAGGGCATGTGGCCCATTTTCACTGTGGGAGTCTGACACATTTGTTTAATCGGTGCCCGAAGAAGAGGCAGACTGCCCCTGGGAATAGTGGCCCTTTGCCTAGGAATGCGGGGGTTTGTGAGAGTAAAGCACAGCTTGGGGTGGCTGTGGAAGACAATCTCAGCAGGCCCAAGATGTCTCTCAGGATGTTGGTTCAGGTGGATTAGTGCCCCCTTTACAAACTGGGAAATGGTATTACTGGTTCTATGGCTCCTGACTCAGTGGCCTCTCAGCCTGAACCTGACTGTGACAGGGCGGCTGAGCTTGTTGCTATGGAATCCACAGCCTTGGCTGAGGGTTCTGGCCTGCTGCAAACTCCAAAGTCAAAATGGCCACTGAAAGTGAAAGGGATGCCAGTTTCTGAGGGCAAAGCAGCTAGTTTGGTCAGTGCACTCACTCTTGAGGGTGCTGCTGAGGGAGGTTCTTTGGCTGGGGGCATGGAGAACTTTCTGGTGGTAGATTTGCCCCCTTAATCCCAGAAGCCCCCTCCCTCCGGCCTCTGTCAGGTTCCCCCCCTTGAGGTTGGTAGTGACTCTGAGAGCGGGGGATAACCAACTCACAGATTCCTTTAGCCCTGAACTCCCTGAGAGGGAGTTTACCCCAGACACTATTCATATGTTTCTGGATGAGACTACAGGGAAATGTGGAGTAGAGGTGACAGATTAGTTTCCTGACCTTAATCTGTTTTTGTTGTCTGCTTAATATATTATGAGATGTGTCTGTGTCTGAGCTTCAATCTGTACTGCTCCTGTTTGTCAAAAAACTGATTGTTACCCAGGGTTCCCTAAATCCAAAGCTCTTGGTAACTACTCTCTGCGAGGTGGTATCAGGAAACAAACCAACGGAGATGCAGCACCTCTATACAGCTAGCATAAATCACACAAAATCAAGTGCTTTTACTTAAAACCTTCACTTTATTAGTCTACAGAACTCTCAGCAGAATGCTTTACTCAGATTCTCTGCTTTATTTAGTCTCAAGCACATACAAACACAATAGTTATAAAGCACCCCCAAACAATAATTACCCATGGTCTGGAGGGTCTCAAGTGGTCAAATGACAAGGTTCAAGTAGCCAGCTATCTGCCTTCCACCAGGGATTCCAAGAGTTGTCCAGAAGATCAAATCCAAATTCCTCACACTTGTCCCCCTTTTATGTTAGTAACTGCTACAATTACATCAACAACAAAGAAAAACCATTAATTAAGCGCTTTTAAAGCAGTTAGTTATACAGATGTGTTTTTGCAGAGTCTACAATCTCGAGGGCCCTGACACACATAAGCACCAGAAGTCAAATATAGGTAGACTTACTATTTTTCACAGATGCTTACCCCAGTATATCAGGGAGGACACAGTTAGGCCCACACCTTGTGATTGCTGTCGCTACTTTCTCCTGGTTTTACTTGAGTGATACTAAGGCCTGTACAAAGGTTTTTCAGGTGCTACTCATGGCAATAAGCAAAATAATTGATATTCCACCCCAATAATTGGCAGTGGCTTGAGCAGAAGCAGATTAGGGGTTTATGGGGCCCTGGGCTAGAGCAATTGGGGGCCCCTCCCCACCCCTTCTGTCTACAGTCTATCCCTGTCCCCGGTGCGCCTGCCAGGGAGCAGGGTTGGAGTGCGGGGGCTTACCCCGACCTGTCCACCCCGTGCCCTGACCCTGCTCCCCGGCAGGAGCTCCAGGCAGGCAGAGCAGGTCAGGGTGCTAGAGTGCCCATTTTTCTGGGAGCCCCACAATTGGCCAGGGCCCCTGGTCACAAGCCCCATTGACCCAGTGGCTAATTCCCCACTGGGCTTGCACAGCTGGCTGGTTGCTAAAAATGCCCCTCATCATGAAGACCAAAGTGCATGTCTTTTTGACCAATGGAATTGTTGGATATAGGAGAATTTGGTGTTTTTGTTTGAAGCTTTGGGTTTATTCTGTATCTTTTTCTTATTTTTTCTGATGAGTACTCAGCTGATGGATAATTTTGTATGTGGCTTTCTGAGTGTGAATGGGTGCAGGGACATTAAAAAGTGTATGCCTCTTCTTAAGTACCTGGTGGACATTTCATTTTGGCAAGACACAGATGCAGGCAACCAAACCAACTAACTTACTGTCTGGAGAGGGGAGGCTATCCTGAGTCATGGTTCCACTGCAAGCACAGGGCTTGCCTGTTTCCTTGTGGACAGGGTGAAGCTGACTCAGTGGTTGTGCAGGAAGTTGTTCGAGGCTGTTTAGTGATGGTTCAAACCATTTTTGAACAATATCTCTTTCTCTGTCTTTTTTGTTTGTTTGTTTTGGGTATTTTTTGTTTGTTTATAACGTTTATGTTTCCCCCTGTAAGGAAATATGGTGGGGTTTTTTGGATTTTTTTTCCAGAGCTTAGATGCTTTTTTGACAAATTGTTTGACAAGTGATATTTTAATTTGGGGGGACAATTTTAATTGTACTGATAATGAAAAATTGGAGAGGAATGGTTTGAAACCACATCCACTGTCTGCTCAGTGACTTGCAACTTGTTTACAGGCTTCTCACCTGACTGATGTGTGTTGACATTTTCACCCTTATGAGCAGCAGTACATCTGATTGAGTGCTAGTCCCAGCACATTCTCTATTCGTGTTTGGACCATTTTTATGTTTTTACTCATCATTTGTCTCATCTGCTTTCTAGCTGATTTGTACCTACTGGATTTCAGATCATGGTTTGGTCTTATTTGTGTTGTTTCTTCCTTCTGTTCAAGACCATCATCCAGATTGTAATTTTAAAGCTCACCTTTTACAAGATATTCAGTTTTGGGACTCTGTCAATTATTTTTGTGGAGCTTGGGTTGTCTCAAAGGATATTTTTCCCTCCTTGAGGCAATGGTGGGAGGTAAGTCTACATATTAAATATTTTGGTCAGCTGACAACCTTGCTAGAGTTAGAGTTGAGAATTATGGAACTTGAAAAAGCTTTTAATGGCACTTAGGATACTTGGTTTCATCAGAGCTTGAAATATAAAAAGCAGCTTTTAGGGCCTGTTGGATAGCAAAGTTCAGGATGCACTGGCTAGGGCCCAACTTCAGGGCCTTTCTCAAATGGATGCACCTACTCAGTTTTTGTTCAGCCTCGAAAAGAAACATGCAGAGCAAAAGATGATTGGTCATTTCAAGACATTTCTGGGTCAAGTACTTTCAGATCCTCTGCGGATTAGGAGCTTTGCTATGATTTCTTTCTCAGACCTTATACCACAGAGTCTGTGTGTCCAGCTCCTTGAGACTCTTTCTACGATCTCAATGTTGGATGACGACAGACTTGAACAAGATCTGATGCTCTAAGAACTGACTTCTCCCCTAAATGTTTTTGATCCAAGGAATTGATAATTTGCCTATTAAGTTGTATAAGGCCTTTTGGATCCTTCTTGGAACTGAGTTGCTCCAGGTTATTCAGGAGAGCAGCAGAGAGACGATATTGCCACTCAGTAATCATCAAGAAATTCTTACCCTTCTGCTTAAGAAGGAGGAGCTTGGGAAGATGAAGAATTGAAGACCAGTGTTCCTGCTTTGCTCCAACTATAAACTTTTTTCAAAGGCTTTGGCAAATAGACCGAAAACTGTGATTGGTTCAGTTGTTCACCCTGATCAGACCTATTGCATCCCCCCACAGATCCATTTTGATAACCTTTTCCTACGAGGAATGTAATTTCAGCCTCAGAAATATTTGATTTGTACATTAGGTTGATTTCCCTTGATCAAGAGAAGCTTTTGCATGGCTATTTGATTCACACCCTTTGTGCTTTTGGGTTCAGACCCAGGTTTGTCTCCTGCATTCACTTATTGTATAATGATTATATAATATATAATATTAATGGTGTTTTGAATGACCCCTTTCCAGTTTTCATGGGAATTAGACAGGGTGGTTCCCTGACTGGCTTATTGTATGCTCTTTCTATCAAGCCTCTGTTATGCATGTTTGAAAGCACCTTTCTGACCATTCTCTCCCTCTTCCAGCTTGTGCTGGGGTGAAAGTCTCTGCAAATGCTGATGATCTGACTGTGTTTATTACCCATGCTTATGATGTCCAGGTTTTGACTGAATGTCAGCATTTTTTTAAAGCAGGCTTCCTCAAGGCACATAAATTGGGGGAAGGGCAATACTCCTGCTGGGCGCTTCAGTGATCTCCCGCCCCCTGACTTTGCTGCAGGGGGCTAGTGTGGAGCCAAACTGGCATTAAGATACTGGTAATTATGCTGGGACTGGCTGATATTTTGGGTCAGTATTGGGAGGGAGATATGGAAAAGTTGGAGGGGAAGTTGCAGAGGTGGAAGTGATGTTTGGCTCGACTCTCCTTCCAAGGCTGGGTGTTAGAGGCAATTAAGTTATTAATGACTATGTTGTGCATAAGTGTATTGTTTTGGATCCCCATCCACTTATTTTAGAAAAATTTCAGGAGACTCTTTTGGACTTTTTCTGGCATGTCCATCATTGGCTAAGGCAGAATATTTTGTATCTGCCTCTTGTGGAAAGGGTATGCACTCTTCTAGTGCATACTCAGGGTATCACTGATCTTTGGAGCAGAGTCATTACTTTTCAGTTACAGTCTCTGCAGCAGCTGCTGTTTGTGGATGACCCTGTTCATTGAAAGCCTATGCATTTCTTCAGTGGGTAGAAGGTTTGGGTTTTAATCAGGAACGTTTTTTGTTGGACCCGGGGTGGCTCAATTTAGAGATGTTATCAAACCTTTTTTTAACACTTGGAGATTTTTTTTAAGCTAAGGCTGCAGGATAGGCAGCTGGAATTCCCAGGGTTGCTTGCTGAATCCCTTGTTTATAATTCTACTGTGAGGATTCCCAGTCTTGTTTCTAGAGTCTTACCTCTTCCCGTGTAGCAGCAGGTGTAACGAAACTGGTTCATTTAATTGATATTACAAATTTTGCATGGGTCTCAGTGGCTGTCTTGGTTGTCTAGCTTGGTTTTCATTCCATTTGCTGGATTTCTCAGTTTTTACCAGAGGTGGAATCATTCCTGCCTGAGTCAGTATTGCCAGTCTATACAACTGCCTCCTTGAGCAAGCCTTTCCTAATTATAGTAATGGTTCCTTACCTGTTCCTCCTGCTGTGGATTGTGATGTTAGCAACTTGCTTGTCTTCAATGGGTCTTCTGAATTTACTTTTCAGAGCTTAGGCCATAAATCATTGTATATGTGCTCGTATTAAAGATTTGTTAGTTTTGGACACTTGTTGATTATCCCAATATGGTATGAGAAGACAGCTTCTGGTGATACACTCAGCCAGTCAGCCTGGCCAATTGTATACAAGCCTCCAATTGCAAAGAGTATGGGTGAACTCCAATGGAGAATTCTTCATTGGACTATTGCCATAAATGTGTTTGTGCATCATTTGACTCTGTGTCGTGTCCTTTTTGTGACATGGAGACTGTTTGTTTTTTTTTCATGTGTTTCTAACATGTTCCAGGTTACAGCCATTATTTGTTTTACTTCAGGGTATTCTTGAATTATTGTCCCTTGATTTTCCTCCTTCTGTGTTTATTTTTTAATGTTAAGTATAGGTTCACAAATAGATCTGTGGTATGCCTCGTAAACTTCAGTTTGGATCAAGCAAAGGCAATGTAAAAGTCAACAACGTAAATTTTTTGGTACTGGAGTTGCTAATGTTCTTTGGGTGGAGGGTTAGATTTTTTTTTAGTGATTTTACACCTTCATTTGGCATTTATATATTATACTCTTATAAGCAATTTGGATCAATGTATTCAGCAGTGGGCTGAATGCACCTTGTACTGTTTGGGATGGGAAATTACTTTGTCATTCTTGTTTTCACTATGTTTGTTTACTGAATTTATTGTGTTTTAAAAGTCAAAGTCTCTCTCTCATTTGCTGAGCCAATGACTCTTTGTCAAAATCTCTTTCATCATGTTTTGCTTTTCCAATGGTTTTATGCATTATTAGAAAATGTAGTATTCTCCATTTTCCAAGTTTTCTTTGCTCACTTGTGATTGATTCAAGCTAAAATAATCCCCTTTTCTCTTTTACTAATTATTGCCCTGCTTCTAGGGCTGTAGGAATAAAATTGAAAGTTAGTGGGAGCTAGGTACTTAACTTCTCTCTATGCCTTTGAAAATGGATGTCAAAATTCTCTTCAAAATTACCCCAATCTTTGGAAGCCGTCTTCAGCTTGGGGCTTCTAAGATCCAAAATGAAGAAATCAGCATATGGATCAGATAATTGAATTTACCCCACAGGCATTTTCATAGTTGTGCAAATATAACTGCAATTAGTTTCTTTATGTTTTAAGAGTTTGTGCTTTTATTGCACTATATACATCCAAAGAGCTAAGATTCCTCTCTTCAGTATGTCAGGAAAGGATCAATAAATGTCCATTTATACTTTATATCCAATGATATATATACCAGTGTTTACGTATGAATCTATAAATATCAGAAAAAGAAGAATTATAGGATATTATAAATGGAATTAGATTCTTATTATATCTTTAGTTTTAATTCCTGTCTATCCCTTTGCATACAGTAGCTTTACCACATGATTCAGAATCTTTTCAACATATTCCTTGCATTAAACTACTCCAATAATACATCCTTTTCTAGTGCATACTCAGTCTTTACTACTACAATATACCTAATCCTCAAAAATTAAGTATAGGGAAAACCTCTAATAATAGATTTTTGATAGAACCTAAAGACCAAAACAGAATTCTTTCTATTTCTTATATAGTATGGGCTGTATTCTCCCCTTTGTTACACTCACTGTAGCATCCTGTTAATCCATTTTCACAGGACTACAAACCATAGTCACTGTAACAATCTCATATATAAGGTGAATATATCCTGTATATTCCTTTAATTCTGAAAGCTCTTTCTCAATAAAATAAAATACTGAAATTATTTCCCTATAGTGACTTCAGTGGGCTTCAGTACTCCACCTGAATTGAACACAACTGACATAGGAAGGCTGCAATTGGTCCAGTATTGACCAACAAAGACCAGGACTTTCTGGCCACCATGTCTTAACAGAGTGCAATAGAAACCAGTAGAGAAAAGGGTTAGCAGGAACTATGTATGACCTCTAGTGAGAAACACATTAAAAACAATAGAAGCAGATTTCCTGCGTACTGTCCATCCATATCTTATATAGTCCCTATCATAGCAGTATCTGCTCCCAGACAACAGACTTGGTAGCTTGCTTCCAGACAACAGGCTAGAACTGAAATATCAACAAGATTACAAAAACATCTATGTTTCCACACCTCTGCCAGCTCCAATATCCCACTGAGATTAACCACATGCTAACATTCTTGTATTTAACCCTTTGTAAGAATTAGGTTTTACAAATTTAAGAGTATTTATGTTTAACAAGAGCAGATTAACTTTCTGAGGTCTGACTGGTAAAAAGGAATGTGTGTCATGGCATAGGTTGCCTGCCTGCTCAGATCTAAGCATCAACCCACTGCTGAGTAAAGCCAGTGTTTTCCATTGTTCACTTTAACTGAAGAAGCTAAGCGATTTACCTCATTATTCTCCAGATCAGATTAGCATACACAAAACCAGAGAGCTGTTTTTACCCTTGTACTGTAACTGAACACAATTTTGCCCAGTCCAGTAACCAGCTCAGATGAATACTATCCTAATGGGCATGGACATAGTACACCATCATGTTGTGAATTTCACTTGTAATTTTTCTCAGCCCAAATTAAAAGTCCTGGTCCTAATATAAAGTCCCAAATGATTTGAAACTCAGCTATTTCAGAGACTACTCATCTTCTAGAGTCTTCCAAAGCAGCTGTGTTGAGCAGTCATTGTGCAGTTGGAGAGAACAAGGTATAGTGTACTGGGTGCTGAGATAGAGCACTCTTTGCAGTTTGTCCTCAGTCATGAAAGTCCATGCCAGAGAAAAATAAAATGACCCTGAGCCTAACTGTTTTAGATTGAAACTTAAGAGACATCTTTTTAGTATAAAAACGAAACTACAGTAGTAGCAACAGATCCTCGGGCGCTACATAAATCTTGGACACTGGAGAGAGGAAAACACATTTGTTTGGATTTATTATGCTTTCTTCATACATAATGTCTATCTTGCACCCATTTCATTCATTCCCAAAGCTCCCATTGAATTCAGTCGGTCAGAATCAGGGCTCTTAGGGTTACCTAAAACAGAGATTTAAAAATATCAATAAGCCAGCATGCAGTGAGTCCATTGTTAACTCCTATTCTGATGATAAAAGGTTCCTTCCAATTTGAAATATCTCTTCTTCAGAATCAAATGGGCAAGGTCAACTCTAAAATTAAGTTGTGGTCCCATATGAGCTTCATGTCAAATATTGTTGAGTGGTAGCAAGTCTTTCACATGCAAAGCACTAACAATGAAATTGTACATCAGGGCCATCATGGGTGTTTTGCCATGGACTTCAATGCACTCAGCTAAATTATCTCACATCTATTTCTCTTATCTCAGCAAATTCACTGAGGGAAACTAGTGTCAGTGTACACATTAATCAAAACTAATAACTGATGACCCTTTCAGACATCCATAAAATACCATTTTTATTGATTTTTCTGTTGAAAATATCCCTTTGTTAATCCAAATGTGATGCAATTCTTCTCTCTTATATTTAAAAGGTGGATCCATAGTTAATCTCAGACTGTGTACTTCATCATTTTACCCTCTTATTATCTTGTTCTTTTATTTTATCTGATAGATAATTAATGTGGATCCAGCTGTGTCTGCCAGATATATAATGATTACTCTATCCCTAGACAAATTACCCAATGCTGTCCTTTCTATCTTTGTTAAATTAAAAATTCTTTGTGTTTCTTCATCTCTTGTAATATTCTGAGATCTCTATCCATGATTTTGTTGGGAATTGGACCTGCTTTGAGCAGGGGTTGGACTAGATAACCTCCCGAGGTCCCTTCCAACCCTGTTATTCTATGATTCTATGACCGTAGGTTACTCTGCCATGGCGATTCCAAATGGACAGTTTATTTAGTAAATCTGGCACCTTTTCCTGTTCAAATTGTTCTTCAACAGACTGATTGTCTTACACATCCATTTGCTAGTTAAAACTGTTCAGTGAATACGTGGGGCAAATAAATGTAACTGTAGTGGGGTGGCTACCCGCTCCTGCCCTTTGGGGCTTTAAAACAGCCCTGGGAAGGGGCTTTTGTCTGGGCTGATTGGGGAAGTGGCTGCAGCTGGGGCCACGCCCCAAACTGAGCAGCAGGGCTTTATAAGAAGGCCAGTGAAGCCAGAAGCCAGACAGTCCCTCTCTGGCTATAGAGAGAGATGGGCCTGGCTGCTTAGGAGCTGAGACAAGGTACCTAGGGTGAAGCAGGGCTGGGGAAAGGCTGAGGAGCTGGGGAAGCTCCAGCCTAGAAAACCGCAGGCTGCGGCCTAGCATAGGGCAAAAGGTACTGGGGGTTGCAGGAGGCAACCTAGGGGTAGGCCAAGGCAGCAGGTCCAAAACCCCCTTGCCGATGATGAGTACTGGATACTGCAGTCTGCCCCAGCGAATGGGGGCTAGATAGAGACTGGGCAGTAGCCACTACTGAGGCGAAGTGGGGATAGTAGGGTGGGGGTTCCCCCTGGGAAGGGGCAACCCGGTTAAAGGGGCACTGGGGTCCTGGGAGGGACACAGAGCCAGTAGTGATGGACAGGTGGATCACCGGCCTGCAGAGGGTGCTCCTGGCTGGAACAGAGCTAATTCCCCAGAGCAACCAGTAGGAGGCGCCGCAGGGGTGAGTCCAAACCTGTTACAGTAACCTATGTATCACTTTTATACTGTCTGCTGTATTTCTTTTTGCTTTTGATATTTGAGTGACTATCACTCAGTGAATTGTCACTTGGGACCAGTTTGTGAATCCCTTATGCACATTGGCAAAAGGTTACTCAGCTGAGTATACCCATTGAAATCAACAGGGGTGGGGACTTGGCAGATCCAGCACAGTTGGGGAAGTAATGTGCTTCTCGTGTGGACCACTAGTAGATTATTTCCTCTCTGGCACAGGGAGAGAACTACACAAGGAATTGTGACTATTGAGGTGCGGCAGCTATATCCCTGCCCCTTACTGAGGATAAAATGTGAAATGTCTCTCTTGCCCTTAATTAGTATGAGGGCTTGAAAAACTCACTGGGGCTTTGAGTCTCTCAGGAGGTGGTAGCACTTTAGAGAGAAATGGATACGTGATATTAGGAAATTTTAGAAGATTTTAAATCTCTTTTGAGTCTATACGGCTCTTGGATCATTACTAGAAATGATTCAACTGCTGTAAGATGTGTTGGCTGAGTACAGAGTTACATTTAATATTCTGTCCTCACAATGTAGTTGTATGTGTGCGTGACCTAGCTATGAAAGCTTTGATCAGATCAGTTTAATGATTGTTTAATTACCTGTGAAGCAGGCTCTGGTGAGGTATATTGGAAACCCTGTCCTCATGCTGTGTCCAGCAGTTTCTCATCTCATAGGAAGTATTCTACCCTCAGTGCAGATACACTTTGCAAGCTTTAGATTTGCCTTCAGCGTTCATTTATGCAAACAGAACTCACATACAGTTGTATTAATTTTAATGGCATAAAAGGGCCCAGAGAGTCAAAGTTGTTAACATAACCCTAGTACAGTACACAGTACAACACTAAACAGTTAAGATTCAGGGTTTTCAATACCAAGACCTTTGCCTGCTTAGTATAACACACAATTAAAAATCTTTTTTCACCTTTTATTAAATATACCTATAAAGGAAAAAGAGTTGAAGCATTTAAAATGTTAAGGATTAAGGTTTTCATTTTAACAATATTCCTTCCCTTTTCTTTTAGCTGTAGTTTTTAAAAAGAAAAAAAACTGTTTAAGAGACTCTTAGAGCACGTCTACATGGGAGCTGGAGTAGTCATACCCATGCTAATTCTGATCATGCTACTGCATTAAATAGAAGTGTACCCATGGGGGTGCTAGCAGCAGGATGTGATAGTTGCCTGAGTATTGTCCCATCTGAAATCTTAGGTAAATACTTGGGCAGCTAGCTCGTCCTGCTGCTCGCACCACCACCATGCCTATACTCAGGTTTCATGTGCTAGCTCATCAGAGCTATCGTGGGTATATCTACCTGAGCTGGAAACTACATCTTCAAGCTGTCCTTTTGGGGGTGGGAAAGAAAAATATTATTTGAGATGGCCTGGAGCTTTTGATGTTGCTCTGATCCTATTTGCTAAAAGACAAACACATACAAAAAAGGAGAGAAAAAGAACAGCAATGATAGAAAATACAGCTTCTGTCTTTGATACTGACTTTCACTTGCAACCTCAGTAGTGGAGAACCATAGCCACAGCACACAGTCTTATCAGCCTCTCCAAGACCAGGCAAACTTGTACCAGCACTAGGCTATTTAGGGCATTGCTTTTACCAACCTTTCTGTTCGCAGGCTCACCGCAGTGTTGCAAAATGTGTAGTCTTACCCAGCTGATCCAGACTTTTACTAAACAGAAGGCAAAAGGAGAGGGATAGGAAAGAGAAAAATTAAGTGGGGAAGGAAAAGGAAGTAAGAGGGAATGGGGTGACAGCAGGAACTTAGGTCTCACATCCCAGGTCATGTTTGGGATTTAGTTGGAGCTGGTGGACGTGTCAGTTTCATCTGGATTCCTCTCTCTGGTCCAGTTTGGTTTGGACAATATAGAGGTCTCTCCTGTGACACCAGGTTCCATTGTCAGAGGTGGGATGGCAGCCATGACGATGAAGCTCACTTCTTTCATTTCACCCATGTCCCAGGCAGCAGTTGTTAGTTAGTTTGATTCTCCAACTGTTTTTTTATTTATTTTTTAAATAAAGGATTCCAAAAGGAAGTGGCAAGTAGAATAGTCCATCTCCTCATTATTTTGTCCACCCATTAGGCCAAATTTCTGATACATTGTGATGGGGTGGACTACTTCCGGAGGCCCCCTGCTGAAGGCCTTGCAGCCCTGCTGCACACATCCCAGAAAAGGGCACACATCCCAATCTGCCTAGGGTGGCTGTATGGGAAGCAGCCAATCAGGGCCCAGCAGGCTAGTATAAGAACAGCTGCAGGGCAAGAGTGAAATCAGTGCCTTACTGGAGCTGGAGGAGTGTGGCTTGTGTGAATGGCAGGCTGACAGAGCTACAGGACCCTGGACAGAGCATTGCTGGCAGAGGCTCAGGGAACACACAGTTCTGGGCTGGCTGTTGGGACTCAACCCAGACAAGGTCCTGAGGTAAGGGCAAAGAATGAACTGGGGCCATCGGGGAGTGGCCCAGGGAATTGTAGCACTGTTTCAGTTTATTTAAAGGGACATGGAAGATGGCTGCTCTCTATAGGGTCCCTGGGCTGGGACCCAGAGTAGAAGGCGAGCCTTGGTCCTCCCACCAGCCACTGGGAAAGTGGCCTGGGAACTGAACTCTTTTAGTGGCCCAGTTGAAGAGCTGGGCCCAGAAAGGCCAGAAAGATGAAGAGTCTCCAGGGAGGAAGCCCAAGGGGATATGGCCCCACACCAGGGCTGGAACTGCTTGAAGAGTAGGGGCAATTTGAGGGAGCCCAGAATGGGGCTGAGAGACACTTCAAACCAGGGTACTGCGATAGGCCCTGCTGGACTGATTGAGGAGTGAGCCCAAAGATAGGGCTGCAGATCAAGGGACTTTACAGAGGGCACTCAGATACCTCCAACAGGTGACCTATATCCCAAAAGGAGTTTTGATTTTTATCCCGCATACAGACCTGTACCCCTGGGTGTACACAGAGGCCTTCTAGGAGATACACCAACTCATCTAGATATTTACCTAGTTTTACTACAGGCTACATAAAAAGTACTAGTGAAGTCAGTACAAACTAAAATTGCATACAGACAATTTTGTTTATCCTGCTCTATATTCTGTACACTGAAATGTGGGAACAATATTAATATTCCATTTGATTTATTATATAATTATATGGTAAAAATGAGAAAGTAGAATATTTTCAGTAATAGCGTGCTGTGACACTTTTTTTTGTATTTTTATGTCTGATTTTGTAAGGAAGAAGTTTTTAAATGAGGTGAAACTTGGGATATGGAAGACAAATCAGACTCCTGAAAGGGGTACAGGAGTCTGGAAAGGTTGAGAGCCTCTGGACTAGGCAATTGGTTTCATGGAGGAACCAAAAGAATCCAAGATAATTGAGACATTAGCAACCCTGTTATTTACCGATATAGTCTGTCCCCATAACAAAATGTCCACATGAGATTATAAAGATTGTCACATTAATCCTAGCAATAATTCTTTAAAAAAAAACACATGCAAAAGATAAACTTTCTCATCAACATTCTTGTTGTTCCAGATTTCCTTATTCCTGGTTTCTATTTCCCTATATAACCAATATCCTTTTTTCTTTTAAATATATGAAATTATTCTTTCATTTTGTAAAAGATGGTAATTTACTTAGGTCAACACCCAAAATAAAATAATTAAAAATATTCATGTCAGCTTTAATTGTGTAAAAAATTGCATCTTTTCTTTAGCTAAAATTCACGCTATATATCCCAGGATAGTCTTCAATTTACACTCACTCATTGAAGGCAGGAAGGAATATGAAAAATAATATTCTAATAAAATCTGTCAAAAATTGAGCCGCACATAAGAAGACTGTTTTGTGCACACTAATTGTTTTTTTGAATTCCGGTTTTAATCAGTGTTCATTTTTATATAACTCAACCCTCCAGCAGGGCCTTACTTTATAAAATGTCTTTATTCTGCTGGTTGGAACTTAACACTGTAAATGTAAATAGCTTTTATTGATTTGCTGGGAAATAGTTTTCTTTGCCTCCTTAGTGCTTCTTAGGCAGCAGGAACAGAGAAGCTGCATGAATCCAGTTTCTTACACCAGCTAGTCCTGATGAGCAATGCTTTCAGGAATCAGTTGCAAACTGAACAAAACAGTTTTCCTCTCAGTCTCTCAGTTCAGCTGTCACCATTCTGAAAGTTACTCATTCTCCATCTTTTTTCCAAAAGTACTATTGTATTGACATTAATAAAATGAGTTAATAGAGCTGCTTGGAAACATTTTTTCCCATCACAAAATGCTGATTTGCCAAACTGAAACTTTCCATTGAAACATATGTTCTTCTTCAAGTGATGGTCCCTATGTGTATTCCATGCACCTAAGTCCAGAAGTTTCTCTTAGCCGCGTCTGACTTAGCATAGTGCGTCTCCTCATGCTTCCAGTTGACATCCCTCCAGTTCCCTCTTTCTGCCGCATGGCCTGAGTTGGAACCCCTTGTTCCTTCACGCTCTTAGTTCCTTCGCGCTCTAAGAGAGTTATTCTTGTTTGTACATGGTCTGTAGATAGTTTTACAGGTAAGTTTGCATAGTGTAATTAGTTCTCTTTCCCTATTTGGAGACAGCACACCCAGGGACTATGCACAGGATCACAGGCTTCAAAAACTGTCTCCTGCCCATGTTCCTTCTCCATGAGCCACTAATTCCAGTGATGCCTCTACTGCCTGGCAGACATTGAGCATACTGTGCCATCTGTAAGTCCTTCCCACTCAGACCCAGGGAAGCCTACAAGCTTCTCCTCTCCTTCTTTGTTCCTGGTTCCAGTCCATGTATATAGCATCCCTTTCCAGCTCTGTATCAACTCTCTTAGGTAGTTTTGTTGTTTTGAGGTTCGTCCTCTGATTTTCTATGTTGCTGGTTTTGTTGTTGATAAAGTTAATAGCACTTCATTCCAATGTTCTTTATGGACCATATACAGTACAGGCAATGCAGGATTATGGCATGTAGGGTTAGAAGGCAACTTTCTGGGCCATCAAGTCCAGTCCCCTGCTATCCCATTTGTCAAATCCAGGCATATCATCCCATTCATAATCTTATTGTCACAAGGTGGACTGGGCCCTCTATGAGGGAACTGCTCCAGGCTTCTCTGCCCCAGGCTTCATTGACAGCCTTGATTGAGCCTGATAGAGGACAGATGTGTACTATAAAGAGGGAGAGGAGAATAGGAAACAGAAGGAGGAAGCTGTGGCCAGAACCTCACACTTCTGATGGTTAGAAACCTTCTAATTTCCAAGACATTAATTCTTGGCCAATTTATACCTATTTGTTCTTGCATTTCCTTTATCTAAAACACCTTTTTTTGATAAGAAAACTGAGATCACATTAGTATGGCACAATCTACCTTTGGTAAACCTATGTTGCATTTTTCTCCTATTTTCTGTTTTACCTCTAGCTCTTTCATTATTTTTTTCCTTCAAGATTTGTATTGTTAATTAATTTGTATTACTGCAGCATCTAAGAGTCCCAGTCACAGACCAGGACCCCATTGTGCTAGGTGCTGTACAAACTTAAAACAAAAAGACAGTCAATTGTGGTCAGACTAACAAGTCTGTAGTTGCTTGGATCACTTTTTTCCTTTCTTAAATCTAGGTACTACATTTGCTATTCTCCAGTCATATAGCACGCATCATCCCTGATTTTGACAGTGTTATTAAATTCTTACCACTGGATTTGCAAGTTCATGTTCCAGTTCTTTCAGTGTTCTGGGATGGAGGGATTATCCAACCCTCCCTGACTTGAGTGCACTAAATTTTGAATTTTGCTTCCACCTTGGATGTGGACACAGCCATTCCTGCTTTCTATTTTATAATCCCTATTGAATAATGGTTGTTGGGCCATATCTGGATTATCTTTAATCTCTGCCCCATCTCTGCTGTATAGGTATCAAACAACCCACTATTAAAATATATCCATCTCTGTGGTAAGAGTTCATCAAGCATTCTAAACCAACACCATTCTTCCACAATTTTTTAGGAGGTAGATTATTATTATTATTTATATTTCTGTAGTGCCCGGAGGCCCTAGTCAGGGTCAGGGCAGACAAGGAATTTATTAACTTGGCACTGAGACATTAGGAGATATTTCAAGCAAAGAAGATGTTTGACAGACAGGTTTAGATGAGGGATTGGATAGAGGGTGATGGGTCAGGAGTAGAGAGAGATTTGAAAATCCTCAGTATAAAGATGATAGCTGAGGCCATATGAATAGATAGGACCAGTTCGCAATAAGGTAGCAGGAGAAAATGAGGCATCTTGTGGGACTCCAACTGAAAGTGTGAGAGAGAAAAGGAGGATACAGCAAAATGAGACTCTGAAGAAATAATTGAAGAGATTATAGGAGAACCAGTCAAGAAAAGAGTTGCAAAAACCAAAGGAGGACTAGATTTCAAGGACGGTAGTCAAGGAGGATGAGGATGGAATAGAAGTCTGGAGAGATCTGACCAGAAAGAAATCATTGGAGAACTTGATAGATATTTCATTGGAGTACAGAAAGTGCAGAAACGAGTTTGGAGAAGGTCTAGGATGGACAAGGATTCAAGGCAATGACTGTAGATGGCACACTCAAATTGTTTGGAGAAGAAGACAGATAAGCATTAGCTGGAAAGGGAGGACACTTACAATGGGGGAGAACATGATGGGAGGACACTTGAAGAGGAAGTGAATAATTTATCTAAATAAATATATGAAAGTGAATAACTTACCCACTTGAAATAGATAGTGAATGTAAGAAAGCAGAATGTAATTACCTGAATTGGAATTTGAACAACATTTCCTTTGTCTTCTTCTATAGCTTTGACCTTCCTCGGGAAGGACAGGCGGGGAAAAATGGGAGGAGGTGTTGCTTTACCAGGAGATCTTCAATGATTTAAAAATCAAGAGTCCTACAAAAAGTGGAAACGAGGTCAAATTACAAAAGATGAATATAAACAAATGACAGAAGTATGTAGGGACAAAATTAGAAAGGCCAAGGCACAAAACTAGATCAAACTAGCTAGAGACATAAAGGATAGGAAGAAAACATTCTACAAATTCATTAGAAGCTAGAGGAAGACCAAAGACAGGGTAGGCCCATTACTCAGTGAAGGGGGAAGGAGATAATAACAGAAAATGTGAAAATAGCAGAAGTGCTAAATGATTTCTTTGTTTTGGTTTTCTCCAAGAAGGTTGGTGGTGATTGGACGTCTAACATAGTGAATGCCAGTGAAAATGAGGTAGGATCAGAGGCTAAAATAGGAATAGAAAAAGTTAAAATTACTGAGACAAATTGGATGTGTTCAAGTCACCAGGGCCTGATAAAATGCATTCTAGAATACTCAAGGAGCTCTCTGAGGGGATATCTGAGCATTAGTGATTATCTTTGAAAAGTCGTGGAAGACAGGAGAGATTCCAGAAGACTGGAAAAGGGCAAATATAGTGTCAATCTATAAAAAGGGAAATAAGGACAACCTGGGGAATTACAGACCAGTCAGCTTAACTTCTGTCCCTGAAAAGATAATGAAGAAAATAATTAAGCAATCAATTTGCAAACATCTAGAAGATAAAAAGGTGATAAGTAACAGTTAGCATGGATCTGTCAAGAACAAATTGTGTAAGACCAACCAAGCTTTCTTTGACTGGGTAACAAGACTTATGGATGGGGGGAAGTGGCAAACATGGTATATCTTGACTTTTGTAAAGCTTTTGATACTGTCTCGCATGACCTTCTCATAAACAAACTAGGCAAATGCAACCTAGATGGAGTTAGTATAAGGTGTGTGCAAAACTGGTGGGAAAACCATTCCCAGAGAGTAGTTCCCAGTGGTTCACAGTCACGCTGGAAGGGCATAATGAGTGGAGTCCCACAGGGATCAGCTCCAGGTCTGGTTCTGTTCAATATCTTCATCTTCAAAGAGGGGCAGGACGTAATTCACAGCTCAGGGTGAGTAGAGGCTAAGGCAAGTTTAAACCACCTTATGCCCTCCTGATCCTGGGCTGCTTTGCCCCTGATGGAACTCAGACAGCCTTGGTGGCCTAAGTTACAGCTGCTTCATCAATATCTTCATCAATGACTTAGATTATGGCATAGAGAGTATACTTATAAAGTTTGCAGACGATACCAAACTGGGAGGGGTTGCAAGTGCTTTGGAGGATAGGATTAAAATTCAAAATCATCTGGACAAACTGGAGAAATGGTCTAAATAAGATGAAATTCAATAAGGATAAATGCAAAGTACTCCATTTAGGAAGGAACTATCAGTTGCACACATACAAAATGGGAAATGACTGCCTAGGAAGGAGTACTGCAGAAAGGGATCTGGGGGTCATAGCGAACCACAAGCTAAATATGAGTCAACAGTGTAACACTGTTGGGGAAAAAAAAAGTGAACACCATTCTGGGATGTATAAGCAGGAGTGCTGTAAGCAAGACACAAGAAGTAATTTTTCAGCTCTACTCTGCGCTGATTAGGCTTCAGCTGGAATATTGTGTCCAGTTCTCGGCACCACATTTCAGGAAATATGTGGACAAATTGGAGAAAGTCCAGAGAAGAGCAACAAAAACGATTAAAGGTCTAGAAAACATGACTTATGAGGGAAGATTGAAAAAAATAGGTTTGTTTAGTTTGGAAAAGAGAAGACTGAGAGGGGATAACAGTTTTCAGTATATAAAAGGTTGTTACAGGGAGGAGGCAGAAGAATTGTTATTCTTAACCCCTGAGGATAGGACAAGAAGCAATGGGCTTAAATTGCAGCAACAGAGGTTTAGATTGGACATTAGGAAAAGCTTCCTAATTGTCAGGATAGTTAAGCACTGGAATAAATTACCTAGAGAGGTTGTGGAATCTCCATCACTGGAGATTTTTTAAGAGCAGGTTAGACAAACACCTCTCAGGAATGGTCTAGATAATACTTAGTCCTGAAGTGAGTGCAGGGGACTGGACTAGATGACCTCTCAAGGAGCCTTCCATCCTATAATTCTATGATTCCTAAATGCCAAGCTCAACCACTCTTCAAAATCCATCCTTCCTTCATTCTTTTATATTCCCTGTATTATTGTCAACCTAATTTATCTCCCACTCACCATATTAATATATTTAAAAGCAGCTCGATTTATGTATTATATCTAACCCTCAGCACTTTGATACTGAACAATTACTGGCTAATTTGTTCAAAGATTTATTTATTTGAAAAATTCAGGTCTGTGGGGAAAGCAAGCATCAACTATTTGATATTGGTGGATAGGCTACAACTGCATTTTGTTGTATTTTGGCAGGCATCCATAGAGTTACCCATGATGTCCTGTTGACCCTGTGTTGAGCTTATGAGATACTATATTACTTGGATTAAATCCTGTTTGGGCACGACAGTTTCCAATTTATGCAAATTTTTAATTCTGTTTCCACAGCTGTTGACTAGCTGCCCTCCAAGGCCCATATCCTGAGTCAATTTATTATGTTTAATTTCCTCTTGGCTCTTTTATTTAGTGCCATGGAGTGGGTTTTGCTTCTAAGCCAACATTCCAAAAAATAGTTTAAACTTCTTACAAAACCCAGAAGATTTATACTTCATCCTACTGGCCTCTGAATAACCCGCCATGGCAGGCACTCAGATGTTTTCAGCACCATTTCCAACCCATCTCTAATTACAATAGTAATACAATGGTGTTACACCATTCAATAGACACAGTGGTTACCATTAAAATTTAACATTAACTATTACCAGACAGTTGCATATGAGATTATCACAATTTTCCCCTGTACTTAGTAGCGGAGATCTCTTCTATATGGTAACAATTGGCAAGGGTTGACTTTTTAACAACTATTGTTGTACAGATGGAATTAAATCCAGCTAATTTGTGACCCATGCAATCTGATCCAAGGTAAGAGGTGAAATACCAGCATAACTGTTTATTCTGCCAAGAAGTCTGCTGCAATTACAATTTACAAAGCAATGTTTTCTGTAAGAATTTTATGTGTTTGTTTATTTTTAGATTACACAGATATACATGCAAGTACAAAAGATGGCTATATTCTATTTGGCAGCTTTGCCAACTCATTCTGGGATCTGAAGGTTAAATTGCATTCAGTCTGGCTTGCACTTCACCAAAATCAATATAGCTTTTGCAATTGGAATTCATTTAACAATTCTCTTGATGTTGCATGAGCCAGAATCTAGCTCAGCCTGTGATAGCTCCTATTGGCACTGTAGGACTAACACTACTGAAATGTAATAACTTATTTTTATCACTAAAACTAGTTATATGACTTGGAACACTTACAGTGAGCAGATCTGTTGAATAACAAGGTGTTACATCCATGCCGGTCTGACTTCAGTGGGACCTATGCACATGCTTCCCCGAATAGGGATGGACTTAAGAACATGTTTTTAAAAAATGACCACATGATTGACTGTCTCTCTGAATTTAGGCCTTCATCAGTCACTAACATCTGATTATTTATATTTGACATCTGCTATATAATTGTATTATTTCACATTATTGATGTCTGAAGTAAGGAATATAGAAGTTTAACAAAAGTTTTTGTATACCAAATGAATTCTTTTCTAGGTACAGTCTCTAATATAGTTGCCTAACTGTACTCCTAGTTCCCTGGGGGAACTGTGGTGAATTAAGAATTGTAAGCTTGTTGTTCCACACTTGTCAGAGTGAGCACATCAGATCTGCTGTAAAAAGTGAGTGCAAAAATCTTTTAAGGGGAAACAATGGCCAAAGGAATATAAGACACTTTCCAGTTCCTTAATCAAATTTAAAATATGAATGATCTCTATAAAAAACCTCCTATATGATGTGGAAATATGAGATGATGCAGTAATGTTATCAGCCTGAAGACATGCATCACAAGACAGGGTGATGTTCTGTGCTTCTCCTTCAAAGAGGGCAGCACAGGATTCACAGCCCAGGGATCAGTTCCAGGTCCAGTTCTGTTCAATATCTTCATCTTCAAAGAGGACAGCACAGAATTCACAGCCCAGGGTGAGTGGAGGCTAAGGCAAGTTTAAACCACCTTATGCCCTCCCGATCCTGGGCTGCTTTACCCACGATGGAACTCAGACAGCCTTGGGGGCCTAAGTTACAGCCACCTCCCCAAGCTGCCCTATGGGCCACAGCACTGCCCAGAACTTCCACATCCCTGCATGATACATGCACGGCCTGACATATCCCTCTTGTCCCCCTTCCTTTCTCATTCCATCCCTAGCACATCCCCTGTGCCAAGGGTTGTGATGGGGTTCTTAGAAGGCAGCCTGATGGCTGTTTCTTCAGTGTTTGCACCAAGGAAATCCTCCCTTGTCTGGCCAGGGAGCTTGTAGGTCACCATTGTGCTATTCCAGCTCTTACTTGTGCAAAGGGGCCAGAGAGGGGTGAGGTTTCACCCAAGAAACTGACATCTCTGGCCAGAGATACCAGGAGACTTCCACTGCTCTCTTTTTAAAATATGTTCTCTGTTTTTGTACGTTTTATGTTTACTTATTTCCTCCCCCCGTTAAATAAAAGTGAATTCTCCTGCTGTTCTGGTGCCTCTGGCTTCATTTCTGATCTTTCTATCTTCAGGCCTGATTCTACAAGTTGCACTGCACACTGACTTCAAATGGAGTTCAGGGTTTCCAGCACCCCCACTGGATCAGAGAGCTAGCTACATGTCAGCCGTGTATCCTGTTGAAGTTAGGCAGGTTCTAAGAATTACACAGCTTCCCACTTCTTGAATTATTGACTCAATTTCATTGTTTAAATAGTATGATTTTCCCCCCATCGCCTCAATAGTCAGCCAAAAGACAATACACAGAATCTAAACACTTGTTTTTCTGTAGCTGTTACTCCAGTAAAAGGGAGGAAAGTTCAGATATTGATTTGAGCAGAAATTACTGAAACCATTAGTAGTAACAATTTAATATCATGATACCACAGTCCCTTTATGTCACATGACTTTCAAATAAACCAAATATTGCATATTTAAATTATAGTAAATAAAGGGTGGGTAAAATAACTTATTCTTTCAAATCTTGTGTATGCATTATATATAGTTGGGGTTTATTTGTTTTTTTTATTACAGAACACTAAGTGTGCATACCACAAACTAGTGTTGCTCCTACAAATCTAAATGTCATTTACACTCACAATTAACAATGCCCTGCAAAATTGTATATTGTTTTTAAAGGATGGCTCGAAGATCATAATAGAGTATTACTAGCATATTTTGTGCATTATTTACACCACCACATCATTAAAGGAGAACTGATGCCATATAAACTTCAAGCCATCCTAACACCTGTAATTCACATCAGACAGATTACAATGGAATTATCTATTTGGTATGTATTAACAGTAAATTCTAAATTAATTTGATGTATAAAGCTTTACTGTTGCAGTAGGATTCTAAAGCCTATAATGCATTGGTTTATGGCATACAGTAAATAGGAAAAATATTAGATTTCCTCTATTACTTTTTCAGGGGTATCTTATATTGATCTGAGGGAGGGAAATGGAAGTAAATAGTTCTGCATTAAGTGGCTGTAAATATATTACACATGCATAAAACAAACTTGGAACAGCCATCTATCATCAGCCACCCTATGCTTACAATCCTACTCATTTCATAAAGAATACAAGAGTATATGGTGGCTAGAGAGCCTTCATTACCATAAAATTGTGTTGACAAATTATACACACATGGCAGGATCACAAGTGAGCTGTGCAAATCCCTCCAGACAAGTGTCAATAAAATCTTTATAGCACCCTATGTCCGCATATATTTGGTGTGACTTTTTTTAATGTAGTTGTCTTATTTTGTTCAGCTTGTCCTTTTACCTAGATTTCCTCTAATTTTTCTCTTTTGAACTATATTAATTACCATTGCTTTGATTCAGAACGCACTTAAGCACATTAATTCAGTGGGCCTGAGTTAAGTTCAGGCTTCTCATTCATATTTAAGTGTTTTACTTTAAGAGGGCCCAAGAAAATCAAAGTAGCTGCTATGGACAAAGTGATGTCCCCATTTACTGGATAAAGTTCATTTTTGTAATAGTTCCACAAATTCATACAAATTAAAGTTTTTAGACCATTTAGTGCTTCTCTCCTCAAGAAATTGTACAGTGACTAGTGATCTATACTGAAAAAACCTTGATACCTTTCATTAGTACATTCAGTATATGTTAACATTTCAACCATGTACAATAAGTGGGATCATATAATCAGTAGTTATTGATTCTTATCTAGACTTTTTTCTTTTTGGTTGGTAAAGCTTTTCTTTTTTGTGTGAGTTTCCCTTGGGTGTCTTTTGCAAAATGTTTCAGCAATGACTCCTGAAGTAATGACAGCTGCTGTGGTCTCCTATCTGCCATAATATGATAGTAATTTGACCTAAGCATATGAATTATTAATTGATTCAGCACCAGTTATCAAGCAAATGACACTAGTAGTCTGTGGCATGGACAATTACTGGATAACTGAGCAAAGTACGAGCAAAGATTACCAAATTAATTAAAGTGAGAATTATCACTTTTTCTATCGATATAAAGTTTTAGAGCTGAGAAAATAATGGAAAAATATTTAACTGTAGAAGAAAGTTTCATCTTGACAATATACATGACCCCTGTGGCTTATCTAATCAGCAACATAGCACACATTCTGTAACTAGAGCCATGTAACTAACCAACAGAGTGTGTCTGTGAATTGAGAGTGTTACAATACAACTCAAAATTTGCACTGTGTTGCTGGTTACATAAGCCATCCAACTGAGAGAGAAAAATGATTAGTTCGCTAAGCAGCACAGTGTGACTATTTGCAATTACCTGTTTGTAAGCAGTCTGAAGCCAAAAATATTAAATGAGGAAATGTGTAGATAATTCAGAACAAATACATTCAAGACTTTTTTGAACCGTTAATCTTTCTGTGATATGTTTGAAGTTCACTGAATGAATCCTCTGTTAACTATTTGTTCAGCTCTAGTTTCAGGTAAAAATACTGGCCAATGTTTTACATTTAGATTTTTAGGCTCTTTTCAAAATCTCACCAAAGGGAGTAATGTACTAACATATCATACAATGGTATTTAGGTGCCTAATTCTCTTTGTCTCCCTTGAAAAATCTCACCCTTAAATTTTTTCCTTGGCATCTGAACAAGTGACATAACCTTTAAACATGCTGTGCTCATTAAATGTGCTCAGCACATTTGAAAATCAGGCCACTTGTTCAGCTGTCTAAAAGTCTATATTTTGGCTCTCCTTTTTAGCAGTATTTACCATTATGTAATATATTTACTCCTGAATAAAATGCATCAATATATCTAATAATTGAGCACCAGTCATGGCTGTGAAACGCTTAGAGCTTAGTCTCAGCAGATAATGATATTTGTGGGTAGTACACTAGAAGAAAAACATTGACTCAGCTTCTACCCAAACTCTAATTTTGGAAATGTATCATCAACTCGGGGACCTAATTTAAGATACCTATATTTTGGGGTACTCAAACACTGATCTGTGTATGCAAATGTAACCCACACACCTCCTGGGTGTGGTATTCTGTACCATCTAGTGGCACTGAGACCACTTAGAGAAAGAGATTAATGAGTTTGCTCTACAGCCATAGCTAATAGTCAGTTGGTTTTTAGCTCATGCAGTAGAGCCTCATGCACTAAGCTTCCGAGATCCCAGCTTCAATCCTGCCCGCTGACGACCGGGGTCTGTCGGCGTTACACAAACAACATTTGGAGACAAACATTGAGTTATCAAATATCTAAGTATTCAATTAACGTGCACTACCATACCATGTTTGTGAGAGAAATCAAAAGTTTGGAGTGTCCAAAATTAGCCTCCCAAAGCTGTAGGCTGATTTCAAAATGTAACCTTATGAATACATACGCAGTGCAAACTCAAACAAGCTGCAAACAAATGTATTTGAATGTGCTTTGAGGACTAAGGCTTAGTCTACACTACCACTTATGTCACTCAGGGGTGTGAATAAGCCACCCCCTGAGCTACGGAAGTTACATCAACCTAAACGCCAGTGTGGACAGTGCTGTATCGGTGGGAGAACTTTTCCTGACGACGTAGCAGGCATCTCTTACAGAGGTGGTTTTATGATGCTGATGGGAAAGCTCTCTCCCATCCACATAGAGCATCTTCACTGGATGTGCTGCAGCAGGGCAGCTATGTTGGTGCAGCTGCACTGCTATAGTGCTTCCAGTGTAGACTAGCCCCTAGTGTGCTTGACCCAAAGCAACATTTCTTTGTTGCAAGCTCTTTAGGGCAGGAGAAGCTTCTTTCTATCCCTATGTATAGCCCTTATCACAATGTGGCCATGATCTTGGTTCACAGTACTATTGTAATACAAAAAATACTATTTTTTTGAAATCTTCCTACAGTCCCTGGTACAGGACTCTACAGGTTAGTTCAAAACATCTTCTAGAAAGGATTTGTTCTCTATTAAATTCTCTAGTGCCTTCAGTGGATTTGTGCCAACTGACAGCAATAAAGAATTTGGCCCTATAGGTTTTTGGTTTAATTTCTGTAGAAATCCATTTAATTTAGGTAGACTCATATTGGTTTAATTCCTAATAAATCTCTAGGAACTTTCCATAAGTGAATGACATTAATTAGCAAATCTGTTTTCAGTCTCAGCAGAGATACCAAGCACTGATGAGCATGGAGACTGAATTATCTTCTCTTCCCTAGGTTGGGGAAACACTGAGGTAATGCAGACAAGCTTTCACTCACACTATCCAAGCCATTTCTCCCTGGCTTCAGTAAATAGACTCTAGTTACCAAATAATTTTAAATCCAGCATCTATCATTAACCTAAAAACCAAGCTGTTAAATATAAAAATCAAACACACATACACTTCTTTGTAAAACAGAAGTGCACCAAATTGGAAATTTTTCTAGCAACAATGAGTTGCTTATCTTCTGTGTGAGGGAGGCTTGGATACTGTAAGATGATTTACAGACTCTGTTTTTAGTTTTCAGTGCAGCATAACCACATCTTTTCGAACAAGCTGTTGCTATACATTTGGGTAACTATTGCTCGAACCAAATTACTTCTGTGAATTAGCAAGAACCAATGATACATTAAAAGCTGATTTTCCTTCCTCATGCTGTGCATGAAGCATAATGAAAATCAATTCTCAAAAGGCTTCACAGCTCTAAGATGAAACAAAGCTGAAAGAAATGACAATAGATGGCATAACAGATTGGACTGACACATGTAGTTTCTTACACCCATACAGGGTATCCTGTATATGTCCATAGTGACACAGCTGAACCTTTCTGTTATCTCATACATTACATAATAGTCAGTTCAGACAAGCTGCCAAACCTGCAGCTGCAGGGAAATGTGTGTCAGAAGGGGCACCTCTCACTTAGGATATGCTGCCATGAGTTGCATATGCAATGGTGTGCTATGATGTAGTGCAGAGGTTCCTAAACTGTGGTCCATGGACCACCAGTGGTCCATGAGCTCCATTCAGGTGGTCTGTGGATAGTTCTCTCTAAGGTGCGCACCTGAGTGGCCACACTCAACAGAATGAAGGGCCACCCACCTAATTAGTGGAGCCACTAATTAGGTGCCTGGACCCTGGAGAAGGTGCACATGTAAGGTGAGGTGGTGGTCTTTGGGGGAATAGGGAGCAGATGGGAAAGGGAAGTGGGGTGAGAAGAGGGAGTGGGGGAATTTTGGACGTGCAGAGTTACGGTGGCCAGAGAAAGATATGACTTTCCCCGGCTCTAGGGCTGCAGCTGCCAGGGAGAGACAGCCCTCCTTCCCAGCCTCAGCTCTGTGGCTGCTGTGGTGGGCTAGAGATCCCACTTCTTCCCAGCACCAGCTCAGAGGCTACCGCAGCAGGGAAAGAGGGCAGATCCATCGCATTAGAAAGGTAAGACTACTGATATTAAAATATGAGTTGTGTGCTATTTGTAGAAGAAAAAAATGTTAATTATTATTATTTTTTTTATATAGTGCTTTTATCCAACGTGCTTTACAATAGTTAGCTAATGGTACAAATAAAATTTGGAAAGATCATTAAGTGGTCCGCCGAGATTGTCAACAATTTTCAAGTGGTTCGCGAAAAAAAAAGTTTGAGAAGCACTGAGTAGTGCACTTACTGCTATATCAGCAGCATGTCTCTTTATGTCTACCCTAACTAGGACTAATTAAAGTATTGATATGCCCCCTTTGTAACAGGAAACCTTCATCTACCCTTCACTAAACACTAAAACTAGGTTTGGACACATTTCCAGTTGCTCACAACCTCTTCCACCTAGAGAAGACTGCACCCATTCATTCGCAGCTGCCATGATAAAGTTACATGTAGGGACGTGTTAGATACTGAATCTTGGGCTTTGCATCCAATGATAGGTGACCCAAATGAAAGACTTTGCAGGAGAACCCAATTTTGCCTTAACTGACAAGGTATTGTAAATAGCTATTGGCATTTGAAGCATTAAAACTGATAGTGTACTAACAACCACTATATTTTGACTTTTGCCAAAAGACACAAATGAGCTGTTCTTTATAGAAAATGTTGTTCTTGAATTTAGATGGAAGGGAGAAGTTAATAAGAATAGAACAATCAAAAACCTTCCTACAACCCAACCAAACAAAACAAAACATCCACACACTATTTATGAGTTTGTCCATTTGTCACTGATCTGAAAGCCAGATAATTTTTAAGTATTATACTCCAAGTACAAGCCTGGGAGTAAAAAATGCAAAGGCACCTAAGCGATTTTGGCACTTAAGGGCCTGTCTACACATAGATACTCAGGAAAATTAATCCGAGTCAACAAATAGTGTGAATTTAAAGTGGATTAGTTAAACTACATTAAACCCTTTTGTGGACACTCTTATTCAGAATTCAAGTGTCCACTTTAGTGAATTAAACTAAACTGAATTAAGGCCACTTTAATTCTGAATGAAAATGTCCCTGTGCAGACAACCCCAAGTCACTTTGGAAAATCAGATATAGGCATTTAAGAACCTAAAGGCTTCTCTACACTTAAAACACTGCAGCTGCACTTCTGCAGATAAGCTTCAGTGAAGGCACTACCTAAGCTGATGGGAGGCATTCTCCCATCGGCACAGGCACACCACCTCCCTAAGGCCTGGTCTACACTGGGGGTGGGGGGGGTTGAACTAAGGTACGCAAGTTCAGCTACGCGAATAGTGTAGCTGAACTCGAAGTACCTTAGTTCGAAGTACTTACCCGTCCTCACGGCACGAGATCGAAGTCCGCGGCTCCCCGTCGACTCCGCCACCGCCGTTCACGGTGGTGGAGTTCCGGAGTCGACGGGAGCGCGTTCGGAGTTCGATATATCGCGTCTAGATGAGACGCGATATATCGAACTCCGAGAAGTCGATCGCTACCCGCCGACCTGGGCGGGTAGTATGGACGTACCCTAAGAGGTGGTGTGGCCCATGCCTAGTGTGGGTTCAGGGAAGAATGCCAAATTCAGAACAAACTGATAAAAACAGGGCAGTTAAACCCAAAACTGGTGGTTATTCTAACATTAGAGTTCACCAATCCAGAGCCCTCTCTCGCCACACTAATAACAAGAAGCTAAAAACACAGTCCCATTAGGTAATCCAGCCCCTATCACCACCCAAACATCTGGTCTTTATGATGAGAGGTTACTGAAAACCAGATTAATCATGCATAAGGTTCTTCTAATCCCAATAGATCAGCCACTTTCCCAGGTCAATATGTATACTTTAGATCTTACAAAATACCATGCTATAGCCAACTAAAAGTAACTAAAACTAAAGGTTTATTAATATAAAAGAAAAGCATTATTAAATGATTAAGAACTCATATACATTACAATTGATGTTTAGAGTTTGCAGGTCAGGATAATAGCAGTGATGTTAAATCATCTGACTTGCAATAAATCTCTCTGGTTCAGCCATTAGATTGGAGTCATCGGTCCATTGTTCAAAGGTCTTCTTTGTTAGAAATCATGTCCAGGGGAGTAGAGAAGGAATGAAGACAAAGCAGTGATGTCACACCTTGTAATTTATATCTCAGCCCAGGTGAACTGGAAAGTTACTGGCCAATATCTGGTCCAGGGTCACATGAGCATGGAAAGTTACTGGTAAAAGATGGAGTCTTAGATCATATGTCCTTATCAAGTCTTGCTGAGTCAGAAAGAGTTCATTGAGTACATGCTCTTTGAGGAGTTTTTGGGAGGGTTCCTGGAATAGTTGATTGTCCCTAATGGGTCATCAAGCTGGCTGACTAGTGTTGATGCAAATCTGTCTGGGGGTGTCATCCAGGAATAAAACATATGTCTGAGATACAAATACATAGCAAATATTCATAACTTCAGATACAAAGATGATATATGCATGTTAACAGGATTATCGTACTTAGCAGTCTATAATGTTTTCATTGATACATTACATGACATATTTTGTACAAGATTTATTGCAACAGTGGTGACTATATCAGTGCAGCTAGTTAACTTCCTTTCTATACAGCATCACAAGTGGTAGCTAGGTTGAAGGGAAAATTCTCCCATTGACTTATTAATGTCTACCCTCGGGGGTTAGGTTGATTTAACTGCATTGCTCAGGGGTGTGGATTTTTACACCCCTGAGTGACATAGTAACACTTACCTAATTTCCTAGTGTATATCAGTCTCATTTAGAGTCAATGGGACTCAGGATCCCAAGACATTTAGTATCAGAGGGGTAGCTGTGTTAGTCTGGATCTGTAAAAGCAGCAAAGAATCCTGTGGCACCGTATAGACTAACAGACGTATACCCTGAATACCCTGAATAGCTTGAATGCTCTTTTGTCTATAATATGCACTATTCAGCTGAGGATATTCACTCATTTGTAAACTTCAAGTTTCATGTGGAGACTCGCTGACTGACTCCTGTGCTCTTGTAAGTTCTGCAAGTCAGGCACACCCTCTTCAGTTAGTTCTTTATCTCCACTCACTGTTTACACTGGATTCACTCTCACAACCTGAAATCATCCACAAGGACTTTTACAGATTAAATAATAAATTTATTTCTCACATTAGCAGTACAGCTGTTACACAACAATTGTAAAGAAACTTCTCGCGCTTTTGAAATTCCATGATGGGGTCTTCAAAAAGTTAAGTGTGGTTAGTCCAAAAGTAGCTCTAATACCTGCTGGTCTTGCAAGGTATAACAGGTCCCTCAGGGCAGAGCCAATTCACTGTAATGGTGATTTCTGCAGGACTTGTAACCTTCTGGTAAGGCAGGAGAAGACCGCACTCATTTTGACCTCACTGTTCAGTATCCTACATCTAGAGAGTCCAGTACATGCAAGAATGATGGGTTACGATGCTATTCTAGGACTTGAAAGCTGGGTTTGAACTTGGGAGATCTGGGCTCGATTCCTGGCTCTGCCATAGTCTCCCAGTGTGATCTTCATACAGTCACTTACTTTTTCGGTGCCTCAGTTCACTATCTGGAAAATAGGGATAGTAGTACATACCTATCTCACAGGAGTGTTGTGAGGATAAATAACTTAAAGATTGTAAAGCACTCATTTATATCAGTGGGAGTGCCATATAAGTCCCTTAGGTAGGTAGAGGCTTCAGAGGAAAGTTTTAAAATGAAAATATAATTCACCCAGAAAATTTTGCAATGCTGTGTATGATGACAGTGGAGGGTGTTGAAGATGCAAAGGAGATGGACCTCTCCTATACCATGAGGGTGGGACTGACTTCCCACTCTGAATATTATGACCTGGCATGTGTGGTCACAGCAGCACTCAGGTTTGCCCCAGCTGCCCCTCTGTTGTGATGGAGGGGCCAGTGGGCCAAATTTGTGTGAGTGAAATTGTGACCTGACCCAGAGGTTTGCAGCACCACTTGCTTTGGGGACATTCTCAAATTGGGGGATCAGAGCAAACTGCTCCTTTTACCCCCTGGGTGGCTCTGCCCTAAATTTATGCTCATGGCTCACTCTGTCTTGTGAGGGAGGCAGGCAAGTAGGCTGTGGCAGTCCTTCTGTTGTCTAGCAATGGTCTGCCATGGAAAAAAGAGAACAAGCCTAGGATCCTGCCCTTAAATAAGGTTTCTGTCCCCTCTGTCATGTGATCAGGGATGTCCCTAGGGAGTTGCAGGGCCCGAAGCCGTCATGTCCGGGACTGACCCATCACTCCCCGGACCAACCATTCCAATCGCACTGGCCCATAGGGCCCCCAAATCTCGGTCACCCTGGTTTGCCATACCCAACTTCAATACCTCAGTCAAGTGGTTAGCCAAGAAATCTCAGCACCCCTAGAGACCAAGCTGATAAAAAACAGTTTCCTGCCTTCCAAGTATTCTGTAGGAATCCATTGTTCTAGGTGTGGACTTCTTTGGCTGGAAGACAGTCACAGTCAATACTCTTGTGTTTGCCCCTTAGGGAGATGTCACACATTACAATAAACTGCCTTTGGCCTGTCCTTGACATCTCTAGGCAGTTACAGTTACACACTCAATATGTGGTTACAATGTCTATTAAAAGTAACAATTTGTTGCAGACATTATATCAATCTGTCACAAGTATTTACTCAGATTCAGAGATTGTGGGTCAAATCCAGTTTTACAGTAGCTAAAAAAAGCGTACTACTGGATTTAGGTTTCTATGAAAGAGACTTACTGGATAGTCAGAGGATTTTTTTTCTCATGGAAAGACAATCATTATGCAATTTTTTCATCTTAACATAGAGTGAAAAAACAGTTCCTTGAACAGAGATCCATCAGATCTCATTTTAGACTAAGGCCTTTATTTTAGATCCTCAGCTGGTATAAACTGGCATGACTCCATTGATTTTTAAGCTCTGAAAGCAGTGGTGTCTAGATTGTGCAACTCTTGCTTGCTCAGGTGAACCTTTACACAGCTAATCCCACTAAAATCACACTTAGTGTTAACAATCTGTCAGCAGTATTAATAGGTGTTCCTCAGTAATTCTACCAGTCATGATGGGCTTGGGTCAGAATCCAAAGTGATGAAATTAGATTTCCCCCCCCACACACACACACACACACTACTTCTAAATTTTTGTTTTGTGAATGCACCAAATGTTAGGAAGTGGTAAAGTGTATTTTCCATCTTGAGTACAGATTAATAGATTATAGCTCCAGTTGTCCAGACAGGCATCCCAAATGTAGTCAACCTTCACTGACACATATCTTCGAAATAATAGCAAGCCGGATTCTGCCAGCCTTACTCATGCTGAAGAGTACCTTCCTCTGCATGTATGGCAGAATCCTGCCTGAAGTGACTCATTATCTTGTCTCTCACATCACAGACAAAATACACTTACTTCTCCAGAAGGGGTAAACACCTTTGTCCAAAGTAATGAGAGTTCCAAGTCCCTGTTCTCCAAAAGCCAGTCTCTGGCATGGAAGTATACAATAATGATGTCATCCTACTACCTAGCTAAGAATTCTACATATTGTCCTTTCACTCTATGCCAGGGTTAGGAAATTCCATTATTTCCTTCAGGAAATCTTTTAAAGCCCTTCTTTAAGTGGTGCATTGTACTATGCAAGTGGCAGATTTCCAAGGGAAAGATAAAACTTCTCTGTTTGGACTTCTAACAAAGACTGGGCGCAAGCATTCTCAAAAAGAAATGTAATCATGAGGCATATCAGTTCCAGCTGTAATGAACACCTGAGACCTTTAAATCCTATGGAATGAAAATGGTTATTTGCCTCCTCCTGTAACAATGTGAAAAATGGGGCTTTCTCTTGGTGTGCTGTCTAACTTTAATTTGATTCCTCCTTAAGCATACTAATCCATACAAGAATAGTTCTAGTCTTCAGCTTTCGCCCCCCACACACACGCACACACGCACACACTTCCTGGATACATGAGTATCCAAAGTAGCCATAGCTGATTATTAAAGGATTACTTTAATTTCCTTTAGTCTATGAACACCATATCTATTCATGCAGACTGCTATTAAAGTGACACATTATGCTGGGTTTGGGGTTAAGATACTTCTTTTCACTGCAGGCAAAATTGTAACAATTCTTTATAGGCACAGTATGATTCTCACTTCATTCACTACCATAGTATTGAATAACGATCCAGTATTTTTCCTTCCACTTATCTGTTTGCCCTAGTTGTGTCACTGACCATAAAAGACAATATAAGAAAGTGGGACTTGTTATTGGTAAATGTATAGTGAAAATTGATTTTTGTTCCCATCTTGAATATAGTAACTTCAAGTGCATGAACAAGCAAAAGAAGCACAATAGTTTATACTTTTGTCTTTGAGATTTCAGATTAGTATTAATACTCTTTCAGTACTGGATATACAGGAAGAGAATAAGGACATTTACTAACTAAGAAAGAAGTCTTCACCTTGTTACTGGCATGCAGAAATGTGAGAATTGTCATCCATTAGCTCTCTCCATGCATACTTCCATTTTAGCATCTAGAGAGAGAACTAGAAGCATATTAGAGAGGAAGTGTGACCTGAGCGCAAGATTGGGAGACAAGAACTCATGTATTAATTCCAGTTGTGACTCCATATATGACCTCTCTTGGAGTTTCCAATCTGTAAAAAATGAGATGATACTGATTTAATTAATATATATTTTACAGCATTCATCAGTCAGAGTAGTGTGCATAGCTGACTGCACTCCTAAGTGTATTACTGAGGATTTGTTAATAGCTGTAAAGCATTTTGAAGACTAAGGGGAAGGGATAAAACACACAGGCAGACTATTTGAAGTACTGGTGCAGGCAGGTCTGGGCCCACCCAAAACTAAAGAAGTGTGACTAGATAGCAAGTCAGAAAAACTGGGACACTTTTTTTCCCAAGGGTTATATATTTCCAGAGCCTGTAATATTAGAATGGTCCCTATAATATTGGGATGTCTGGTTACCCTAATCTGAAGCCCCTCCCCCTCAATTCAGGGATACAGAGGTGAACACCAAGCAGAGAGCCCATGACAGCTTCCAATGCTCCTCAAAGGTGTCTAAGGAGTCCATGGGCACCGCCCAGAGGAACTCTGTTTGGAGGCATGACTGAACAAGGGAATTGAAATAGGCCCCATAGCCACAGAGTACCCCCATCCAACTTTCTTCTCCTGATGTGATGGATGGCAATCTTGGCCAGCACCAGGAGGAGGCTGATGAGGAGGTCACAACTTTGTGGGGCCATGGATGGGGTGTGCCAGGATCAGGAGGTGCAGACAAAAGTGGAGACAGAATCTCAGCAAGCAATTTTGAAGAGGGGCTACAACCTGACACACTCTACATAGATGTGCACTAGAATCTTCCTCTTGCTGCAAAAGGAACAAGTGTCGGGGGAGTTCATGAACCTCACCAGGTGCATGTCCATGATCATGGCTGTGTGAAGGAATTGGCAACTAATATCCCTGGTGGGTCATGGAACCATAGTGGGGTACTCACTGACCCATCGGGGTTCCTTGACCTCCTTAGGAGGCAGCAGGTCTCACCACTTGGTGTTGGGGCAGGACACAACGGTGGATTGTGTGAAGCATGAGTACATACAGATGTTTTCTGAGAGCAGTTTGGAGGCAGACAAGCTGGGTAGCATGCAGTCAGCTTGGGGCTGAGGTCCAATGACAAGTTCCAGAGGGCCAAGGGTGAAAGTGGGGGGAGCACCCTCCTGCATAACCCACTCAAGGAAAGCAAGAGAAGCAGGAGGCAAGATTGCCCTCACCTCCTGAAGCATACAACGTGGTACAAGCAGGGTGGACAAACCCATGCACTAGCCAAGCTTCTTCTTCTTTCATATGGCATTTGAAAAGAAACGGGCTGGGATTAAAATTGAATCTTGATATTTGAAAGTCATTCTAATGCTTCTGGGGTAGGTAGGTGGATCCCCCTTGTGTCACCACTGTGAGCATGAATGGGGCACTTGCTTATGATGTGTCACATGTTTTGTACCTCACCACAGTCACAATTTGGTGATTCTTTGGTTTTCCATTTGTGGAGCAGATATCCACACCATCTGTCCAGCTGAATGCAAGTGAGTGACTCTAGGGAAGACAGACTCCTGGGACTTCTTTTGTTGAATCTTCAATTAGGTCTTTGTTTAGGACATTACAAGCGGCCCACAATTTGAGCCAGTGAATGCTGGCATCCTTTCCTGTGACCTGTAGCATTGACACATCGATCCAGAAAGGCTTCCCGGATTTGAGTTGGGAGAGTGGCAGTGAACTGAGGTCTTGGTGTATCGGCAGGTCCAGAGCATCCAGGATCTTGTTGTACTCCTAGACTACAGCAGCATCTCATCTGGTGTTGGTTGGAACAATGCCCACAAAAACTGGTAGCCACAGTATTAGTGTTGATTTGAGAGAGCCACTAACAGTCCTGATCCTGATTTCAGTGTCAATGAGATTCGTGTGGGAACTGTTCCACCAAACTGGCATGCAATACTCTGCTGTTAGCAAGGCCAGGGCTTGTACTGACATTTGAAGCATACATGCATCACTTCCCCAGGATGAGACAGTGAGCTTCTGGATGAAGTTAACCCTTGTATTTATCTTCCTTTTGGTGTTGGTGATAGCTCAGTATCTGATCTAGGGTAATTCCAAGCCTGCCACTTTCCGAGGTTTAGTGTTGGAAAGACTGTTGACCACCATGGATTGTAGTCATGTAAAAGAGGTGGACCACAGAAGTCTACTTGCAGTGGCACTTTGTCCTCAGGATTATTCAAAGGGAAGGGAGAGATGAGGGTTTTTGAAGCATTGGGTTTCAGATGCCAAGCTTTGAAATATGCCTTCAGTGCCCAGAGATTGTTATCTATGACCATTTCTGTGGCTGTCAGAGAGGACACTTGTGTTGCTAGTGCATGGTCATTTGCATAGATGAATTTACAGGATGGTGACTGGAAAGTTGCTGGTGTGGAGATTAAACAGTGCAGGTGCTGAAACAGATCTTTGTGGGAGGCCATTGTTCAATCTCCATAATTTGCTGGCATGTTCATCAAGGTGTATGATGAATCTTCTGTTACTCAGTATCTTGATAATGAGTCTGATTGTTGATTGGCATGGGAAAGCTCATCAGAAGAACTTTGCACCATACAGTGTTGTATGTAGAAGAAAGATCAATGAATGCAATGGATGTTTTTAATTTTCACTGGTAGCCAGATTCTATGCAGCTGGTTAAGGCCAGCACCTGGACACAGCAGTTGTGACCAGTTCTAAATCTAGCCTGATCTCTGGGGACCAGTTGCTCCACTATTGGCTGTAACCTTTGAAGTAGGAGCTGCTCAAACAGTTTATAACAACTGCTAAGGACGGATATGGGCCAGTAGGTTTTTGGGTCAGTGGCCTCTTTTCCAGGCTTCAAAGTGGCTGTGATCTAGGCTAACTTCCACTCTTTTGGTATTATGCCAGAAGAGTGGATGTTGCTGAAGAAGTCTACCAGTGACCTTCTTGCCTTTGTACCAAGGTTCTTCAGGAATTCTGTCCATTCCTACTGCTTTCCCAGGCTTAGTGTTGGAGAGACCCTTGTCCACTTCATCAACTGTGTAGGGGAAGAAAGAGGTGAAGACAAGTGGCATTGATTTAGTGCATGGTGGAGTTGTTTGTGGACTTGCCACCTGATGTTTTTATCCATAAGCATATGGGAGTTGGCAACTAACTGTGTGGAGACAGCATCTGCACTGACTTGAGGTGGTTTGTAGGCTGCTGGAGCTGCACTACCTAAAAGACAAAGGAGTTTCCAGGCTTTGTGATTTGATCTTGTAAAATCAAGTGCAGTGCCTCACTCTTTTCTGTCCAGCAAGGAGTGAACACTTTTATGAAGCCCCTTGCAATGCTTGATTTGGTGGCCAATGGTAGTAGGCCTACAAAGCGGTGGTAATGAGCCAGATATGGTGGGATCTGGTTTACTGGGCCCTCAATAATTGCTGAATAATAGGACCAGTCAGTTGCAGTTTTGGGTGGGATCAAATGAGTGGAACTTGTAGATCTACGCAAATCACAATTGGGCAGTGTTGGCTGTTGGTTCAACTCAGGGAAGCTAAGTTGGGGAACTAGGGGGGAATTGGCTGGAGCTTCTCTATTGTTAGTTCATGAGTGGCTGGAAGAAGCACTCATGTAACTCAACTGGGTGTCTCCCTGCCTATGGATATCTGTGTGAGTGCAGTATCTACCAGAGGTTTGCAGCTTGTCACAGCAACACAGAGTGAGAGAGGGAGCCCAGGTTGGTGGGACAGAGAGCTCAGCAGTACCCCAGTTCCAGGTTGCACCCTGGAAAACCTCTCACACTCCCACACTAGCTAAATTAGGATTTACACACACATACTCCTTGGCATGAAAATATCTGTACCATCACTCTGCCCATACCCACTCAGTCAAACTGCATATATTAAGTGGAGCAAATTGCCTTGCATATGTCCTCAACACTTGTGTTAATTTCACCTTTTGAGGCTGATTTTGTGCCCAAAGATTTTTTGTTGTTGTTGTTGTTTAAACCAAATTATAGTCATTTTCAGCATTTCAAATATGAAGATTTCCCCTATGTTGTCCTATTAGAGATTTTGCTCTCAGATTACATAAATAAATAAAATAAACATAAATCTACTGAAGCTAGAAACTTCAGAGAAGGCTTGCTTTGTAGATCTCATTGATGCCTGAGAATCAGACCAAGTTTGAAGAAAATTGATTTAATGTTTTTAAATTATAAGGATTCAAAATCTTCATGATGAAGTGTACTAGAATTTTTCTTTTAATTTCTTATTAAATTTTTAAGGTTGTCCCAGTCCTGGAATTACTTGGCTTTTCTTAATCCTTATAAATTCAGAAATTGTCAACTGACTTTCTTCAAATACAGTCTGATTGTTAGGACTCAATAGCATCTACAAAACAAGCTAGAACTAAAGAAAATTGGTTCATTAGTTTTAAAGATATGAACATCTGAAGTTGGCAAATTAATCTTTAAATGGAACAGCCCTAGAATTCCAGAAAAGTACATAATTAGAGATTATTATGTTTGTAATGACCCAGAGTTCAGGTTATGAAAAATTCTAGGATGACCTAGACTACTGAGGGAGACATCAATCCCAGAAACTCTGGATCAATGAAATTAAAATTCCTAAAAGTTATATAGCTTAAAGTTGTTGTCTTTTAAATTTTTCCTTTTTCATTGTGTTATTTGACAGATTATAAATAAAAAGATATGAAGAGAGGCCACATTTTAGGACCAATGCACAAGGAAGCATAATTAAAGATAAGTTTAATATCTATGGGTAAGTCTTCACTACCAGCTGGATTGGCGGGTAGCAATCGATCCAGCGGGGATCGAATTATCGCATCTAGTCTAGACACGATAAATCTATCCCCGAGCACTCTCCGATTGACTCCTGTACTCCAGCTTGGCGAGAGGCGTAGGCAGAGTCGACGGTGGAGCGGCAGCAGTTGGCTTACCGTAGAGAAGACACCACGGTAAGTTGATCTAAGTACGTCAACTTCAGCTATATTATTCATGTAGCTGAAGTTGTGTAACTTGGATCGATTACCGCCCTCCCCCCCCCGCCAGTGTAGACCAGGCCTATGTATGGTGGGGTACTCATAACAGGTAGTCTTATTATAGGAGTATATATATACCTTCAGTTTCCTGCACATACTATTTTTTTAATCTGTCAGAACATTTGTTACCTCAATAACAAAATGAAACCTGCAAAATGAAAAGAAAAATCAATCTTTTTATTTAGGAACAAATTAAATTCCCCCCCCAAGGTAATGATTTTTACCTTAAAGCTGTGATAACTATCTTGTCACAGTGTCAGGTTTCTCACCTTCTTATCTTACAACTGTTAACCTTAATAATCCCCTCACTTTCAAACCATTCCCGACTTATGGCTCTTTAAGCACTTCAGTAAAGCTTGATCGTTTACTTACATTTGGCCTCTAATAGAGTCAGTGTCACTTTGAAGATTGTAAATGGATTTTGCTGAAGAATCAAGTTCTTCAGATACTCGAGGACTAATCGTTTTTCCTGTAATTGATATCTTTGTTAAATGAATTTTTGGTGTTTTTTGTTGTTTCTACTCAATAATTCTAAGTAAAGCACAACTCAGTACTGTACTGGGAGGTAAATGAATAGTTTTGGACAGTTTTATCTAAAAATGTATCCACAAAACTTATAAAAGGTGAACTGAAATTATTATGCACTTATTTCAGGAAGGATCATGCCTTACAAACCTTTAAGCAGAATTACCAACACAATATTTTAACTATATATTCCGGTCTGATATTGGTTAAATGACTTCCCAGTTCTTTTAGACCTTATTAAAGGCTTCCTAGTCAAGATTTCAGTTCTACATCCCCTGAAGTTCATGTTATTTACAAATCCATTCTAGGTGTGAAATAAAGGGAGTAAAGTGTTAGGTTTCTAATAATTTAATATTAAAGGGCCTGCTATGAGATCCATGTCAGTACATGAGTTCATTTATGGAAGCTTATTGTAGAATTCAGGCCAAAGATGTATCTTATACAGTATTTATGTAACACATTCCATCCTGAATAATCACATATCACTTTATGAAATATTTGTAATCACTTCATTCATTGCCGAAATAAATTAAATAGTACAGAGGAAGAAAAAAGGCTTAGTCACAGAATATTTTATAGTTTCATTTGCTCTTTGATTCGAATCTGGAGTTCTTTTATTATAAATCTTTAACATACACTGCAGATCAGGTATCTGTTTCTCTTGCATTTCCTTTGCTGCCTTTTTATAAAAAAAAACTTGAGGTTATGTGATGTCTAACCTATGGCCACTGCTCTGTATGATGAAAGTACAGAGCTAATTTCAGAAGGACATTCATTCCTGCAGGCAGTTGCTCTGTAGTACAAGTATTGTGCTTATCACACTTCCAGAATCCCTCTTAAAAATTGTAAGAAGAAGATGATGTCCATTTAGGATGTTCTCTTTATTTGGTATAGAAAATCAGTTGTTTTTATAACAATACTTTTCATGCAAATAAACACCTGTGACTGAGATCATCCTTGAATCAAGGGATTGTCGCCATCGCCTTTCCATGTGAAGGACGAGGACCAAATATTCTTATTTCACGAGTCGCTAAAAAGGAAAGTATGTTTAAAAGTAGGTCTGTGAGTGACAACTGTTAGATTTGGATGGGCTTGTAACGTTACCAAACATTTTGGCTTTGACTCCTCTGAACCAGCATGCTGTGGTATTCTTTTTTAGGCACTGGCTCTGTGTACAACATACTGCTAAATATGGAAGTGTTAGAAGTATGTAAAAGAGTTCTCCATTCTCTGTTGAAGAGTGTACTAGGCTAATGCAATGCTTTTGATTTCAGAGAAGTCAGTCAGTGGAGCTATAGTTTACATATTGATTGACTGATTAATTGTCCCATGAAGTGATTGAGTAAACAATGATAGGTCAGTTTTATTTCAGTCTAATCACATGAGCAGAATTTGACTCATTACCTAATTAATGCAATTATGTTGATTAAGTAGTAGTTTATGTTAGTTCAGCATATCCTGGGAAGACATCGAAATATGTATTTTTTAGTTTTAAGCCAAACAACAAAAATGTATTAATTCTTTATCTAAATCAGATATTCATTAATAACTCTCTAGTTTGAGAATATGTAAAAAGCATTTTGAAAAAAATATTTTATTATTATTTACTTGTTCATTAATATCCAGCTCCTCCCTAGGTAAGCAGACTTGACATCTTACATTTTCCAAGCCCAGAATAAAACTTTATATTTGGAGTGAAAACAAAATAAAAATAAACTCTATCAAGGCAAAGTAATAAATTATTTTTATGCCCCAGTTTAGTAGCAAGTTACTCTGTTTGACTAAATTGTTCGATCATTCTTTAGAACAATCTAGAATTTAGCCTGTTTCTTCTACCTAAAACAAGTAGTCAATTTTAATTAACTCATGTGCAGAAGTCTTTGGCATTTGTGGAAACTGGGCACACAGCCAATCCTCAAAGCACCTCTGATCAATTTACCTGGAAAGAAGTAAAGAAAAGGAAGATATTTGCCTAGAGAGCTTTAGGGTACGTCTACACTACGGGATTATTCCGAATTTGCATAAACCGGTTTTGTAAAACAGAATTTATAAAATCGGGTGGAGCGCGGCCATACTAAGCACATTAAATCGGTGGTGTGCGTCCATGGTCCGTGGCTAGCGTCGATTTCTGGAGCGTTGCACTGTGGGTAGCTATTCCCTAGCTATCCCATAGTTCCCGCAGCCTCCCCCGCCCCTTGGAACTTCTGGGTTGAGATCCCAGTGCCTGATGGGGCAAAAATCATTGTCGCGGGTGGTTCTGGGTAAATGTCGTCAGTCACTCCTTCGTCTGGGAAAGCAACGGCAGACAAGCATTTCGCGCCTTTTTCCCCTGGATTGCCCTGGCAGATGCCATAGCATGGCAATCATGGAGCTTTTTTTGCCGTTTGTGACTCTCACCGTATGTGTACTAGATGCCGCTCACAGAGGCGATTCAGCAGCGCTACACAGAAGCATGCTTTTGCTTTTGCATGACAGCAGAGATGGTTACTAGCCATATTGCACCATCCAAACCCTTCCATAAATTGGAACTGAGGATGATCATGGCTACCAGTCCTTTTGTACCATTTGCTGCTAGTGCCCCTGGTCAATCAGCCAGGGGCGCAAAAGCCAAGAGTGGTTACTAGCCATATTGCACCTTCCATCGTTTTGTACCATTGGCTGCTGTCATAAGTGCCCCTGGCCGATCAGCCAGGGGCGCAAAAGCAAAAATTGGGAATGACTCCCTGAGTCAATCCCTCCTTTTTGGTATCTAAAAATAGAATCAGTGCTGCCTAATATAGGCAAGTGTGCTAGAGAACCACCTGCTCTGTGTCAGAGCCCGCAGAAATTATTATCTGTATGCTATTCACAGGGGGTGCTCCTGTAAGAACCCCACCTGTTGATTCCGTTCTTCCCCCAGCCTTTCTTGGCTACCGTAGCATTGTCCCCCCACTTGTGTGATGAATTAATAAAGAATGCAGGAATAAGACACACTGACTTGTTAGTGAGAAATGAGTGGAAGGCAGCCTCCAGCTGCTATGATAGTCCAGACAGGACATTAAGCAGTGTGTAGGAGAGAAGCCCAGCATCCCACTGCTAGTCCAGGGACAACTGAATCTTTTATTTACACATGAAGGGTGGGGGCTGATGGAGCTCAGCCCCCTGTTGCTATGATGAGGATGGTTACCAGCCATATTGCACCATCCATCCACCAGAAAAAATTAGGGCCAATAGGCTGATGACGAGGACAGTTACCAGTCCTTTTGTACCATCAGCTGAGGCTGATGATGAGGATGGATTTCCATCATTTTGTACGATCAGCTTATGCTGATGATGAAGATGGATTTCCATCCTTTTGTACCATCAGCCGCCCATGGCGGGGGGGGGAGCAAGGATGTTGGTGTTGAGTGCTGCACTATCGCGTCTATCTGCAGCATTCAGTAAAGATAGGGTGACATGTAAAAGAGTCAGAGGATTGTTTTACCTTTCGCTTCTGGGGGTGGGTGGGGGGTGGGTGAGTAGATTGCCAAGCTATGCCCTGACCCGCGGGCACTGTGTTTGACCCTAGAAGCATTTGGAGCTCAGCCAAGAATGCAAATAATTTTAGGAGGCTGCAGGAACTGTGGGATAGCTTCAGTCCTCCAGTCCATGCGCATCCATTTGATTCTTTGGCTTTCCGTTACGCTTGTCACGCTGCAGTGCGCTGAGTCCCTGCTATGGCGTCTGTCTGGAGATTTTTAAAAAAGGATTCTGAATTTCATCTTCTGTAACGGAGCGCTGATAGAACGGATAGAACGGATTTGCCTGCCCTTACAGCGATCACATCCGCATGGTCCATGCGGGAGCTCTTTTTTTTATTTTGATTTCGGACTGCATCGCCACCCGTGCTGATCGGAGCTCCACGCTGGGCAAACAGGAAATATTCAAAAGTTCGCGGGGCTTTTCCTGTTTACCTGACCACTGCATCCGAGTTCAGATTGCGGTCCAGAGCGGTCACTGGTGCACTGTGGGATAGCTCCCGGAGGCCAATACCGTCGATCAGCGTCCACACTAACCCTAATCCGATATGTTAATACCGATACTAGCGTTACTCCTCTCGTTAGGGAGGAGTACAGAAACCGGTTTAAAGAGCCATTAAAATCGATATAAGGTGCCTCCTAGTGTGGACGGTTTTGGCGTTAAATCGGTTTTACGCTCCTAAAACCGATTTAAACGCCTAGTGTAGACCAGGCCTCTGACAACAGCTAGGAATAAAAATTAAGTGCATAGTCCTGTGTTCCTTACTTATATGAGTAGCCCCATTTACTTCAGTGGAACTGTGCACCACAGTAAAGGTTGGACAGTTACTCCTTACATTTTCACAGAAATTCTTTGCTAAACAAAAATGATGGCACATCTTTTAAATATTCCTATTTTTGTTGAACTTCAGTATATTTTCAATGCAAAGGAGTAATAAAAACGATGGTATTTAAAATCTGTTTTCTTGTGCTGTATTCCCATGTAAATAGCATCTACAAGGGTTTAATGGAATAATTTCTGAGGTGAGTGTGGAAAAAGCTGACAGGAATTTTATTCTATATTTTTGGAATAACACCGTGAGACATCATTAAGGTGGTAGAAGATATACATTAAATTTTCAAAGAACCAGCATCTTTTATTCTTTTCTTGAATATGAAATACTGAATCTGCCGTATGTGCAACCTTTCTGCTACATCTATTATAAAGCAGCATGTGTATGAATGATAAACCAGCATGTGTGTGAATATAGGTAATTTATTTTACAATTGACTAAACCTAGGAATAGCAAGGTAACCTTTTAAGATTTTCAGTGAAAGTTTCTAAAAAAAGATGTATTTTATCTAACTATTCAACTACTCAAATTTAGCCGACTACATTGTGTTAAAGTCTAAGAAAAGAAAGTTTATTTGTCCTCCTCAAAAACAGGAAGAAGCCAGTGGGCTAAAAATATGCTGCTCACTGAACATTTGTTGTATAATTCAAACCTATTTTAAACTGACTAATTAAAACTATTCCATTTTTTAAAGAAAGGATAAAGAATTGTTCATAGTTATGATTAAACAGGAATTTTATAGTGCATTTTTAGGTAATAAAGGACATTTTAAAACAAAAGTAAAACTAGGTTAGTGAAGTTAATTTGAAACAATGGAACTTTTGTCATTGATTTCAAGGGGAGGAGTATCAGGCCCTATACCAAAGATGTGTAAATATTTTATCTTGATTTTGTAAAATCACATTAGATGAAGAGGACTTTTATCACTTTACAGATAGGTGAGAAATGTGAAAATATTAGGCCCTATAGTGAGCTCTGCAAAAGAAGACTCTCATACCCAACTCCTGTGGGGCTTCTTATGGCGGAAGGGTTAACCTCTAAGAGCCCACTGAAGGATAGGGCCCTTATTTTTCACTTCTGAAGATGTGCAAGGTGAAATCTGATCTCCCAGTGAGTGTTCTCATGCTGAAATGTCACTGTTTTCGCAGTTCTGACAGTTTCCCTGAGCAGCAGTGAAATTTCTGTCAAAATCTTCTATTGCTCCTTTACTTGGCTGAAAAACTAAGGCCTTGTCTACACTACAAGACTATTTCGAATCTACTTAAGTCGAATTTGTGGATTCGACCTTATGAAGTCGAATTTGTGGATCCACAGTAAATACACTAATTCGAATTTCTGAGTCCACAGTAACGGGGCTGGCGTCGACTTTGGAAGCGGTGCACTGTGGGAAGCTATCCCACAGTTCCCGCAGTCCCCGCTGCCCATTGGAATGCTGGGTAGAGCCCCCAATGCCTGCTGGGGGGAAAAATGTGTCGAGGGTGGTTTTGGGTAACTGTCATCATAGAACCGTCAATCACGCCCTCCCTCCCTGAAAGCTCCGGCGGGAAATCTGTTCGCGCCCTTCTCTGGTCGGTTACAGCTCGGACGCCACAGCACTGCGAGCATGGAGCCCGCTGCGATCATCGCTGCACTTATGGCCGTTGTCAACTCCTCGCACCTTATCGTCCACCTCTGCAACAGTCAGCTGCTGAGAAATCGGGCGAGAAGGCTCCGGCAGCGCGGTGAGGACAGGAATTCACAGAGTGGCACAGACCTCTCACAAAGCAGGGTACGCCGCGCCGTGGAGATCATGGTGGCAATGGGTCAAGTTCATGGTGTGGAACGGTGATTCTGGGCCCGGGAAACAAGCACGGACTGGTGGGACTGCATAGTGCTGCAGGTCTGGGATGAATCACAGTGGCTGCGAAACTTCAGGATGCGTAAGGGCACTTTCCTTGAACTCTGTGACTTGCTGTCCCCTGCCCTGAAGCGCCAGGACACCCGGATGCGAGCAGCCCTGAGTGTGCAGAAGCGAGTGGCCATAGCCCTCTGGAAACTTGCAACGCCAGACAGCTACCGGTCAGTAGCGAACCACTTTGGCGTGGGCAAATCTACCGTGGGGGTTGCTGTGATTGAAGTAGCCCACGCAATCGTTGAGCAACTGCTCTCAAAGGTAGTGACTCTCGGAAACGTCCAGGACATCATAGATGGCTTCACCGCGATGGGATTCCCAAATCCCAGATGGGGGCTATAGATGGGACTCACATCCCTATCCTGGCACCGGCCCACCAGGCCAGCGAGTACATTAACCGAAAGGGCTACTTTTCTATGGTGCTGCAAGCACTGGTGGACCATAGGGGACGTTTTACCAACATCTTCGTTGGGTGGGCGGGCAAGGTTCATGACGCGCGTGTGTTCAGGAACTCTGGTCTGTTTAGACGCCTCCAGGCAGGAACTTTCTTCCCGGACCACAAAGTAACGGTTGGGGATGTGCAGTTGCCTACAGTGATCCTCAGGGACCCAGCCTACCCGCTAATGCCCTGGCTCTTGAAGCCCTATACAGGCGCCTTGGACAGAGAGAAGGAACTCTTCAACTACCGGCTGAGCAAGTGCAGAATGGTGGTGGAGTGTGCTTTCGGACGTCTCAAGGGGAGATGGCGGAGCTTACTGACTCACTCGGACATCAGCGAAAAGAATATCCCCGTAGTTATTGCTGCTTGCTGTGTGCTACACAATCTCTGTGAGAGCAAGGGCGAGACCTTTTTGTCCGGATGGGAGGTTGAGGCAAATCGCCTGGCTGCAGTTTACGCTCAGCCAGACACCCGTGCCGAGAGAATATCCCAGCGGGAAGCGCTGTGTATCCGGGAGGCTTTGAAAGCTAGTTTCCTCGGAGAGCAGGGTAACCTTTGACTCTCCACTTGCTTTCAATAGAAACTGACCCTGGACCTGTGTCTGTATGTGTCGATTTCGATCTGCGGTTACATACCCCGTTCTCCAAATTTCCCCCACTTCCAAAGCACGTTTTAAATAAAATTAATTGTTACACTCATTATTAATAAATCTTTGTTTTACTTTGCATTTCTGTTCAGTTGTTGAAACATGGACGCATACTGTGCTGGGCACGGTGTGCACTGATGTACAGACCGCTTGTTCCATAGAGGAATGACATCCTCCTGCTCCTACATAGGTCTCTGGGGTGGGGGACGGTTGCAAGTGGTTGTGCATCAAGGGGAGGGATTGCAGGAAGGGGTGGGTTTGCAGGAAGGGGCGAGTGGTGCCTTCTTTGGATAGGGGTTTGGATGACGGCAGTGGGCTGTGGGTTTGGGCGTAGGAAGGGGTGAGGGGTGTGGGGGAAGGGTGAGTATCTGTCCGTGGATGAGGGCTCTTGCTGGGGCTCAGGGCAGCAGAGAGGCTCGTTGCTACGGTGGAAGTGCATGGTAAGGGCAGCGTGCCTTAACATTAAGGGGGTGGCAGGTGCTAGGACCCTGGACAAGCATACACATCACAGAATGACCCGGGGCAGCATACACCACACAGAGTGACCCTGGTGCCTACTGACTGCAGTGTGTGTGTGCCCTGCAGTTGATCATGCCCCCAAGTCTGTACCCTGGTAATGTAGGCTATATCGTGCAATTATAAATCCCCCCCCCCTACACAAAAAAATCCTCTGACACGAAAGATGTGACCAAAACAGTGAATAACAGGAAACAGCTTTTAATAATCTAATATACAGTGGGGGGATGAAACTTGGATTTGGGACTGGGTGAGCCTGTAAGGGAAGCACTTCTACAAATGTATAGCGTGAGAGGTGTGTGGTACATTAGCGCTATGCAGTGGTGCAGTGACAGTTCTCACGGCCCCTACCGCCCCTCCATCTTGTACTTTTGGGTGAGGGGGGGGCAGGACTTCTTGGCGGGGGAGGGCGGTTGCAGATACACTGCAGGGGGGCTCTGTCCTCCTGCCTGCGGTCCTGCAGAACATCAACAAGGCGCTGGAGCGTGTCCGTTTGCTCCCTCATTAGCCCAAGCAGCGTTTGAGTCGCCTGCTGGTCTTCCTGCCGCCACCTATCCTCCCGTTCGATGTGTGTGCGATGCTGTTGACATAGGGTCTCCCTCCACTGTGTCTGCTCTTCCGCCTCGGCTCTGGAGGAAGCCATCAGTTCCGCGAACATCTCGTCCCTAGTCTTTTTCTTTCGCCGCCTAATCTGCGCCAGCCTCTGCGAGGGGGATGCCAGGGCAGTCCGGGAAAGAGCCGAAGCTGTGTGATGGGAAAAGTAACTGATTTCCTTGAACAGATACATGTTTGCGAACAGTGAACACAGTCTAGTCAGTTTCTCTGAACAAGACCATACAGGGCAACAAGTCTCACGAGATCTCGGGACAAGTTCGAGATTTCGGAATACGCTCTCATTGGCTGCGGCATTGCACAGGAGAGCGGACAAGTGGGGAGAGACAGCTAAATCCATCTAGCAGACAGTCCTGGTAAGCCTTACAGTACATTCTGCTTATCAGTTAATGGATAGCTGTGCCCTCCCGCTAAAGGCAATCTGGAAATCATATACTCTGACCCTTTTCCAGCCACTCCCACCAGTGCATGGGAAAGATCAATGTATGCTTTTCCTATGTGGCCTACAACACGTGACTGTTAAGCGAGGGTCATTGTTATGCAAAGTAAAAGTCAACCATTCACAACAGTAACAATACACTAATTGCCCTAATTAGATGCAGCATTTCATGAACGAGATCACCCTGATGCGGGTCCCTTGGAGTCACAAAGAGTGGATGCTAAGGGAAGCCCTGCAGAGACCAGGACCATATGCGGCCATGCTTGTAGAGGCGATGATTCCCATCTACATAAGGATGTCCTGGCGCGGAAGAGTGTGCTTCCACGGAGCACCCAACAAGGCACCTCTCCCCAGGAACCTCCTGCGGAGGCTTTTCGAGGACCTAAATGAGACCTTTCTTGAATTGTCCCTGGAGGATTATTGTTCAATCCCTATATGTGTGGACCTACTTTTCATATAGTTTTTCACTGAAAATTTTATATATAGTATTTCTATTTTTTATACCTGTTTTATAAAAAATAAATGTTTACATGTTTCTAGCACTTACCGCCTGATCCTTCCCCTGATTCAGAGTCCGGGTTAACGGCCGGGGAGGGTTGGTAGGGGATCTCTGTGAGGGTGATGAAGAGATCCTGGCTGTCAGGGAAAGCGGTTTTGTGTTCGCTGTCGCCTGCGCCGTCCTCCACAGACCCTTCCTCATCTTCCACATCGGCGAACATCGAGGAAGAACTGTCCAGGTTCACTATGCCATCCACTGAGTCCACGGTCACTGGTGGGGCAGTGGTGGCAGACCCACCTAGAATAGCATGCAGTGCCTCGTAGAAGCGGAATGTCTGGGGCTGGGCTCCGGAGCGTCCGTTTGCCGCTCTGACTTTTTGGTAGCCTTGTCTCAGATCCTTGATTTTCACGCGGCACTGCATTGCATCCCGGCTGTATCCTTTCTCTATCATTGCTTTGGAGACCTTCTCGAAGGTCTTTGCATTCCGCTTGCTGGAGCGCAGCTCCGACAGCACAGACTCCTCGCCCCACACACCGATCAGATCCAGGACTTCCCGGTCTGTCCATGCTGGGGACCTCTTTCTATTCTTGGATTGGCCGGACTCCTCTGCTGGAGAGCTCTGCATCGTTGCAGGTGCTGCGGAGCTCGCCCCGATGTCCAGCCAGGACGTCAGATTCAAAGTGCCCAGACAGGAAAATGAATTCAAATTTTCCCGGGTCATTTCCTGTGTGGCTGGTCAGAGAATCCAAGCTCGGACTGCTGTCCAGAGCGTCAACAGAGTGGTGCACTGTGGGATAGCTCCCGGAGCTACTAAGTTCGATTTGCATCCACACCTAGCCTAATTCGAGCTAGCCATGTCGAATTTAGCGTTACTCCACCTGCCGGGGTGGAGTACCAAATTCGAACTAAAGAGCCCTCTAGTTCGAATTAAATGGCTTCCTGGTGTGGACGGTTGAGCGGTTAGTTCGAATTAACGCTGCTAAATTCGAATTAAAGTCCTAGTGTAGACCAGGCCTAAATAAGGTTTGGGCCTGGTAGCTGTTGGCAAGCTTGTAGGTTTGAGCCCAAACACAAATGAACCTTTCTCTCTCTTGTGATCTTGTAACCACTGACCTCCTTCACTCCATACTCTCCCTATTGTTTGTTACCAGAATCTTTTGTTCTTTTCTTGAATTGGAAGTACTGAACCTTTATTATGTGCAACCTTTGTACTACTTCTGTTATAAAGGAGCATAAGTTTCATCAAGTCTAAATGTATGTTGTATGCTTTCAGGGTCATGGACTTTGTATCTCTACACATCTCTGTGAGAGTCACAGCACACCAGTGGGTGCCATAAAATAGTAAATAGTAAATAAAAAGTGTCTTACAGTTCCAGTGTCTGTTCCCTAGTCGGTCTGAGAATGAGTTCTGTGCAACTTCAAACACCACACATCTGACAGTATGAGATAGGTAATATAACTCATGCACAGGCAAACCAGTATGTAGCAGAATTCATGCCCACAAACTACTTCTTACTATTATTATTATTTATTTGTAAAATTGTAGTGCCCAGGAGCCCCAATCACGGATCAGGACTCTATTATTCTGGATTCTGGATAAACACAGAACAACGTGACAGTTTCCTCCGCCAAAAACTTACTCTTCAGAGCGAGTGAGCTTAAGGCTCAAGTTGTATCTGGATAAGCTGGTGCTATGGACTCATCCAAGTTCCTTGTACAAGATGGTAACAGAGTCCCATTTGAATCAGCGTGTTGTTCTGCCAACATTCTTCTGACAAACATAAGACCATCTCAAGGAGGTCCTTCTCCATAAGCTCAACCTAAGGGATATACTTGCAGAGAAAAGTCCACTGCTCTTTGTTCACTTGACTCCAATCCCCTGGCCAATGCCATCACTAAGAAGACCACATCAGGTAGCCTTGATCAATACATTTGCAGAGTAGCAGCAGAGCAAGGTGTGACTGCTCAACAAGATGAGGTAAAGGAAATTCCTCAGCAGGGGATTGACTTGGATGTGAGGAGCCATTGGGTGTCAGAGAGCAGGGCAGAGACCCTCGCTGGGGCTTCTAATCACTGCAGTCGCCCTCCTGTTCCCACCCTGCTGATCAATTTCCTTTTCCTCATCTTGTTTAGCATCTTGCTTTTCTGCTACTCTGCTTAGTAGCTTCCCCTCCTGTTCCTTGTACTCTTTTAAAAGTCTCCCCACCCATCCTTCTTATCTCCATCTTCTTCATACAGGGTGGTTGTGCCAGGAGCCCCCAGCTCCACAGCATCACCAGGGTCTGGATTCTTCCTCTCCCTCTGCATCTACCAGTGCATCTTATCATAGTCTATTAGTCTGAAAACTTTGTTTCACCAAGAGCTTTAAAACAACTTTTGGATATTAATAGTTGGAAGAGGAATATTGTGGAACCTGACTGACTGTACCACTGCTAGACTTTTACTATCCATTCTATGTCCCAGACAATCATAACTGAGTTACATAATCAACTGTCAAACCTTTTACTGCCCCTCATACTTGCTGACCTAGGTGATCAATGATTCCTCACACAGAGCCCGCCAAACTTCCTTCTTCTAAAATACCACTCACAGGGCTCAAGGGCGACAATGTAAGGGTAACAAAGTAAATTTTTCAAGTGGCAAATAGGAAGTCACACTGCAATGCCTGTAATGTATCATTCTGTAACTTTCCTTATGGAACTTCCATAGATTATATAAAAGGAAATCACTTTTCTACAGTTTTTTAAAAAATAATCTTATACAATTTATAAATTATAGTCCCAGTATAGTATTCTATGAAATGGTTAAAACCAAAGCTATAGTAAACATATCATTCTCTGTTGAAATCTGCAGGATTTTGGAGTGGATTCTACATTAAATGTTCATAGATCCCTTTTGCTTTTATCTCCATTAAATTCTATAGATCCAGTCGTATATTTTTTTTTGTCTCCTCAACCTCTGCCTACCAGAGGGAAGCTGAACTTTAAACTTTAAACTTTACAGAAGTCTCTTCTGTATACATGAAATGTATTCTCCTTTGAAGAAAACTCTGAGGTACAGCACTTTCTATGAAATATGATGAGTGGGATATGAAAGTGACAAATTTAGGGGAAGGAAAAAAATTTGTGAGACAGTTGACTGGGCAGAGGTCAGTTTAATAATGCACTGAAAAATGTTTGGCTTTAGAGAGGCATCTGCAAATAATAGTGAACAAAGTAGTGCCCAGAACCTCTAAGTTAATGACTTCCATGCCAACATGGACAAGTGGACAATGATGCACACATTCTTGTGCAACTCTTAAACATCATTATGGGAGATAGTCTTCAGCAGGAAAAGAAGGAGAAACAGCCTATAACTCTGGGTATTTTGGGCTTAATTGGAGGAGAGAGGCAGACTGCTGAATTTTGCTTATGAACAGCAGGAGACCCTGTATAAGGGAAAGTGTATTCTTCCTTCTATTGCCTGATTTAAACCCAATCAACTGTAGCAGACTAAAAAAGGTTACTGAAACCTGAGAATCTTTCCACAAGTTGAAGCAGATGTCTTGTACCAGCAAAGTTATATGTTAATTTTACTAAAAAAATCTGCTTCTTCTAGAAGGGTGCAGAGTTAAAAAAAATAGTTTTTTAATGGTCTTCTCTCATAATATCTATAAGAGTGTTTCCTATACAAAGACAAGGCCTGCTTGCAGTTTCAGGAAATGGCTACAGAGTCTCCAGTTGTTCCTGATTTATTTCTATCTGTCTAGGTTTTATATGTCACATTTCAGAATGGTATCTGAGTGATAGAGCAGGCAAAAGGACCCAAGGATTGTGGCAACATTCTATACAGGCAAATTAATTATCAGCCCAAAATGTGATAATCCATTCATTCCTTTGCTTTAACTCGGGAATAATCATGATGGAGTATGTAGGACCTGATTTCAGTCAGAGATACTTCTTGAATCTCCTTCTAAAGCCAATAGACTATGTGTATGCAGAAAGTATCTGAGGGTATGTCTACACTACAAGACTATTTCGAATCAACTTAAGTCGAATTTGTGGAATCGACGTTATGAAGTCGAATTTGTGTATCCACACTAAATATACTAATTTGACTGTGTGAGTCCACAGTAACGGGGCCAGCATCGACTTTGGAAGCGGTGCACTGTGGGAAGCTATCCCACAGTTCCCGCACTCCCCGCTGCCCATTGGAATTCTGGGATTTCCCCCCAATGCATGCTGGGGGAAAAATGTGTCGAGGGTGGTTTTGGGTAACTGTCGTCATTGAACCGTCAATCACGCCCTCCCTCCCTCCCTGAAAGTGCCTGCGGGCAATCTGTTCGTGCACTTTTCTGCTCAGTGACAGCGCGGGCGCCACAGCACTGCGAGCACGGAGCCCGCTGCAGTTATGGCCGTTGTCAACTCCTCGCACCTTATCATCCACCTCTTCCACAGTCAGCTGCTGAGAAATAGGGCTACTTTTCAATGGCGCTGCGAGCACTGGTGGACCATGGGGGACATTTTACCAACATCAACGTCGGGTGGCCAGGCAAAGTTCATGACGCGCGTGTTTTCAGGAACTCTGGTCTGTTTAGACACCTGCAGGAAGGTAGTTTCTTCCCAGACCACAAAATAACTCTTGGGGATGTGCAGATGCCTATAGTGATCGTCGGGGACCCGGCCTACCCGCTAATGCCCTGGCTCGTGAAGCCCTATGCAGGCGCCTTGCACAGCGACAAGGAACTCTTCAAGTACCAGCGAGCAGCGTGACCTGTGACTGTTCAGTTTCTTTACAGAGAAGCTGAACCTGCCCCTGTTTCTTTACCAAGTTACTGTTGACTAGCATCTGCAGTTACATACCCCGTCCACCCCGCTTCCCCCACTTCCAACACACGTTTAAAAATAAAATACATGTTCCACTGTAACTTTACAAAGGTTTCTTTATTGATGACTTTGCGTTAAAGGGTTGAAACTGGGACGCGGACTGTGCTGGGTAGGGTGTGCGGTGATGTAAAGACCGCCTCTAAACTCGAGGAATGACAGGCTCCTGCTCCCAGAGCGGTCTGCAGTGCCGGACTGGTTGTATCAACGGAGCCTGCCATCCCTCCTTTTTGGGACTCTGTGTGCGGGGGCTATGTGGCCTTGTGGCAGGGGAGGACGGATACAGATTCCTCTGCTGCGTGGCCCTGTGGTCCAGGACAGGGACTTGCATGAGATCTGTAACCCCCCTCCCCCGCTACAAAGTCACGTACCCCCCCACCCACACAGAACCTGCAAACCACCTCCCATACCGACCAGGGTGCCTACTGACTGCACTGTGTGTGTGACCTGCTGCTGATCCTGCCCCCGTGTCTGTACCCTGGTAAAAGTGATTGTCCTGTCCAATTACCAACCCCCTTCCCCCCCCCCTTCAAACACAGTCTCCTCTAAAAGAACATGATGGAAACAGTAATTAACAGAAAAATATTTTTTATCATCAACTAGACAGTTAGGGGATGAAACTGGGACGGGGGCTTGGGTGAGGCGGGAAGGAAAGGACTTCTCAAAATTTAGGGTATGAGAGCTTTTGGGTACTTGAGCACTCTGCTGAGGTGCAGTGACAGTTTTCACGGCCCCTGGCGCCCCTTCTTCTGGTTATTTTGGGTGAGGGGGGGTATGGGACTTTGTGGCGAGGGAGGGCGGTTGCAGATACACTGCAGGGGGGCTCTGTCCTCCTGCCTGCGGTCCTGCAGAACATCCACAAGGCGCCAGAGCATTTCAAATTTTCCCTGGGCATTTCCTGTGTGCCTGATCAAAACATCCAAGCTCAGACTGCTGTCCAGAGCGTCAACAGAGTGGTGCAGTGTGGGATAGCTCCCGGAGCTACTAAGGTCGATTTCCGTCCACACCTAGCCTAATTCGACATGGCCATGTCGAATTTAGCGCTACTCCCCTCGTCGGGAGGAGTACAGAATTCGAACTAAAGAGCCCTTTATGTCGAATTAAATGGCTTCCTGGTGTGGACGGGTGCATGGTTAATTCGAATTAACGCTGCTAAATTCGAATTAAAGTCCTAGTGTAGACCAGGCCTGAGAGCAGAATTGGGTCTATAATTCCAATTAGGTTCTGAGATACTATTTCTACTGATATTTAATTATAATATTATGAGGTAATGACTGTCCACTTCTCCATCTTCAATCTCAGAAATGTAGATTCTGCAAGTTCCTTCTAGGACGACAACACATGTACATGCACATGCATGCACACACACACACAAACCCTACAAGACAAGTATTATTTATTTTGTTTACAGTTTCCTAGCTTGTGCAGAATAGAAAATTAAACGTCTTTTTCCAACTCGACCCAGCTCCTATTCCCCAAGATTTGAAGATATGTAAATCATTGTAGAGAGTCTGCCACCTGCGCCCTTAACAACTTATATCTTCTCCTTGGTCTTTGGGCCTTCCCTTTTGTGCACCTGACACACATCCTAGGAAAGGAAACCTCAATGCATGTCCCTTTGACTGAGACCTCAAAGGGCTGTTAAGTCTCCAGACAATTTGAACCCTTATTACTTCTTTTTAGACGTTGAGGGATTTTGCTCTCTTTGGGGTGGTCAATGAAAAATTACCTAACCAACAGTCCATGGATCAAATAGTCAATTACAAAGGAAGATTTATTAAAAAGAAAATGAAAATGAGAGTAAAACAACATAAACTGTTTGGATAATGTATCTACATGCAATCTTCTCATAAGCTGAATTAGTCAAGGCATTCTCAGCTTAGTTGCAATAAAAAGAACAGAAAATATGTTACATCTCCCCAAACTATGTTCCTCTGACCATTCTGTAGTTAACTTTACACAGCGTCCCTTTTGCTCTTATTATTTATTATTTGTAATTTCATAGAACCTAGGAACCCTAGTCTTGAACCAGGACCTCTTTGTGCTAGGTGCTGTACAAACACAGAACAAGAAGACAGTCTCTGCCCCCATACAGATTATAATCTATGTATAAGGCAAGAGAAAAACATAGCTTGGACAAAAGGAGACAGTAGAGAGGTAGGTGAGACCTCAGTATAGAGATGGTAGTTGAATTTATGTTTGCAGATAATATTACCTAGAGATAAGCTGTAGAGGAAGAAGAGCAGGGGACAGAGCACAGAGCCCTATGAACCACCATAGATAGTTGGAAAGGGGATGAGGAGGATCCTCAAAAGGCCATGCTGAAGCAGTGATTAGAATGGTAGAAGGAGAGCCAGGAGAGGACAGAGACATGGAAGCAAAGGGAGAATAAGATTTCAAGAGGAGGAGCATGATCAACTTGCTGCCTCCCTTCCCTCATACCAAGACTGTTTCAGGCTCTTTGGTCCATGTTTGATGTTTGGAGCTTGGGATTTCCAGAGTTCATTATCATACTGAACAATCCCTCTTATCTATGACTGGCCTTTTCCTCAAGAAGTCTTTTGAAGATAGATGCACACAAAGGATGAATGTAAACTGGCATAGCCTCTCACCTTGGTCGAGATGCTAGACTTTATAGATGCTAATTCACCCTCTTTCAGATATTTAACATCTTAATGCATCAGAAAGCGTTGTGCCTTATAGATGAGCTCAATTCCATGTCTCTTTGTCCAGGTTTAGCAAAGTAATTTACAAACATCCATTTCTCAGGTTTTTTCCACATATTTTTTCTCCATGTTAAATGTCATTTATTGACAGATAACAGCCTTTCTGCTATGAGACTTTGTTTCAAATTTCCAATAATGTACATACAGGTTCAATTTAATTAAGAAATGACTCTAAAATGTTCCCAAAACTCAAGGTTCAAAACATTCAATTAACTTTTTGTTTGTTTGTAAATGTCTCTGATAAATCCTATTTGCTGTGTAATTGTCGCTGTGTTGGTCCTAGGATATTAGAGAGACAAGGTAGGTGAGGTAATATCTTCTGTTGGACCAACTTCTGTTGGTGAAAGACAAGCTTTTGTGCTACACAGAGCTGAAGAAGATATGGTACTTAATTCTACTCAGCTTAAATTTTATAGGACTTCCTTAGGGGAAATCCATCCCTCTCAGCATCCAATTGGGTTGTGACATTAAGTAACAAGAGATTTAACAGATTTCCTAGTTACAAATGCAAACACCTTATTAAAATATACCTCAAAACCTGATTAAAATAGTCTTGAAGTGTGTTGAGTGCCAAAATGCAGAGATAAGGTAGTGTCTGAGCCTGCAGAATGATGAGTGCCTTCAGATCCTGTATTTATCAATGGAAAATTAGGGTATGCTGCACCTTGCAATATTGGGCACCTAGTGGTGGACGGCTTCCTCACCTCAGTATAGACCTTGCAAATAATGTGCCTCCTATTTCTCTCTCTCTGCTCCCCTTTCTCCTCCTCCCTCAATTTTCTGAGCCTTTTTTATTCTTTCATACCAAGCCAGGGCCCAGTCTTGTCCTAGCACAGGTAAAATTCCCCATTGAAATCAATTGAGAGTTTCTTTTGAATAATGGCTACATGATCCAACACACAGTGGTGTCAAGTATGTAAGCAAATTTGTCAGGCATGACCTCCTATTATTTATTCATGCTGAGTGTCTCTTTTATTAAATAATGCATCTTCAAATGGTTTGTGATTTTCCTTTTTCTCAATGCTTTCAGAAACTACCACAGTTTCTAGCAAACTATTTAAAGTCTTAAAAAAAGAATACTCTTCCTAATTCCTTCAAATTCAGAAATCTAGGTTTCTTTCATGACAGCCTACTCAGTTCCATCATTTGTAAAAATCTACCACCTGCTTTAATTCTGAAACAATCAATGATTAGATTTTATGGAAAGTCATATGTAATCCATACTGATCTGGTAATAAGGCTGTTTGTCATTTTTAGAGCCAAAAAAAGAGTCAAGCTGTATGAAAGTAATTGGAAAATACGATTATAGAGGCTTACAGATGTTTCCACTCTGCTCTCAACAGAGTATATGCACACTATATATAGTCCAAAATTACTCATTTCTTGGGGTTTGGTTTTATAGCTAACTGAAATAAAATCAACAAAGCATAAACATTTGCCTAAGCTTTCTCCCAAGCTTGGATATTCCTAGAGTTTCCCCTGCAGATCCCATTTCTCTCAACCCCTTGTTCTCTTTGCCTCAGAGAAAGACTCAAACATTTTTATATCCCCAGATGGAGTTACAGTAATAATACCTGCCTAATTTGTCCCCAGTGAGTTTACACCTCTATGTCTGACTCGTGGGCCTGGCATTGGGATGACTCAACATAAATGTCTTGTATTCCTAGGCAGGGTGTTGGCAAATGCTAGCCTATTATAAGAGTCAGCATATTTGCCAATTTTCAAGCATAGGCATTTAAAGTTAGGCACCTACTTTAAATTCATATTTGCCACCTAAATGAGAGCCCTGGTTTTCAGAGGCAATGAGCACCCAGTACTCAAAAAGAAGTTGGATCTGAGACTGCTCAGTACCTTTGAAAATAAGGCCACTAACTATGGATTTAGGTGCCTAGCTTTAAAATTCTATGGTTGAAAGTTTTGACCATTGTCATTTCTTCCAACCCCACCCCTAGGATATGAGTACTTAATTATTGTAGCCTCATATTAATTCTGCATTCCAAAGCAGACCACTAAGCTTTGATTTTTCCCTTTGGCAAGTTCTGCACATCACTGTGCATCTTGGAAAATCAGTTATTGTATGTGCATGATTGCCCAAGAACAATTTTCAGAGCAAGCAGTTATTGATGCTGCATATCAGAGTGGAGAATTAGGCCCATTAGTATACATATAATCATACTAAATAAGCACACATTGCATTTATGTTTCTGATATACAAGGATACATTTGTAGGCACATTTTTGTTGTGTTGCAAAGAATTAATTTAATAACCATTTTATATTTACAGAAAGTCTTCCTTTTATGTAATAATGTAGAGACACTTCTACAGGCCACTCATTAAAAATACAATTTATATCCATGCTCCTGCTGAGCTAGAAATTTTGGTACATTCACTCATTATGGGCCAATGAGTACAGAAAAAAATATTCTATTTGATCTTTTCCACCAACTCTTCTTCAGTTGCTTTAATCAGAATTCTACTTCAAATGCCCTTACAGGCAAACCTCAATTACGGACACCTTAGGAATGGATGTTGTTCATAAGTCTGAAATGTTCGTAACGCTGAACAAGACAGTATGGGATGCTTCTCAGGGTGGACTCCTTGGAGCGGGGGCTCACAGCTGTGCCTGTGAACCTCAGCATCTTCACTGCCTATTTGTAACTGGCTGCTCAGAGAGTGGGGATGGGGACTGGCAGCTGGTTCTAGCCCTCAGGCAACAAAGGTGATGACTGAAGCACCCTGGGGCACTGCGGTGTCAGTGGGCGTGCAGTGTAGGCTGTGGCCCTTTAAAACTGAGCTGCTCCTTCAGAGTGCAGCTTGCAGGCAACAGCTTGAGCTCTGGCTCCATCAGCTTGAGCTCTGGCTCCATCAGCTCATACTCCAGGCCAGGTTCCAGCAGTAGCTCCCGCTCCAGTGCTGGCAGCTTCCTTGCAGCATCGACAGCTGGGCTGGAGAAGCTTCTTTCCCTGGCTCATACTGAGTTTTCAAGCTTCTCCCCATCCTGGCCGGGGGCGAAACAGCGCCCGTGGCTTACAGGAAAGCATCGCAGACCCCAGCGTTGCTCCTACTCTGCCTTCTTGGGGGCTCACAGCTGTGCCTGTGAACCTCAGCATCTTCATCTCCTACCTGTAAGTGGCCGCCCCACTTGTATATGGCAAGTAGAGGGTGGGGGCAGGGACAGGCAGCCCAGATGTGCCTACCTTAAAGATGCCATACAGGTACAGTACAGTACAATACTAGCTGGGTTTTTTGTTTGATTTTTTTTTTGTCTCCACTGCTACTTGATTCTTACTGGTTCCACATGGTGTCCAGTTGACCAGTCGATCTATAACTCTGGTGTTTGTATCTTTGAGGTTCTACTGCATACATAGTGTATGAGGCCTCATATTTGATGAAACAAACATGAGTTAAGTTACCAATTTATTTACTGATTTTTGGCCAAGAAAATTGCTAAAATATGGACTACTATTAATAACACAACCATTGTTAAGTGCATGATGTGTCACATGAGCCCAAATGAAATGGCAATAAAACAATTCTTCTGGCATCATCATGAATCCATTATACGATGGTGGTGAAACAAGAAAATGGCATCCCCATGTCATCAGATTGGTTAGGTGGCATTGCCTACTGTGTGATAGGTTATGCTCCAGTCAAGCATCTGGGAGGTGATGGCAAGAAGTATGGCTGATTGACATGGTTCAGTGCCAAGTGCAACAAATCTTTGTTGGAGGCAGTGCAATCAGTAGGTGAGCACAGACATTTGGCAGGCCTTCAGTGTCTACTGTGGTTGGTCCTGATATACTCTATAAAAAGCAGTGATTGTCCTTAAAATACTACTGTGTATTACTGATTTGAGTTTAACATGGTATATATTGACAATAACTTAGCTAATATACTAATCTATGTGACAATGGTTTAAATAGTTTTATGGCCCTATGGGTTAGGTTAATATGTCTGATTTGATTCTGAACAAGATCCTGAGATGTCGCAGATTCCAACATCCTATAACTTGGTGCTGCAGTAAAGAAAACAAAAATTTAAAAAGGGGAATAGAAAGAATAAGTAGAGACATAAGCAGAGTGAGAAAAGCAACAGCAGAGTGAGAAGAAAAGAGGAACTATAGGAAAGGCTAAGATGAAAAATGGAGGGACCATCAAACTATATGTCTTTGCTATATAGTATAGTCATCATGGGGTATACAGGCCCCATGTTGGCTTCGCAACTAACTGGTTAATAGGAAAAGTGACTGCCTGCTCAGCTGGGGCTGATTGGTGGCAGCACAACAGTTGTAAAGATTAAAAACAAAAAATTGTCTGGGGATTTGTCCTGCTTTGAGCAGAGGGTTGGACTAGATGATCTCCTGAGGTCCCTTCCAACCCTGATATTCTATTAAAAGGGCTGCAAGGGTGAAGAGTGTAGTGGCTGCCAAAGAGATGGAGGGACTACAGAGAGAGGAGATCCCTTCAGCAGATGCAAGAAGCCACCAAGAAAGTCTTCCTTCTAGCTACTTCAAACAGGGTTCCTGAGCTGGAACCCAGTGAAGTGGGTAGGCCTGAGTTCCCCTACCAGCTCCAGCAGAAAGCATAGTAAAGACTTTGGAGCAAGAAAAGGGCTTAGAACTATCTACCCTTCACTAGGGCCTCCTTCTACCCTTCACTAGGAACTCCTGACTATCACCCCCAAAGGGCAAAATCTAAGAAGACCCTGGCGAGAGGTATGGAGTCATAATAAAAAATGGATAGACATGGAACTAAATGATTGACAATGTGAAAGGGAGAAACTGAGTCAGACTCAGTGGAGCACCGCACACAGCCAGAAGACGGTGTCAGCTAGTGAAGATAGCCTCAGATAAGTGTCAATTACTGTGGGTGCTAACACAGGCAATGAGGGAGAACCACAGAGAAGCAAAAAAGGGGGGAAAATAGCAGTTGAAAAAACAGAGATAAAGGAAGGATATAGGTTAGGGGTTTGTTATAGAAATGGATGGGTGAGATTGTGTGGCCTGCATTGTGCAGGAGGTCAGACTAGATGGTCATAATGGTCCCTTCTGACCTTAAAGTCTATGAGTCTATGAAGGAGCGTAAGAAAGGATGAAAGTAAACAGAATAACGATTATACTGTACAAAGAACACACTGAAGCAAAAAGTGCACACACACACACACACATGCACGCACACACACGAGTAATAGAACAGTGATGGGTTTGCCTTGCATAAGTATAGAGTTTGCAATGTTGCTGTAGCCCTGTTGGACCCAGAATATACGAGAGACAAAGTGGATGAGATATTTTCTTTTATTGGTTCTTTAAGAGCTCTTTGTGGCTTGAAAGCTTGTCCAGAAGTTGGTACAATAAAATATATTAGCTCACCCACCTTTTCTCTCTCATAAGTAAAGAATGATACACAAGAAAGCAAAGTGTAAATGAGAACCAGAAATGCAAGTATATTTAATCATTATATTATTACTATTTTGGATTAACTGATATTAGTTATTTTTACATATATTATCTTTTCTTTAGTTATAAAGTCTTGGATCTGGCCCCCAGTTCTCCATTTACAGGATATAAGCAATTTCCATTGACCGAATGGAAACTAAAGCGTGGGATTCACAAAGATATTTTGGTTCCTAACTCTGTTGATTTCAATGAAAGTTAGGTATTTAAATACAGTTGTGAATCTCATCCTAAATGTATCCTTTATGGAGAAAATGAGGGCTCTGGAACAAAGGGGGTTGAGGTTCTCACCCTTTATAAAATATTGATCAGTCTGTGATGCTACCAAAGGAATTAGTACTAGGGCATCAAGGTTTACTTACAAAAGTTAAGCATTTCTTATTTTAAAGTCAATTAAAATCCTCCAAAACTTCAGTTTCACTGCATTGTGCTGTGATCTGTTATCTAGTGCCCCCCATGTGCTATATTATCAGTGACACTCTACAGTGATTAATTTCAGAAATTTAATTAAAATGTAATTAATTTTATGCTTAGCTTGTTTAGGAGATATAACAGTGAAAATAAGCTATCAGATCAAGCTTAGATTTAACCAGTTTATTTCTTAAATCTACTAAATATTCTATACATTTTTGCCACTCCACTTTGACAGTAATTAACAGGATCCTCATGAATGGCCTCAAGGGGTGCTTGTGATGGAAGAGATAAAGGACCATGGTTTAGTCAGTCATGGAGTTTTGAACAATGATTGAAAGTCTCAAGTTGAAAGAAAATTTGTTACAGTATTTGTGCATCTTCTGATGTGTGGAAAATACACTCTGATCATATCAGTTGTTTCCATATTTTATTTATTCAGCTTTTTTCTGTGTGCAAGAGTATTAGATCCCCTTTTTCAGATGAGATATAAAATGAAGTCCTGCCCTCTTGTACTCACTAACGATCCCATGGCTCTTTCCACATGAATAGAAATGTTAGCCTTAGTGTCATGGCAAAATTCCAATTTGGGTAATTACTTTCTGCCTACTTAGATAATTAGTGTAGGCAAGTAACTCGGCTAATGCTGTACACTTTTCCTTATCTCTCAAACAATATCTGAGCTGATACTGTATGCTTTTCCAAATACATCTGAGTTAGTCATACACACATGTGCTTTGCAGCTTTCCTTAGTTTTGCGAATTCTGAGTTTAGGCCCAGATCCACAAAGGGACAAAAAATTCCTCAAAACTCTACAGAAAATCCCAGATTTATGTACCAATGAGATCTATAAAACCATTGCTTAGCTGCTGCTTAACCTACTCAGCACTTACATTTTTCCTGTAAAAATCTCCCAGGAGCCTTAGTTTTTGCCTCTGGGCTTGTGCACAATGCCTCACTTTGGGCACCTGAATACTTATGTCATGCTTCAGCCCCAGCAGGAGCCTCAAAGCAGGTGAACCTGCAGGTCTCAATCAGGTAGGCATGTTCTGGGGACATTCAAAATGTAACTTTTAGCCCAAGTGGTTAGGGGAGTCACCTGGGATATGGGAGACCCAGGTTCAATTCTCCTCTCTCTCTCACAGGGAGAGAGGATTTGAACAAGGGTCTCCCATCACTCAGGGAAGTGCCCTAAAATTGGAGCATCCTCATTCTCATTTATCCTTAGCCTTAAGCACAGGAAAGTGAAATTACTTGTTCAAGGTCACGCAATGAACAGTGGCAACACTGGGAATAGAAAGGTCTCCTGAGTCCCAAGCCCATCAGTGTTCTATCCACTAGACACATTGCCAAGATCCTACTCAGAATTACAATTCCTCCCTACCTAGGTATTAGGTGTTCTTGAGGCCTGCCTACTTGTTCATCCTCTGAATAGATAGAGGGAGGGGCGCCTCTAGACATTTTGCTGCCCCAAGCACGGCGGCATGCAGGCGTGCCTGTGGGAGGTCCACCGGAGCCGCGGGACCAGCGGACCCTCCTGCCGCCCTCCCGGCGACCGGCAGAGCGCCCCCCGCGGCATGCTGCCCCAAGCACACACTTGCCATGCTGGGGCCTGGAGCCGCCCTTGGATAGAGGCATGGATAGAGTGGTTATCCAATGCCCTTAAACAACATGGCTAGGTGTAAAGGGGAATGCCCAGCCACAGTACAGAGACAGGAGCAGCCATCCTGGAGATGTCTAAAAGTAAGGTTTATTAGTGGTCTTGGGAACTATGGAGAAAAGGGCAGGTGTTATATCGGACCAGTCTGTGGGAATGTAGAGATGCATTTCAAACAGGACTACGTTAACACAAACTAGGCATCTTTTAGTTTGCCTAGAAGAGTCTACATGGGGCAGTTACAGCACAGCACTTGAGTGCATGCTGCAAATCACATCCCTGTAGTCAGCACTGCAGGGCTATATAGCCAAGCCGTTAGTAACTTATATTTCATAATAAAGACAATACCATATAAAGAATGAAGAAAATATCAGAGAAAAAAGGTGAAAATACATTGACTTGCTCTTTTGCATTCTATAAAATGGCAGCTGTCTGTCATATTGCTTTATCTCTGTTGATACCTAGTTATTAGAAACATATTTTTGACTTAGCATTCTGAGATTTACGTATAAAGCTGTGTATGGCTGTGAGAATGCAAATATTACAGAAGCTACTGTATGTAACCAATGACCCTGGACTCCCATGTCTGCTATGAGCCCTTGGTAATGTTGCCTCTTTGGAATAAATGCCTTCTTTTATATGTGTCTATATTTGAAGCTACTGTAACTTTTATAATATGGGAATATGTGGGGATAGCTTATAACCCACCTGCTAATACATCCCAGAATCATGTTTGCTTTTTTTGAAAAAGTGTTACAATGTTGACTGATATTTAGTTTGTGATCAACTATGACCCCCAGATCCCTTTCTGCAGTACTCCTTCCTAGGCAGTCATTTCCCATTTTGTATGTGTGCAACTCATTGTTCCCTAGGCGCCGACTTTTCAAAGTGCCCACTCCACCCCTTCTCCCAAGGCCCCACCCACACCATGCCTCTTCCCACCCCTGCTCCACCTCTTCCCACCTCCACTCTGCCCCCTCCCCTGACCGTGCCGCCTTCTCACTCCTCTCCCCTCCCTCCCAGCCTCCTGCCTGCACACCGTGTAACAGCTGATTGCAGCAGATGGAAAGCATGGGGAGGGAGAGGGAGGTGCTGATCCACATAGCCTGCTGGTGGGCAAGAGGTGCTGGGGGCATGGGGACATGGGGGGAGTTGGCAGGAGGGCTTCCGGTGGGTGCTCAGCTCCCACCATTTTTTCCCTGTAGGTGCCTATAGCTTGTTCCTTCCTAAGTGGAGTACTTGGCATTTGTCCTTATTGAATTTCATCCTGTTTACTTCAGAACATTTCTCCAGTTTGTCCAGATCATTTTGAATTTTAATCCTATCCTATAAAGCACTTGCAACTCCTCCCACCTTGCTATCATCCACAAACTTTATAAGTGTACTCTGTATGCCAATATCTAAATCATTGATGAAGATATGGCCAGGAATGGTGTCCCTAGCCTCTGTTTGCCAGAAGCTGGGATTGGGTGACAGGGCATGGGTCACTTGATGATAACCTTTTAATTCCCTTTGGGGCACCTGCCATTGGCCACTGTCAGAGGACAGGACACTGGGCTTGATGGACCTTTGGTCTTACCCAGTATGGCCATTCTTATGTTCTTATATTGAACAGAGCTGGATCCAGAACTGATCCCTGGGAGACCCCACTCAATATGCCCTCCCAGCTTGCCTGTGAACCACTGATAACCCTCTGGGAACAGTTTTCCAACCAGTTATGCACCCATCTTATAGTAGTTCTATCTAGGTTGTATTTTTACCCAGGGTTTTAAACCCAAAATAGTAGTAACTTAACTGTTTCACTCCAGGTGGTGTCAGGAATACATCAATGGGAATACAGTACTTCTAGCTGCTAAAAAGGTGATACAAATAAGTGTGCTCTTATCTAAAACTACTACTATTTATTAGATCTAAGCACACACAAACATAAGGAATAGGTTTAGAATATCCCAAATAATTATCTAAAATCTGAAATGTTATCGAGCAATTAGCAGTAGGTCAGCAATGGCTGGTTGCTTCCTCACCGGGGAGTAGGGTGTCTTTCAGGATAGCTTCAGAGAACAGTTCCAAAGTACACTCTATTACCTAGTCTTTTTATAACTGGCTTTTAAAAAATACGTAGCTCATAGTGCCCCCTACTGGGTCATCACTTCAGTAAATTACTTATCAATAAAACATTCCTAACAATCTTAGCCGTAATAAGTTCTGTGTCAAAGGTGCCGAAAGTGAAGGTCTCCATCCACTTATTTTCTTTCAATCTAATAACGTGTTGACTCTTTTCACCCCTCCATCCATTCTGATTAGCAGAAACTGCAAGTCTGCAGCTAATATTTGATCTTGCCTCCAAAAGCCCTACTTTTCCAAATTAACCTTTAACTATCTGGTGATCTATTTCATTAGCTAATGGTGGCTAAATGCACACAATATCACTACAATTAGCTTGATCAAATTCTGGGGTAACACTTCCCTCAGTTCTGGGGTAACACAATTACATTAGTTTGTTCATGAGAAGACCATGCAAGAAGGCCATCAAAGGCCTTACTAAAGTCAAGATAAACCACATCTACCACTTCCCACCCATCCACAAGGCTTGCTACCCTGTCAAATAAAGCTATTAGGTTGGCTTGACATGATTTGTTCTTGCTAAATCCATGCTGACTGTTACTTATTACCTTATTATCGTTGAGATGTTCGCAAATTGGTTGCTTAATTATTTGCTCCATTATCTTTCAGGGTACAGAAGTTAAGGTGATGGGTATGTAATTCTTCAGGTTGCCCTTTTTAATCTTTTTATAGATTGGCACTATATTTATCCTTTTCCAGTCCTCTGGAATCTCTCTCGTCTTCCATAACTTTTTGAAGATAATTGCCAATGGCTCAGATATCTCCTTAGTCAGCTCCTTGAGTAGTCTAGGATGTATTTCATCAAGCTCTGGTGACTTGAAGACATCTAACTTGTCTAAGTAGTTGTTCTCTTGTTCTTTCCCTGTTTTAGCCTCTGATCCTACCTCATTTTCACTTGTATTCACTATTTTAGGCAATTGTGATCAATTAGTCTGACACCCTGATTAGCATAGGCCATACAACTTCCCCAAAATAATTCCTAGAGTATATCTTTCAGAAAAACATCCAATCTTGATTTACAAATTGTCAGTGATGAAAAATCCATCATAATTGGTAAATTGTTCCAATAGTTAATTACTTGCACTATTAAAAATTTACACCTTATCTCCCGTCTCAATTTGTCTAGCTTCAAATTCTAGCCATTGGATCATGTTACATATTTCTCTGTTAGACTGAAGAGCCCTTTATTAGATATTTGTTCCCATGTAGATACGCACAGACTATAATCAAATCACTTCTTGTCCTTCTCTTTATTAAGCAAAATAGATTGAACTCTTGCTATAAGATACATTTTTTAGCCCTTAAATTATTCTTGTGGCTCTTCTCTGAATCCTGTTTGCTCCAACATTCTTCTTGAATTGTGGGCAGCAGAACCAGACAAACTAGTGCCAAATATAGAGATAAAATAACTTCTCTACTTCTACTAGAGATTCTTCTGTTTATACATTAACTTTTTTGGCCATAGGATTGGATTTCATTAACGCTTTTGGCCACAGCATTATGGGAGCTCATTTTCAGCTGATTAGCCACTATGACCCCCAAGTCTTTTTCTCATTTGCTTCTTCCCATGATAGAGTCCTTCACCCTGTAAGTATGACCTACATTCTTTGTTTCTAGATGTAGATATTTACATTTAACTATATTAAAACACTTTTGTTTGCTTGCACACAGTTCACCAAGCAATTCAGATTGCTCTGAATCAATGCTCTTTCCCCGTTATTATTTAGCACTCCTCCAATTTTTGAGTCACCTACAAACTTTATTAGTGATGATTTTACATTTTCTTCCAGGTCATTGATAAAAATGTTAAATAGTGCAGGACCAAGAACTGATCCCTCCTCAGTCTTCTTTTCTCAAGACTAAATATTACCATACTTTTACAACTTTCCTCTTAGGTCAAAATTTCTAAACCTTTATCACTTTTCTAGCTCTCCTCTGGATTCTTTCCAATTTTTCCACACTTTTTCTTCAAGTGTGGACAAAGTACTTGGGCTGAGACTTCACCAGTGCTGAATAGACTGTTTTGCATATGAAACTCCTGTTAATATAGGCCGGAATATTAGCCTTTTTTTTCAACTGCATCACATTGTTGGCTCATATTCAATTTGTAATCCACTATAGCCCCCAGATATGCTTCAGCCTAGCTAGTAATTCCCCATTTTGTAGTTGTACTTTGGATTTTTCATTACTAATTGTAGCACGTTGCACTTCTCTTTATTGAATTTCATCTTGTTGATTTTGGACCAACTTTCTAATTTGCGAAAGTTGTTTTTAATTCTAATCCTGTCCTCCAAAGTTCTTGCAACCCCTCAGAGCTTGGTATCACTTGCAAACTTCATAAGTAGGCTCTTCACTCCATTATCCAAGTCAATAATGAAAATATTGAATAGTACTGGACCTATGACAGACCATTGCAGGACCTCACTAGATACATCCTCCCAATTTGACAACAAAATATTGATAACTACTCATTGAGGAGTTATGTTTTTAGAAAAAAAAATCTAAAGTTCTAGGTTTTGTTCCACTATAGAATGAAGACAAACATTGAAACTTCAGAATTTTCCTGAAATAGAGCTCTTGTTTTCAGGCCTGCCCTACTTGGAAGTTAAGAATGGGCATTTGAGTAAGCACCACCTGTTTGGTTTGTTTCTCTAGTCCCTGTGCTTAGTAAGATTCTTATATTGTTAAATGCTGCACTCTTGCACCTTTAATCTTGTTTAAATTAACAGCAGTTATATAAACCTGTTTAAAGTCATTGTGTCTTGCCATGAAATTCATTGGGCTTTGGGTCAAGTCCTATATCACTGATGCCGTACATAACTACACTCCCCTTTATTTTTACTTTTTTTGGGGGGGTGGGAGTGAGATTTGGGTATAATTCTCAGACATGTGAAACACAGAACCATTTTTGCAAAAGGTAAACTAGGGGATCAAAGAATCTTTAAGTATCCCTGCAGCAGAAACCTTAAACACAAATCAAATTCAATGGTGCAACATCAGATGTAAGTTTAATATGGCCATCTGTACATGAATTATCCATCTTCTAAAAGGATAAAAGAAAGGGAATATGGTGGTTACCAATAATCAGTCTAAGTGAGGCTAACTCCAATGTGTGTGTGGCGGTGGGGTATTTATATTTTTATTATTCTCTCAGCACTAGGTTTTGTCTCTTGAGTGTAAACTTGATTTTTTTTTTTGCTGAAAATTTTCTTTTGTCAAAAAATCAAAATGTCATTTCTGAACACACTTCTTTCATTTAAAAACTGAAAACTTTTTGAGCTGAAAACAATACTGTTAGATTTTCAGTTGCTGAAGTATATTTTTAATAAAATTTCTCATGGCAACATTTTAATTACTTTTTGTTTCTGTCAGAATTTTCATATGAAAAAAAAATCATTTCCTGATCATCTGTGCTTGAGAGCTAGGAAATTGTAAGACATTGGGAGGATTCTGAAGAAAGGACACTATGCTGATATATGTGTAATGCCTTGTGTGTGTTGGGTGGGGGGGGAAGAGATGCTGAATATACAAGAAGTGCTCCTTCACTCATCCTTTGCAATGCCCAGACAACCACCTACTCCAATGGGACATGGAGCACTGTAGGGCTCTCTAGCCTACCCTCTTTGTGCTCTTCATTGATTTGCAGTCAAATTATGGCTGCACTGTGTCTCGGTGTGCTACTCCTTCTCCCCACTCTAACGCACCTCTGATTTTGGAAGTGAGAATTGATATATACTCCAGTTTTCTACAGCTGTGGAAGTGCTGGATATCTCTTACAAAGTGTCCTATGTGCAGGGTAGATCCACAATGAACATGCAACTTTGACCAAATGGATGGATGGATGAAGCTTCCTAGTTATGGGCATGATCCAAAGCCTACTGAAGTCAATGGAAAGATTTCCACTTAATTTAAATAGCCTGTGGATCCGCACTTATATGAACTGCCCTCAGTTTGCCACTACCTTATCTGTACACAGCCTTCATTGTTAATACATTGGCTGTTTTGACATGGTTTATAGTCCATTGAGCGTTTATTTTTTATCTTCTTTCACAGGAAACCCAAGTTTAGTAGCAAGAAGTGCTGCTTTCTGTAAAGTTAATTTTGGTTCATATTCAGATACTTTAACTTATTTAACACATACGGATGGCTTCTATTTAATATTGTCTGATGCTTTCACCATTTTGATTATCTTTCCTTAATAAAATTATTAATTATAATTATATATGATTAGATTACCATTTTAATATATTTAAAGTCTATTGAGTACCAGCCTCCTAATGACATTAGATTTTGCTTCAGATTATGTTGCATCTGTTCAGAGTTTTTCGTTTTGAGCTGCCTATTGTCTAATTATACTTGCTTGATTCTCTGTTAAATCTTCTAGAGCTGAATCAATTGACTCTATCATCATCTCCTCTACTGGAGTAGATTTTGGTACTAATGAAAATTTAAAACCTCAATTTAAGTGATTAAATTCCTTTTCTCTTATTTTTTATGACCAATGTTACAACTATTTTTATAATTCTAGCATGATTAATTATAATGTCATTCATTCTTCGATTTTAATCAACTTTTCAAAGTTGTTACTGACTGCATTTTACTTTCCTCAAACACTGCCATATGCCTGTTTACACAGTCTAGCTGAAGCCATAACATTTTCTTAGCCAAAGTGTTTTTCAGCTTGGAATGTAGCTGCTCAGTCATTCAACTATTCATTTTGTGCTCACTGGTTCTGAATAGTAACTAGATGCCATTTCATTCATCTGTTCTTTTAAGAAATTGGCTGAGTGGTGACAACAGAAAAGCAATGGTGTAAACTCATACTGCAGATGTGTCAAGGATATATCTTTTGTCAATCATTCTCATCTCTTGAGAAGTTTGGTTACGCCGACTTCACCATCTAAGGAACTTTACCCCTTTTTTAACTCTAGTGTGGCCTAATTCAAAGCCATTGAAGTCAAGGGGATTTTTTTTTTCACAGTGACTTTGTCAGGCTTGGAATTGAGCCATTTCTGCTTTGTGGATATTTATAGGGGTAAGCTGTGTCAGGGAGCTGCTGGGTAGCTATAACATCCATATTATGATCAATAAGATCAATGTTCACTTGAGTGTGCTGCACAGGATGCCCTTTTTATAACCACAACCCAAGTTTTGTTGAACCATCAGTTTCCATTCACGATGGTTTACAATGAGGGACTAAATGTCAGACTACATGAACTGAAGGGCTCTTAACCTTATGTTCTAAGTAGTTTTTAACTCTATGAATGGTTGTTCATTATTTTGGGATCTTTTCAGAATCAGTGCTCTTTTATAGCTGTCAACTCAATAGTCCCATCTTTAGCAATTATCAAATTTAAAGCAAATTCAATTAATGATTTTACCATACATTTGGGGTTTTGTAGTAGTCCCAGTTTAAAAAAAGGTTTAAGAGAAAAATATTTATTCTATTATTTCTTCAGATCAACAATAGGCTATAGCTCATGTATCCAGAATTGTTAACTTTAGCTTGGCTATTGCTGGTGTACAGTACGCTGTGGGTATTACATGAGTGTCCACTATACTGACAAGAGGAGAAGGAGCGTTAAACTTGTAGTAAAGTCTATAACAGCCTCAGTATCAGAAAGACTTGCAGCAAAAATAATTTACTGCAGCATTTTTAAATAACGTTTATGATCAGGGTATTGAACTGCCATGATTAAAAACATGTTAAGGTATAATCTTTGGAGCTAACAATACTAGCAATTGCAGCCTGAAACATGAAGCAAAACCCAGCAAATCAGATAGAATTGCCAAAATGCTAAGTAAAATTTAAATCCAAAGTTTGCTAAGTTTGCATATCCCTAGCAGTTCACCAAAAAAAGTTGATGGCCAGTGCAAAGGCCATCTGTGGGTTTGGTACAGTGAGGGAAGCATAATACTCATCAAGGGGTTATATCTGCACATCACAGTTACGTGGGGGCGGCGCGGAGGGACCAATTCTCTTTCCTCACAAACTAACACAGAGTAAGGTTCTTCCAAAGTGAATCTTGCTACCAGCTATGATTATCTGTGTGAAGGACTGTACCTCTGCTGCCAAGGCATCACAGTTCTGACAGCTGTGCTTCCATTACATGGAGAGCTTACCCAGAGGACATGTGGGGCTATTTCTAATATCCTCATGTCAATGGGAGGGGAGGACAGCATGGAAGAACTTCCATCTGCAGGTTTTTGTTGCTGCTTTGGCTACTGGAACTGCTTTTGAGTGCTTAGCTCTTTCACAGTATTGCCTACTGCAATGAACTTTTCACTTGCTTGGTCTCTCCTTCAGAGCTGACTACAGGTCTTCATCAGGATGGGTGCGTAGATATTCGCTTGAAGAGTGTGTGAATAAAAACACTACAATTTCAGAGAAGATGTGGTGAATCCTCCATGGAAAAGGTTAGTACAATTGTCTTTTCCAAGCCCTCTTTGTCTTCTCCCTGCCATAGATTTTGAGCCCTTCAGTTGACCTACTGATGGGCTTTCTTTAAGCCTGGAGTAGGGTAAAAGGAAACAGCAAAGGAAGAAGTGATAATTCCATCTCTTTATATTAAGCAGTGGCATAACTTATGTATTTATCAGAAGAAAATAGGTTTCTAAAGTGCTGAAATTTATGGCAACTTACTGTGGATCTTGATTTGTCAGAAATTATTTTGCTCAAACAAAGTCTAAAATTGCTTTGTGCTTTTGCAATTTTATTTTAATTGGGGGAGAAATTAATGCTGTCAGGCCTAGAGTGTGATTGATTTGTAAATGTTCTGACACTAAATAAATATATTGTACTGAAACAGGTGGTGTAGTATTTTTCTTCTGGTCTGTTCACACATCTTGAATGAAATAATTTACACTTATTCAATAGGTAATGAAGAAATATTCAGAAGCTAATGTTAACAAAGCTGGTTTAACCTTATTGTTTTATAAAGTTTTTAATCACAGCCAAGAGAATATTTTAGACAATTATATTTCATCATACTTTCATAAATATAGCATTTTTGTATTATAATTTGGGACATATATTCTGTATTATAAATAAGGATGTATATTAAACCCATTAAAGAGCCTTTATTCTGCATTTCTATTTTTCTTCCAATTACAGAAGGGAAATGCATTATTAAAAATAATGAATCCACTTAAATATTTTGGGTTTGAAAACATTCTATAGATTTTACCTTCTAAAGTTCAAGTTCTGTTAAAAAATTGTTTTAAAACTGCCTTGATGATCATATAAACATTGATGATATGGAACATGCAATACACTAGGCCAGATTCTCAGTTGGTATAAATTGGCATAGCTCCAATGTGCACCAATTTAGAATCTGTTCCATTTAAAAAAAAAGATTAATTCACTTTAAAAGAACAAAAAGAACAGGAGTACTTGTGGCACCTTAGAGACTAACAAACGTATTTGAGCATAAGCTTTCATGGGCTACAGCCCACTTCATCGGATGCATCAACAATTACTCCAGTTCTTTTTGCGGATACAGACAAACACGGCTGCTACTCTGAAACCTTTAAAAGAACAGTAACTTTGTATCTGCATGTTAATAGCCTTCCTCATGTAATGCTATTCCCATGAAATCCTTATGATGTTTTAACAGAAGAGACACAGGTAATCTTCTACCTCCATTATAATCAAGTCATTAATTGATATGTACCTTTTTTAAAACATACCTCATCAATCATAGAGTTTACTGGCCTTATGTGGCTTTCTATTTGATCCTGTTTGCCAACTCCCGTAGAGTTCCCTGTACAAAAAGCTATCTGATCCTGAAATGTAGTTCACTGTTTCATTTCTATTCAGAAAGAAAGAACAGCTTTTCTGTTAAAAATCTCCCTGCAATTTTGGTGATCTGCTATTCCCACTCTGCCAGCTACATCTAGGTCTTGGGAGACTACTATATATGTCCATTGAAAACATTAGCCCCATTTTGAATATGTGAATCAAATTGGGGATAAATAATCCTGGATAGCTGTGTGTGATGAGGTTTTGTGCAAGAATGATATTTTTGTTGATCAACCAATTGATGCTTGTTTCAGATGCTGCCCAATCAAGGGGGTAAAACTGGTATTTAGAAGCAATAGCCATAGGGATGGTATGTTCTACTTTCTTTTGGTCATAAAACCTACAGTGGGTTATCAAAACAAATCATCTTTAGGATTAGCAATATGCAAAAGCCATAGGCTAGCATAATTAATAGTGAATTAGAAACATAAGTCAAGCCTAGGACATCCCAATTTTCTATACTACAAAAACCCTGCCCTGTATATCAGTGTTCCTAGATTTGATCTAGACAATACAATTTCTGACCTCTCTCCCCGCCCCCCGGAGTCTTTAAAATCAAATATGTGGCTTGTGTCACTTTTTGCACAAAAAAAGAACCAAAGTTAACCAAGTGTAACTCAAACAAAACACAGCACTTGAACTGTAAATTATAACCCCCATTAGCATTGGATTGTTTTCTCTCTCTTTCTGTTGTAAAGATGCATCATTCTGTGGTACAATGGCAATCAACAGATGGATTATATTTAGTGCTGGAAATGCCTTTGCTGATTTCTTGAAGAAATCTCACCAGTTCTTATTTCCTCTCTACAGGGACTCAGTTTTCAAAGGTCTTCACTCTACTTTTTATCAGAAGAGAGTTTGAGAGTATGTCTGGATGGGTGCAAATATTCAGAGCCATTAATCAGTAACATGATCACAAAGCACCTGGAGAAATATAGACGGAAGAAATATACTCACTAAGCTCCATAAACCCAGCTAGAATGTTATAAGAGGGAAAGCAATGGTTATAATTGATCTTCATCTCAAAATACTGTTCTGAATGTTGTCACAGATGAGGTTTTTGCAAGTAGAGCATCGAAGGCATCATTTTAATTGATTAGTAAGTGGTTTAGAGCAGGAGGGCATATTGTAAAAGTAAACGGCCAGGGGAGAAACAGCTAATTAATGGTATACAACTGTGACTGGTATTGAAGCTGATTCTTTTCTTTTTTGGGGGGGTGGACTAACAACAAACATGAGACATAACTGGCTAAAACCCAAATGGCATAATTATTAGTGGTATACTGTCAAACATGGGAAGTGGCACTAAGTGGGGTCCCCAGGAGCCAGTCCAGGGTCCAGCATAATTTAATATATTCAATAACAACCTAGAAGATGGAGTATGGAGAGAATGCTGGTGCAATTTGCTGATGATAAAAGATTTGGAGGGACAGCAACTGCCTTAGAGAATAGAGCTTAAAATAATGCATGATCTTGAAAGATTAGAGGCTAAAATCAATAAAATCTTAATTCAATAGGGACAAATGCAAAGTGGCTCATGGGAGGAGAAATAAATGTGCACAAGTACTACTACACTGTCAGTGTTCTTCCATTCTGTAAAGCACAGATGGATTATAGGACCAGATCCAGTAAGAAGTTCAGCACCACCGCTGGCAAGTTACTGAGTGCTCTCAACTGCTTCTAAAGTCAATAGGAAATGTGGGTATACAGCACCTTGCTTAAGGTACCCAGTACCTCAAAGGAGCAAACTCATAATATGTGCTAGAATTGATAAGTTAACAACTCTACAGCGAACTGTTTCTTCTAGAAACAGCTTATTCTGTTTTGTAGACTAGGCAGTGAATCATAAGAACCTGAGTTCTAGTCTGACCATTGACACGGACCACTCTTAATGTTTTGCACTAATATAGTGCTAGATGTTATGTGAATATTATTTACATGATATTGGCCCTTGGATACCGTGGTGATGTACATATTAGGAATGTGCAGATGGGTAATTATTATTTATTTATGATGTAGTTTGATAGCATTATCTACGCTATAAATCACGAAAATTATGTCCAGAAAAAAGTAAGTGACTTGCCTAATTTCACACCCTAGAATCCAATTCCTGACTCCCAGCTAAATTTCCCATTTATTCAGGCAAACTGCCAAACCAGGACTATAGAACAAGTTAAGTTAGATAGTGGCAAAAAGCTTGAGAGCACTCTGGTGAGATATTGCTAAAAATGGCTGAAATCTCATGTGAGATACCATAGATTTTAGTTTCAGAAGAGACCATTAGATCTTCTAGTCTGACCTCTGTATAGCACAGGCCAATTAATTTCACCCGCATACACATTATTGGGCTCAATACAGCGGTATTTGACTACAGCATATCTTCCAGAAAAATGTTGAGTCTTGATTTGAAGACACTGAGGGCTTGGCTACACTTGAGAGTTGCAGCGCTGGGAGTTTACAGCGCTGGTCATCCAGCTGTGTAGGAACAGCGCTGGTGTGTGGCCACACTCACAGCTACCACATTTGCAGCATTTGCAGCGCTGTTGGGAGTGATGCATTATGGGCAGCTATCCCAGCGTTCAAGTGGCAGCAACGTGCTTTTCAAAAGAGGGGGGTGGGGTGGGGTGTAGTGTGACAGGGAGCGGGGGAGAGAGAGAGAGTGGATTTTTGGAGCCAACACTGTGTGTTAGCTTCCTGCCTTGCAAAATCAGAAAATGTTCCCGACCCCTTACTCTTAACTCTTAACTGCAAACAGCCTGCATCCAACGGACTCCCTTTCTCCCCTCTGCTTCTCTGTCAAGCAAACACTCACTCCCTGCCTGCCTCATTCACAGGGGTTATATCATTTGATTGTTCACAGTCAGGTACAGATTGATCACAGCAAAAGCATTCTGGGATATCTGCTAATACCCTGGAGGTCAATAACAGCACTGGTGTGTGTCCACACCTGACGAGCTGCGCTGGATCACCAGCGCTGCACTCGCTACACCCCAAGCAGACCAGGTGTTCAGCCAGCACTGCAGCCACGGAGTTGCAGCGCTGGATGTGCCTTGCAGGTGTGGACAGTTACTAAGTTGCAGCGCTGGAAAGCCTCCACCAGCGCTGCAACTCTCAAGTGTAGCCAAGCCCTGAGAGATGAAGAAGCTACCCCTTCCTTTGGTTGCTTGGACCAATGGTTAAATGTATGCCTTTTTCTAATTTGGCTTTTGGTTTTTACCTTTCTCTACTAAATTAAAGAGCCCTATAGTACCTGATACTTGCTCTCAGTATATAAGTACTTTCACAGGGAGAAAGTCACATCTTGAGCTTCTTTTTGATAAGCTAATCCAATTGAGATCTTTAAGAGTCTCATGGAGACATTTTCTTCAGTCCTCAAATCATTTTTGTGGCTCTGTTTGCACCCTCTTCAATTTTTCCACAGCCTTCAAAAATATGGACACTAGAACTGTGTGCCACATTCCAGTATCAGTCTCACCAGAGGTAATATCATTGTCCTACTCCTAGTCAGTACTCCCCTTTTCATACATCCAAGGATTATATTACTCCTTTTTGCCATAGTACCACACAGGGAGCTCATATTGTGGTGTTTGCCCACTATGATCCCAGAGTCATTACTCCCTAGGATTCAGTTCCATATTCTGTAGGTATGGCCTGCATTCTTTGTTCCTAGATGCATTAGCTTGCATTTGGCTGTATTAAAACAATTTTTTAAATGAGCCCATTCTACCAGATGATGCAGATTGTTCTGTATGACTACTTAGTCCTCATCAATATTTTGCACTTCACCTATCCATCATTCCCAACCTTTATTTTTCCAGTGATTGTTATATTTACTTCCAGATAAGTGATAAAAATATTGAAGAGTATCAGGTAGAACTCATCCCTGCAGAACCCCATTAGAAACACCCCATTTGATGTTTCTTCATTGTCAACTGTGTCTGAGATTTGCCTGTCATCCAATTATTAATCCATTTCACATGTACTTTTTTGATGTTATATATTGCTATTTTTATCAGAATATCATGTAACACTAAGTCAAATGCCTTACAAAACCTGAGTGTTACACATCTCAGTTGCCTTTATTAACAAAATTTATTATCTCATGAAAGAATGAAATCAGGTTTGTTTGACAATGCCTTTTTTCAATAAAACCATATTGATTGTCAGTTATATTCACCTCCTTTAATTCTTTATTAAATCCTGTAAACGAACTAAAAATGAATACATTTCATTCAATTTTGGATCTGAACTGGAATCAAAGGAGTGCAGTCTGGTTTTGATCTATAAGTTTTAATGAGAACTTCCCCTACTTCCAGACATTTGAAGAGGTTCACATTACCCATTCTGATTTGTATTCCATATCTAAGTAACATCCATTTTCCTATTAAATACAAACTCACTTTTTGGGGGGCCTGTAACCTGAGCCCCACCGCCTAGGGCTGAAGTCCTTGGGCTTCAACCCTGGGCAGTGGGCCTTGGGCTTCAGCTTCGGCCATGAGCGGTTGGGTTCAGGCTTTGATCCAGGGCCCCAGAAAATCTAAGCCAGCCCTGGAAACGCCCTTATAATGGGGTAGCAACCCACTTTTGGAGTCCCAACTCAAAGTTTGAGAATTGCCGAGTCCTAGCATATGCTTATCTCTAAACCAATACTACTGAAATATCCTGGCTAACTACATATGTGGTCTTGTCGCAGTAGTCTTGGCCTCAGAAAGAATGAGGGTGCTACTTACGGATGAGTACAGCTAGGTAGGAAACTGTTTTCCCATCCTGTAAAAAATTGAGACTTTGAATTATTTTCCTCTTGTAAAATGGGACAAAATGTCAAAAGCTGAAACTTTCTGTAACCCAATAATCCAAAAACACTTCAGACCAGGTCGTTGAATCATTGTTTATATTTTGACCATCTACAATTTGTAACCATTTTTTAGTATAAATTTACTAAAATTTTGAAACAGAGTCACTTTGAATGGAGAAAAACAAGTTGAAACCAATTTGTTGAAACTAAGCCTTTCCTAAGTGATGTTTTTGGTGTGGATGAATCAACATTTTCCAGTGAAGAAACATTTTGTCAGAAAATTCACAACTAGCTCTACTGATAATTGACCAAATTATCCAGTTGGCAGGTGCTTGTGCTTTTGGTGCAGAAGGTCCTGGGTTTCACTCCCTTATGACAACCAGGGTGTCAGTAGGTATTCTGTCAAGGTTTGTTAAACTTACTTCTATTGATTACCTGTCACCAGTGTCCTAAGCAACCTAAATAGCAAAATAGAAAATTCATCCAACTTGGTCTTCCATGACCTTTTTTATTAGGAAAGTATTAGTTGGACGAGAGCCTATCATGTCAGTCAGAAATAGTGATAGGTAATGCATTCATGTTCAAAAGTCATCTGTCTAGATAATAAAAAGTAGTGAGCTAATTCAATCTATCTAATTAATTATAAGAATTCTCCCATAACCAGCAGTGAACAGTTGTCAATTCGTTGCTTTGTGTAGGATCAGGAAAGGGAATCTTCAGCCTCTAAACATGCTATAAAACAGCACCAGCATAATTATTCTTACCAAGTACATGCACAGTTCTAAACAGATGCTTGCTTTTATTGATTGCCTGTCATCACTGTCCTTACAACTAAATACGGCAATAGAAAAGCACCTACATGTTTGGAAATATGACCCCAAATCAACTAAGCAACCAAAAGTGGAAATAATTCATTAAAGATTATGGCCCTAGACAAGAAGATTTATGCTAAAGCTATCCGCTGCTTCAAAAACAATAAGACTGACACTTCTCCAACTGCCAGTGCAACACTTGAAAATTGTAAATACCTCTTTTTCATACTTTTTGAAAAGCTGTTTGTTTCAGCTAATCATACAAAATAGCATGTAGTGTTTTGGCAATGGAATCAGATGGAAAAGGCTCAGAGACAATACCCTAAAAAATAAGATGATTTAGCACTGACTATAGCTGCCTCAATATCAGGTTTTGGCATGTAGTGCCTCTTTAAATAACAATGCTACCATATGTTCAGTAATTCTTCATTTGGCAGACTGGTGTCCATTGTTAGAAAATCCATTCTAATACCAAGAAAATGTTATCACCTGTGATAGACCCGCATGTTCAGAATTTGAGGATAACACTAATTCAGTTGTCATCTTTTCAAATGCATGTAAACATTACACACAAGACCCACACTGACTGGGCCTTCATCCAAATAGGGAATCATCTAGGGCATGCTGACTTGCTGATTTACTGGACAGATTACAAATATGCAGTAGTAAAGACATCAAAGGCTGCTCATTTAGTAGAACCACACAAAGGCACTGTGAATAACTGACATGAAGAACCTAATATCCCTTGATCCTACAGGTAATGAGTTGAGTTTTAACCTACTGTCCTTTCTTTTTGTTTTGTTATTGTGTTATAATTTGAAATACATCCAACAGTCATCCCATCCCAAAGCCACTGACCAAGATTTAGTAATGGTATGTCACAGTGGTGGTATAATTTACTCAGCAGGTGAGAGTTGGGCAGGTGTTACACTGTGATAAAAGGTTATTCAATGGAAGACAAAAAAAATTGCATAACAGGGATTTTATTTAAACTGGCACAAACAGAACTGGATTCCACCTACCTTCAGTAACACACACATACACGTCTCTGCATCAACGGACTATGATCTTATAGGTTATTATTATTTCAAATTTTCCTTTTCCCAAATCTCTCACGGGGTTCTGTCTAACACCCAAGTCAGTCTCTGAGCCTCAAGCACCTCTCGTACTTTCCTGAAGAGATGGACTCATTGACAGTGTGCCTACTTGCAGGGGTGGACATTAAACCAGACCCATGGGATCTGAGGGCCCTTTGGTTCTCCTGTTCTAGATCTCTGGGACAACATCAGTCACTGACAGGAGATGACTGGAACAGACGCTCAGGAACATGCCATCAAACACAGAGTGACTTGACCTGCCAGCTTTTAAAGGAAGGGGCCCCTCTCCTGTCTGTTCAGCCTCTCCAGTAACTCTCAGTTTCTCTCAGTCCCAGTTTCCCTCTGCCCCTCTGGCTTCCCCCTCCTCTCGCCCTGTTTCTTTCAAGTTACTCCCTCAAGTTCCCCTCCTGCCTGCCCATGTCCTTTCACTGTCTCCCTCTTCCCCTCCCCTGATGGAAAGGGCCACCTCCTCCCACTTTCTTAGGATGAGTCCCTTTCCCAGATTTAGACTATTATTGCTTGGAAACAACAGTGAATCAAGAAAATTGCTTTATCCAGTGCATATTAAATATCGTAGAGAAGATTAGGATCTATGCAGATATTAAGAGAAGTACCTCTAGAGTATAAAAATCCAGAAGCAACCTGAATTTTTGGTGGCTTTCGGGGGGCTTAATGAGGGCTATACCTACACTAGGGGACAGACTGCCTACAATTAGGGTACCTTCCATACCTATATCAATCAACTTGTGTACTTTCTATGAAACTATTTCACTAATTTTTAAAGCTTGTCTTAAAATTTAGACTCATATATATATATATATATATATATATATATATATATATATATATACAGTCGAACCCATTTATGTCGACCTCGGTTAACTTGCCAATCCTATTAACTCGAGGTTTTAGAAGTGGAACCGCCAAACTCCCTCTTTATCTTATGGGCTTCTCATCTGTTATGTCGATTTGCCCAACCCTAATATCTCGAGCCCGGCTCCCCGCGTCCCCAGCCACCCGCTCCCTGGCTCTCCAGCCGCGCGGTTCCCCAGCCGCCCGCTCCCCGCGTCCCCAGCCGCGCGCCCCCCCCCCCCGCCCCGGCCCCGGCCCGCCGCCGCCCGCCCGGCCCCGCATACCCGGTCCCTGCCCGTCCCGGCCAGCCCGGCCCCGCATACCCGGTCCCGTCCCCGCCAGCCCGTCCCCGCATACCTGTTCCCCGCTTTGCCTGCCGCCTGCCTCCTGGTCCCTGCCCGTCCCCGCCCGTCCCCGCCCCACATACCTGGTCCCGGCTTCTCCTGCCGCCCGCCCGCCGGCTCCGCTTACCCCCCCCCGGTCCCCGCTTCCCCGCCCCCGCATACCCCGCCCGCCCGGCCCGCATACCTGGTCCCTGCCCGTCCCCGCCCGTCGCCCCACATACCTGGTCCCGGCTTCTCCTGCCGCCCGCCCGCCGGCTCCGCTTCCCCGCCTTCTCCTGCCGCCCGCCCCCGCCCGCCCGGCCCGCATACCTGGTCCCTGCCCGTCCCCGCCCGTCCCCGCCCCACATACCTGGTCCCGGCTTCTCCTGCCGCCCGCCCGCCGGCTCCGCTTCCCCGCCCGCCGGTCCCCGCTTCCCCGCCCCGCATACCCGGTCCCTGCCTGTCCCCGCCCGCCCGCCCGGCCCGCATACCTGGTCCCTGCCCGTCCCCGCCCCACATACCTGGTCCCGGCTTCGCCTGCCGCCCGCCCGCCGGCTCCGCTTCCCCGCCCGCCCGTCCGTCCGTCCGTCCGTCCGCCCGGCTCCGCTTTGCCGGATCCAGCCACGTGCAGGCAGCGCGGTAAGGGGGCAGGGAGGGGGTGGGGGGGTGGATAGGGGTTTATCTCGATCATTGGTTATCTCGATGGCTTTTGGCAAACCCCTAGGCCGTCGAGATAACAGGGTTTAACTGTATATATATATGAATATATATATATATATATATGAGTCTAAATTTTATATATATATATATATATATATATATATAAAAACGGATTGAAACTTTTCTCCCACACTGTCAGTACATGACAGTTACCATTTCCACACCTGCTTCATTTCACAATAGGAACTATTCACTAAAAAGGAACTATTCTAGCTTTAGTGTGGCATCTTATAATGTCACAAATATCACCCTAATGATCCTGGCTCCTCTCTCTAATTTCTCTTCATTGCTCTTTGATGATTCCTCACAACATTTTATGTTGAGCTGTTAACCACATTTAACAATCATGCATCATATAGAGACAACCATTTCTCTTGTTAATTCTCCCCAAACAATATTTCTAACCAGACACAGGCTCTTTTAGCATCTGCCAAACATGGATTCAACTCAATTCAAGTATTTCTTGCCTACTTAGGTGTCATTACCTCTCCTACAAAGCATTTATTATTATTTATTTGTATTACCATAGTGCCTAGGAGTCTTGTGAGGGACCAGGACCTCATCGATCTAGGTACTGTGCAAACGCGCAGCAAAAAGACAGCCCCTCTTCCGAGGCCCCATTTAACTTCATCCAGGATAGATGAAGAGAGAGATATGGTACTCTTTCTGTCTACTGGTTGGGGAATATTCACTGTGTTGGCTGTTCCCGGGAAATAAATAAAATTTAAACTACAAAGATGAAACACTGCCATTAAAAAAATTACATTTTCTTCATATAATGTGGTGTTTGGCATTATTTATTTACTTTGTTATGTTTATTTAAAAATTATTAAAAGACACCTATCCAAAGATGTAGGCCCCCTAACACACATTGACAATACAACTTCCATCTCAGCAGCATTAAAATGATCACTTCAGGAAGAGCTCAGCTAACCACCTACAAAAACCTTTCTGCTCTTTCCTTGTGGTGGGATGCACACCCTTAGGCTTCTCCAAAAGCTCTCAAACAGATGGCTTTTTCAGCATGCCCAGAAAGTCGTGAAATTCAGCATATTTCAGGTGGTGGAAGCAAAATTCAGATTTCTAGAGCCCTCATAGAGAATACTCTGCCACCTGTCACCTCTCTTTATAAAAAGACGAATCCAGATTAAGCGTCCCTGCTGACAGCAGCATGACGTTAGGTAATATTAATAGCATACCCTTATATTTCAGTACTATGTTGTTTAATGAAACAGTGCCTGCTTTCTTCCCATTTTAGCATGTACAATTAAGACGGAGTTCACAAACGTACAGCAGCCTTAGAACAAAAGCAAACCTGCTCCATCATAGAGAAGCCAAATTATATCACCCTAGTAAATGTGCAAAATGATCAAAGCCAACACTCATCTGTATAAGGGATTGCAGCTGTTACTTTTAATTGCTTACTTAGTCAAAGGAAACATTTCACTACCTTATCCGCCGCTTTACTGTGTTAAGAGGAGCAATCCTCAGGCTAAAATTTTTTAGAGGCTTGGCTTCCTAAGCTAAATTGCTAAATTAGGCAATGTGTCTCCCCACTTACTCAAGTCAGGGAATAGACCTTATACAGTGTGTGTCAGGACAAAATATCCAGAATATTTTTTGTTCAAAATTGAGACTATTTAAGCAAAATAGCAGTGGGAGACTTGTTATGAGTTGAGAGACAAGTAAACATGAAAAATAATTGGATTTTAAAAAGGACTAGAGGGCACAATGGATATGAACTGTAGTTACTAGCAAAATATTTAGACATGGGATGCACTTACAGGAAGAGTGAGCCTTAGTCCCCCTACTTTGTAAATCACATATAAAAGATATTGGGTCAGGCGTTTAATATTCCACTCAGAATTTACACTAAAATGAGAGAGAAAATTCCATTAATTTCTATAAGAGTTAGAGGCCTATATGCCACTTAGAATGCTCAATACTTCTACAAATGGCATCTGTACATTACTATTCTTGTGCCATTCTACAGTTCTCCTTTCAGTTGCAGATGCTCATTTATATAACCTTAACCCTAGTATCACTGACTCATTGCTTCATATGTGTGAGCAAAAATAATTCTGCATATAAAAAGTGCACATACTATCAAATAAAAGTGATATTGTGCATGGGATGGAAACATGAAATAGGTGTACAAGGTGGGGCATGCTGGCAATGCACATTGAGACACCGAGGGGAAAATTCCCAGATAAAAAGCATACCTTTATGCCTTTGTCGTCTGCCTTGTTTAATTAGCAAATAGGGTTATTTACAGTAACCCCAGGTAGCAGATAAATTATAATCTGAACATCTCTAGAATTCCGAAGCCAATAGCCATGCTACTGTCCGTTCTCAATTACATTAATAGTAAATGGAAGAGTGAGTTGCTATTTTGAATTGACAGTTACGTCTACTTCTCAATATTACAGAAAACAAATCACTAACCAACACAGGATTAGGCTTATTTTAGGTAATGATTTAAAATTATTAGTTTATAATTGCCTAACTTCAAAAAAGCATCAGTTTGTGTCACTTAACGTATAACAATCTGTCCTTTGCCCCAGGCACAAAGGAAGAAAGACAAGATGCAGATGATGTGGTTTAATTATCTTTATTAACATCTTTATTAACAACTCACCCAGGAACTATCTGCTTTTAGCTCATAAAGAGCAGGTCATGATTCTGTCTTTAATGGTTTCCTCCTGGTAGACAGCTGCTATCCATCCTCTGCCCCTCCACAGCTGATCCCCAGTCCATAGCTGGGACTCCCAGCGTCCTCCTCTCATATAAGTGTTAAGGGATTGGGGAAAAGGAGTGTGTGACGGGGCAGAGTGGCCCCACATTGGTACCACAGGAGTTAACCCTTTCCTAGCAGAGGAAGCCATGCCCCGGAAGCTCTGCTGGGCATGCTCCAACTGGAGTACAGGTATAAAAGCCTGCAGAGCAGCTCAGTCTGGGCTGACTGCTGGAGAAGAAGGAGGCATGCTGCTAGCTTCCAAAGAGAGAGAGAGAGAGTCTGCACACTAGGATCCAGAGGCCAGACAAGCCGGGACACTCCCTGATACCCCAATGGAGGACGTCACTGGAGGAGAACAGACCGGAGGACAAAGTGGCATTAATGGTAGGAAGTAACCCAGGGGAATTATAGAGGCAAACTGCATTAGATCCGCATAGGCAATTGGTGTGTTGCGGGTGGATCCCCATTGAGCGGGTAGCAAGGGGAGCTTGCCACTAACAGGGCCCTGGGTTGGGACTCGGTGGAGAGGGTGAGCCTGGGTTCCCCTACCACCTCACCCCCTGAACCATGAGGAATCCTAGGGGGTCTGGCCTCTAGGCCGTGCTGCCCCGCTCGCGAGGGGGATCATATGGACTCTGCCCGCTAGGCCGCGCTACCCCACTCGTGAGGGGGATTGTATGGACTCCAACCGCTAGACCGTGCTACCCCACTCTTGAGGGGGATCGTATGGACTCCAGCCGCTAAGCCGTACTACCCCACCAGACACGGGGGGTAGTGTGGAAGGAGGCCATTAGGCTGCAATTGGCTGCCTACAGAGAGGCAGGCTCAGGAACCTGACCCTAGCAGCTCCAGTTGGCTTTCCCAACTGGGCTGTTAAAAGTGCAGTCGGTGGCACAGCAGGGGATCAGGGCTAAGGCAGGCTCCCTGCCTGCCAGCCCTGACTCCGCAAGGCTCCTGGAACTGCAGCCTATAGGCACATAGGCAGCAGGGAGGCTCCGTGTGCTGCCCCTGCCCCAACTGCCGGCTCCGCAGCTCCCATTGGCCAGTAACCACAACCAATGGGAGCTGCAGGGACAGCACCTACCAGCATGAGGGCAGTGCGCAGGGCCTCCTTGGTCACCCATGTGCCTACAGGCCACAGGAATCTGCATTGTGCATTATCCTACTATGGATTTAAAGTTGATTTAATATATAAAAAACTAAGAATAAAAGATAGGAATAAATAATCCTCCACTGGTAAAATAGTTAATGAGGGTTCCAGAATGAAGAGTCCTAGCAGTGTTTTTGGAATTTCTTTTGCTTCTTTTAATTCAGTAGTGTTCAATATACTGATTAATGAGCTGGAAGACAGAATGCATAGGGAGGAGAGCAACTTTGATAATACAAAATCATTTAGTCAAAACTAATCTAAAGAAGATTCTAAGGACCTAACACAACCAGATAATTGGGCAACAAGATGGCAAATGAAAATGATTGTTCACATATGCAATGGAATGTAAAATGGAAGGAACATTTACATTTCTGACACACACTAATGCATTTTACTGAATTAGCTGTAAATTCTCAGGAAATGAGCTGGTTGCCACCTTGGGCAGCTCAATACAGCTGTCTACAATAGTGGACAAAAATCAAATAAGATACTAGGCTATATTAAGTATAGGATAGAAATACTAAAATATTATACTATAAATTAATGATGTGTTTCCATTTTGGGTACCTGATGAGAGGGGACTTTTTGTAGCAAAAATAGAAGGCACTTTATTGGATAGTAATTATTATGGAGGCTCCAATTGCAGCTACATACTTACAGTTGAGTTGAGTTTTGCAGTTAAAGTAGGGATTCAATCTCTTTGTTACATATGAAAAATGTGGTGTATCCTCCTCACAATTATAACGCTCGCTCTTTGAGTATAGAATGAATTCTCAGAATTTGTAAGCAGTTTTGTTAATTTTTAGGTTAACATTAATTTTGAAAACAAGTCTTTTAGGAAATGTAACAATTTGTGTAAGTCCCCCCCCTTCCTGAATGATATTAATAATGTTTGTGATTCCATAGACTATATTTGAAGGATTTAAAAAAAAAAGTACAATGGACTTTAATTGAAATATTTTTTCATAAATGAAAGCTAATTGCCCATTTTCAAAACTAGCTGTCTTTAGTAAGATGCCCTTGCTAAAATGGCCACCATCTCCCATTGTTCATAATGGAACTGAGACCACAAGGCTGCCCTTAGCAAAGGTAAGCTTGGTAAAGGTGAAACTGAAAAGAAATCCAAGTACATTGAGGTATGAAAATACACAAATAACCTTAACAATGCCTAGGAGAGACATAAAGAGGAAAAAGCAAAAAGCTAATATATCTTTAAAAATCAGTTATCTAATCTTTTAAAACTGTTTAATCTTATTCATATGCTTATTGCATTGTGTCTCAACTGGGCAGTGTTAAATTTGTCTGAGTACCTCAATTGCATTTTTATCCCTGAACATATTTGCATTTCTTTGAAGTTTTACCTTACATCCTGGATATATAATATTCATTTTTGGGATAACTGCAATATTCTTGTAATGTGTTTTATCCTAAATCACTGATATGTACTATTAGTCTTAACTCTCTTTTGGTGTAGCTTTTGTCTGGGAATATTATATTATTGTAATACAACAAGATCAGGTCAAGGCCCATCGTGCTAGGCATTGTTCAAACACATAGGGAAACATCCCAGAGAGCTCACATTCTAACTTACAACAAGAATGAGGAGTACTTGTGGCACCTTAGAGACTAACTGTTAGTCTCTAAGGTGCCACAAGTATTCCTCATTCTTTTTGCTGATACAGACTAACATGGCTACCACTCTGAAACCATTCAAACTTACAGTTTACCTGTGATACTTGCATGCAAGGAGCAATTTTGAAAGTTGAGGATGATTAAAGTCTTTTTCTATATTTGTTTTGTGTTCCTATGAAGAATTATGTATAAGCTACTAAAGGAAGCATGGTAGTATTTGGTCATATTTGAAAATTCCTAAATATTGTCCCGATCTATAAGTGTCTCTTTCTTGGAGCATCTTAATACTCCTTTAGTATTATATTGGAGCACCATTCTTTCCAATAGGGCCAGAAAAGTGCCATATCTGGCTGCATAAGCTTTTTTAAAATGGAAGTGCTATAGTGAGAGCATATCTTTTTAATATAGATACAAATCTTCTGCACAGACCATTGTTTTCACATTTCTGGACTGGAATCTTGCTCCCATTACTCACTTGATGAACTTGCTTGTTCAGTAGAATGGCTGCATTCGTTCGCATCTGTTACTGTGGTGTTATGCCCACTCACTAGGTTGTATGCCAGTTTGAGGAGGAAGTAAATGCTGTTGATGAAAATAGGTTAGATGGAATAATTTTTAGAAGACCAAAAGTGATACTAACCTTTCAAATCCCTAAACTTGGAATTTCTCACCTTTAAAGCATATGGATTTTATAGTGGCAATGTACGAAGAAGGCGTAATTGACAATCTGAATTCAGCATTACAGAAGTGTTTGTATGTGAGAGTGTAGCAGGGCGGTCACCCTGCTCCAGCCTGGAAAGGGTTAAAAGCCAGCCCTTAGAGAGGACTGGAGCCGACAGCCAATAAGCAAAGGCTGGGATGCAGCCAGTCAGGGCCAGGCTGGGCCCTATAAAAGAGCTGCAGGGCCATAAGACTGTCAGTCTCACTCCAGCCTTGGATTGGGAAGGACCAAGCTGCTTGGGAGCAAAGGGTACCTGAAGAAGAGCAGAGCAGGGCTGGGGAAGGGCAAGAGGAACTGGGGAGCTCCAGCCCAGCAACTCCCCAGGCTGATGCCTTGGTAAATGCCTAAGGAGGTACTGGGCTTCAGAAGTACAGCCTGGGGATAAGCAAAGGAGGCTGGTCCAACCCCCTTGCCAATGATGCATGGCCATTACAGACTGCAGTTTTCCCCAGTGAAAGGGGGCTAGATGACGACTGGCAGTAGCCACTGAGGCAAGGTGGACATAGAGGGTTGGGGGTTCCCTTGGGAGCAGAGACCCAGAGTGTGGGGGCACTGCTGTGGGGCAGCACCCCAAGGTAAGGGGCACCGGTGTCCGGGAGTGACATAGGGGCCTGTGGAAGGTGAGACACCAGCCAGCAGGGGGTGTGCCAACAGCTGGAAAGAGCCACGCCGGTGAGTCTGTGACCTGTTATGGAATGTTATTAAAACATCATGCTCCACCACTGACTTAGTGTGGCTCAATGATGCCTTAACTCACACACACAGACAAATCCATTTTCACTCACTCCAGGGCAACAGGTACTTCTTCAGAACTAAGAGATGAGGGGGAAGGAGGTCAGCTGTATCTTTTCTTCTGTACCCTGTGGGATGGCCTGGTTGCTGCTCCTCCTTTGTATGCTTTTCAGATTAACTATTTTTTTCTTGCATGTGTGCTAGATGGTAAGGCCTCCTTCCATCAGTACTGCTGCCTGCAAGGATCAAGAATAGCAGCGGGAGAACAGGGCATGGAGTGCCCTATAGGGTTGTCTACAAGGCCAGGGATGGTAGAACACAAGTTGGCAAACCTTGGGTTTGAGAACCCAGGGTTTGGGCATCTACACTGACTACTGATGCTAGGTTGAGAATTTTTGAACGTGGGCCCAAACCCAGGGCTCCAATGTCCACACTGCAGTATGCAGGGCCGAGTCCAACCAGCCAACTCCCACACTTCCTAGTGCCCCCACCCCCGAAATATGGCTGCTCTTGACCTTTGTTCATGGTGCGTGTGGAAAAACTTGACTGTCCACCTGTGCATGTCACAGACAGTTTCAGCAGCCTGTCGGCACACTCTGTTGAGCTATCATTTTGATTTTTATGCTCCCAGCAACTGGAGCTAGCAACATGGAGGCACCAGCGGTGGAATTGGGAGGAGGGCAGGGGGCTCTTGTTGTCCCCCAACAATTTTAAAAGTGGGAGGGCCCTGTCCCTCCATTTTTTAACAAAAGAAACATACGCGCAGAATTCATGGCCCCTGCAGAATTTTTTCTAGTAGATTCTGCCAGGGAGGCACTGCAATTACACCTTTCATCCACCAGGGACTGCTGTAGTACCGGAAGAAAGGGCTCTCACTGCTGGGGCAGCCAGGTGTGGAGAGGGTGGGGGCACTTTGGCCTTCCCCCCCACACACACACTTCTACAAAGGTTCCAGAACCCTTGCATGGAGGAGTTGCCATTTGAAGGACTGCTCTCACTTTCACTTTCACTCATGTTTAAGGAAACAGACAGAGCTTCTGTGAGATTCTGATGGACATTTCAGAGGTGTTCTCTGACACACAGAAGGCACCTGACAGAACTAATGATAGAGGAAGGAGGAGAACACAGCCATGGCAGACTTGGACTGCTTGATGCTGCTCATGATACTCAGTATAGCCACCGATGCTCCCTACTTAGACCGGTGCTTCTAGGGCAGGGCCACAAGCACAAACTGGTTTGACCACATTATCATGTGGACCTGAGATGGCCAACAGAGGATCCAGAACTTTTTGGAGCTTTGTGAGCAGCTTGTCCTGACCCTCCACCATCAAGACATATGCATGAGGGTGGCCAGGCTGGTTCAGAAGCAGGTTTCTATAACCATCTGGAAACTGGCTATCCCAGGCTGCTGCAGTTCTATTACCAACCAGTTTGGTGTTGAAAGGGTGAGCACGGTAAAGTGGTAGTCGAGGTTTCTGAGACAGTCAGGTGTGTGATATATCCAAAGATAGCAGACATAAAAGATATTGTTGAAGTAATTGCTGGCTTTGAGAAAGTAGGTTTTCCAATCTGTGCTGGGGCCACTGTTGAGCAAAACTACTCAATATAGTTAAGTCCAAAGCAGACTTCAAAGAGTTACAAAGGGGCCTTAACTGGGTGACTGGGCAACAGAATGGCAGATGAAATTCAATGTTGATAAATGCAAAGTAATGCACATAGAAAACATAATACCAATTATACGTATAAAATGATGGGGTCTAAATAGCTGTTATCTCTCAAGAGAGAGAGACCTTGGAGTCATTGTAGATAGTTCTCTGAAAACATCCATTCAATGTGCAAAGACAGTCAAAAATGCCAACAGAATGTTGGCAATCATTAGGAAAGGGATAGATAATACAGAAAATATTATATTGCCTGTATATAAATCAATAGTATACCAACATCTTGAATACTGTGTGCGAATTTGGTCATCCCATCTCAAAAAAAAGATATACTGGATTGGAAAAGGTAAGAAACTGGCAACAAAAATGATTAGAGGTGTGGAACAGCTTCCATATGAGAAGAGATTAATAAGACTAGGGCTCAGGGTTCAAGCCCTATTTTGCTGTGTAGATGCAGCCACTCTGGACTTGGGCCATGGGAGTCCACAATATATAATAATATCCACAATACCATGGATCAGTGTTCTTTGTTCTCTGTCCCATGAGTTGCCAATAGATCCCATGAAACAAAGCCAACCTTCTTTGTTCAAGTGCAGTTCAGAGTTTAACCCTTCAATTTTATTCTTACCACTGAGATACAAACACAGTGAAACTTCTCCTGCATTTGTATTGGCCATAGACCAAAAGAAGTTCTTTGGAGATATCAGAAATGCTGGTTTCTAGAGCCTTACGTTTGGTAAAGTCCCAGATAACACAGCTTTTACTTTACCTATTTGACATATGTCTAAATCTTTCATTTCAGTCAAATGTCTATCTAAAACTTCCATCATATAACACCTATATACGATAAGAAGGTTTAATATTAATCCTGAATTCTATAGTACACTGGGAGTTAGAATTGATAAGTCTCTGGAGGTGGGGGAATTGATCCATCAGATGAAACAACAGAATTTGTATTTTCAGTCTTCCTTAGCACATACTGGGTTCACTTTTGCTTTGCTTTAATGGGCACAGTAGAATCAGAAATGAAGCTTCATTAGAATGTTATTTTCTCTGACTTTATTGGCAACTTGCAGCTTCAAAGGAGCAATGAATCTGTCTCATTTTTGAGCAGCCATATCATATGTTTGAATAATATGTTGACCTACTGATGCAACTTCATCACGAACAATTTAAAGTGCAATGTTGTCACGACCAGCATGTCACTTTCCTCCAATTTCAGATATTGAAACAAAGCTTGCTTTTAGTGCTACTTTAAAATGTCCTATCATTGTTATTTATTTGGGTAGTTAAAATAATAGCACTGATCATAGATCATGCATGTGATATACGAGTCTTTCAAAATTGCAGGATAAAATATTAGTTAATTGACACCAGTGGAGAAGTGTTAACATATTTCACAAGCTCAAACTGAAATAAATAAAAATAATTTAAGTAGGGTATGATAGCTGTAAACCTGAGTTAAATCATATAAGGTTTTATGTAGTACTCAGTGAATAACTTTACATTGCCTTTAAAACTAATGTTATCTATAAAAAACTTGTACTTAAGATTATGGTATAACTTTCCATTCTACAATGAAAGCAATGACTATATAAATAAATTAAATTCCCTAGAAAACACTGCTATGATGTTTTACAGGGCATCGATCAGTTCTACGAAATCTACCTCTAGGCTCCTGTTTTTGAAAATGTTGTTCCTCCTCTTCAGACAAAAATATCATTATTTCAGTGGGAGTGTTGCCTAAGGGCTGATCTACATTAGGAAATTAGGTCGGTATAACTACGTCACTCTAGGATGTGAAAAATCCACACCCCTGAACAATGCAGTTAAACTGACCTAACCCCCAGTGTAGACAGCATTAGGTCAATGGGAGAATTATCCCTTTGACCTAACCACCGCCTCTTGGGGAGTTCGAGTATCCCTCCTGTCGGTGTAGGTAGCGTCTTCAATGAAGCACTACAGGTGTGCAGATGCAGCTGTGAAGCTATGCTGCTGCAGTGTATTGAGTGTAGACAAGAACATAAGAATGGCCATACTGGGTCAGACCAAAGGTCCATCCAGCCCAGTATCCTGTCTACCAACAGTGGCCAATGTCAGGTGTCCCAGAGGGAGTGAACCTAACAGGTAATGATCAAGTGATTTCTCTCCTGCCATCCATCACCACCCTCTGACAAACAGAGGCTAGGGACACCATTCCTTACCCATCCTAGCTAATAGCCATTAATGGACTTAGCCTCCCATGAATTTATCTAGTTCTCTTTTAAACTCCGTTACAGTCCTAGCCTTCACAACCTCCTCAGGCGAGGAGTTCCACAGGTTGACTGTGCACTGTGTGAAGACCTTCCTTTTTTTGTTTTAAACCTGCTGCCCATTAATTTCATTTGGTGGCCCCTAGTTCTTATATTATGGGAACAAGTAAATAACTTTTCCTTGGTCACTTTCTTCACACCACTCATGATTTTATATATCTCTATCATATCCCCCCTTAGTCTCCTCTTTTCCAAGCTGAAAAGTCCTAGCCTCTTTAATCTATCCTGATATGGGACCCCTTCCAAACCCCTAGTCATTTTAGTTGCCCTTCTCTGAACCTTTTCTAATACCAGTATATCTTTTTTGAGATGGGGAGACCACATCTATGTGCAGTATTCAAGATGTGGGCGTACCGTGGATTTATATAAGGGCAATAAGATATTCTCCATCTTATTCTCTATCCTTTTTTTATGATTCCTCACATCCTGTTTGCTTTTTTGACTGCCGCTGCACACTGCATGGATGTCTTCAGAGAACTATCCACGATGACTCCAAGATCTCTTTCCTGATTAGTTAGTAGCTAAATTAGCCCCCATCATATTGTATGTATAGCTGGGGTTATTTTTTACAATGTGCATTACCTTACATCTATCCACATTAAATTTCATTTGCCATTTTGTTGCCCAATCACTTAGTTTTGTGAGATCTTTTTGAAGCTTTTCACAGTCTGCTTTGGTCTTAACTCTCTTGAGCAGTTCAGTATCTGCAAACTTTACCCCTTTCTCCAGATCATTTATGAATAAGTTGAATAGTATTCCAAGGGGAGTAGTAGGGGCAAAAGACATAGCTGGCTTCAAGACTAAGCTTGATAAGTTTATGGAGGGGATTGTATAATGGGATAGCCTAATTTTGGCAATTAATTTGTCTTTGACTACTAGCGGTAAATATGCCCATTGGCTTGTGATGGGATGTTAGATGGGGTGGGATCTGAGTTACTACAGAGAATTCTTTCCTGAGGGTCTGGCTGGTGAGTCTTGCCCACATGCTCAGGGTTTAGCTCATCGCCATATTTGGGGTTGGGAAGGAATTTTCCTCCAGGGCAGACTGGCAGAAGCCCTGGGGGTTTTTCACCTTCCCCTGCAGCATGGGGCACGGGTCACTTGCTGGAAGGTTCTCTGCACCTTGAAGTCTTTAAACCATGATTTGAGGACTTCAATGGCTCAGATACAGGTTTCATACAGGAGTGGGTGGGTGAGATTCTGTGGCCTGCATTGTGCAGGAGGTCAGACTAGGTGATCATAATGGTTCCTTCTGACCTTAAAGTCTATGATTCTATTTGTCCTAGGACTGACCCTTGGGGAACACCACTAGTTACCCCTCTCCATTCTGAAAATTTACCATTTATTCCTACTCTTTGTTCCCTGTCTTTTAACCAGTTCTCAATCCATGAAAGGATCTTCCCTCTTATCCCATGACATCTTAATTTATGTAAGAGCCTTTGGTGAGGGACCTTGTCAAAGGCTTTCTGGAAATCTAAGTACACTATGTCCACCCGATCCCCTTTGTCCACATATTTGTTGACCCCTTCAAAGAACTCTAACAGATTAGTAAGACATGATTTCCCTTTACAGAAACCATGTTGACTTTTACCCACCTATTTATGTTTTTCTATATGTCTGACAATTTTATTCTTTACTATTGTTTCAACTAATTTTCCCGGTACTGATATTAGACTTACTGGTCTGTAATTGCCGGGATCACCTCTAGAGCCCTTTTTAAATATTGGTGTTACATTAGCTATCTTCCAGTCATTGGGTACAGAAGCCTATTTAAAGGATGGGTTACAAACCATAGTTAATAGTGCCACAATTTCACATTTGAGTTCTTTCAGAACTCTTGAGTGAATGCCATCTGGTCCTGGTGACTTGTTACTGTTAAGTTTATCAATTAATTCCAAAACCTCCTCTAACAACACTTCAATCTGTGACAATTCCTCAGATTTGTCACCTACAAAGGATGACTCAGGTTTGGGAATCTCCCTAACATCCTCAGCCGTGAAGACTGAAGCAAAGAATTCATTTAGTTTCTCCACAATTAGTGCAGGATTACAGCAAAGTGGGACTGGGCTTGCTTCTCTATGCCTAATGCCTCATGGAGTTGTTTACACCTATGGAAAAATAAGCATAAAATGCTGCCACTCTGATTTTGTACCTTTTTATATCTACTTTGCACAGAGATGAATGACTCCACATGGTACAAAGCAATGGAGAATCAGGCCCAGATTGGTCTATGCACTGAAATGCAAAATAGAGCCTTTTGCCATAATTTAGATAATGACGTACATTCTCTAGGTGATCAGCATTAAACTTTTCTCAAAGTTTTGTGTTTTTCATTTTTGTGTAATTCTTTCACATTTGCATCCCTGTACATACCCTTGAGGCTCCCCCTTGACCTTTCTCCTCACCAACAGGATGAGCGGTCTTGTTTTTTTGTAATCCACACCAGAGCAACAAGCATAGATATAATCAAAACATTCCAAGTCATTCACATTGGAGGAAAATAGAAAATTGGCTAAGATGGTGGGGACGGAAGGAAATATTACAAAATATAATCAATGCAAACAAGATATTATTCATATTAAGACTTGCATATGGTTCCTAACTAATACATTATGCCTTTTCCTAACTTTACTGAGTAATGCCAAAGCAGCTCCGTATTATGTCACTAGGTAGTGTGGGCTTGAAGCTTTCCTTCTGCCCCATGCCCTATAATTCTCAGGATCTCCTGGGCCAGTGCGGAGCTAGCTTAGACAGGAGAAAGAAGTTAATGGACCCTCCCACTTCATTATATTTGAGAATTTGGTCCATTAATTATGTATATATTAGGAGTCAGATTCTGTCTTTGGCTGTATATAATCAGCTACTGTTCAAAGTTAATGCTAGCCACATAAACCCTGCAAGTGCAGAATTCTTCCTTGATTGTGTAATGAGGATTTAGAGCATAAAGAGCTTATCTTTCCCCCCTAATAAAAATGTAAAATGAATATTAGCGACATAATTATTTTTTTTCCTAATGTGGAGAAATACATTTTACTAACATGCCAAAAGGCAGCCATGTTCAGCTCCGTAGTAACCACCTTTGATACGAAAGCACCTTAATACATAGTCTTATTGACTTCATAGTAGACATGTTGTGTTAATGGAACTGGAACAGTTTAAGGTAATAACTTATCAAATAAAATCAATGTGGTTTAAATGCAATGAGATTTCTTTAAAGGTAACTTGTAAAGACTTTTTAAAAAAAACATGCTTGTAAGTTTCCTTGACTTTTTAATGATATATAAAGAAAGCCTGAACATGTTTTGTTGGGTATGTTTAGTTTGGTTGTTTTTCAGGGAGATAATTTTTTTCCTTAGATATATTAATAATGTCATTCTGGTCTCCCCTGATTTTGCTGTAGGATTTGCTTGGAGTCACAGAGGAGTTATACTGTTAGTGTTCACACCTTAATTAGAAAGGGTTGGGATGTTAAATGATTAATAAAGTTATCTTTTCACCATAATATTAAATAAAACAAAGAAAAATAGTCTTAGAGTCTGACTAAAAATCCCTTCCCTTCTTAACTGTTCTAATAATTTCAGTCTTTGTCTTTTTTTACTAATTCTTTAGTCATCGTGAGCTTTCTACACTAGCATTTATCTTCAAATTGCTGACCAGTCTATTGGTACTGATGTACTGATGTAGGGTGACCAGATGTCCCAATTTTATAGGGACAGTCCCAATATTTGAGGCTTTTGCTTATATAGGGACCTATTACTCCCCCACCCCCGTCCTGATTTTTCACACTTGCTATCTGGTCAACCTATTCTGATGTACTTCCACCAGTGATAGCAATAGTGGGAAAGCTAGCGTAGACAGACTATACTAACCATATAATGTAATGAACCACAGAACAGACCTAGATGGCCACCACTGGGTCACACTGTTGCTACTATCTAGGCAGCTGCACTGATATTAGCATAAAAGAGTGAAATTTTAAGTGAAATGCTAGTATAGAAAGACTACAGAGTTTTCTTATTTAAACAGAACCAATATTTTTAATGTAAAAAAACAAGTATATGAGGGGAGGAAGCCCCCACACCCTACTCCTTGCAAGTCACCTTTAGGAAAACTACTCTTACCTCCTCCAAAGTGATTCTTCGTGAAGAAAATAGTTGGGATTCCTGTTGACATTTGATAAGTTCTTCATTGATGCAGTAATTCCAAAGGGCAGCTGTTGACTGATTTACTACTGTTCACTGACCTGTAAGGCAACAATGTGCTTGGCACTGGCTAAGTTAGTTTAACAGGCTGGCCCACTTGATGTACAAGCAATAAATACTGCATGAGACGGAGCATTAATGGGCCTTTGGAGTACACACAGTCAGAAATAAGACTCAATAATTCAGAGAGACGAATTATGTTTTTTTTACATCATTTGTCAGTTTATTCCAATTCACTCAAAGGTCATAAACTTGAACTGTCTTTTGTGATCTTTTTAAGTTAATTTTCTTGAAATGACTCACTGTTGCTGTGACTAAATGTGCACTATTACAGATGAGCCCTCTGTGTTCACTGGAAAGGCTTCAGTATATTATTAGCTCTGATCAAAAGAGAGGGGAAAAGTGGTGTCTGGGAGAAATCATCCCTGTCAAATAGGGAATGGTATATCCAATAAGCATCAAAAGAAATAATTTATCCTTGCTTTTGACAGTGTCTAAGAAATGAATAAATAATTTCTTGTATATTTTATATCTTATATTACAGTAGAAAGGATGCTGCTGCAACTGTCACTACATTTTTGGGTTACATCTAAATTTTTAGCTTTGAATGTGAAAAAAACAGTTAAAATACTCCACCATAACTTTATTATTAATTATTATTTATTTGCATTACAGTAGTTCTCAGATCTTAGTCAGGATTGATGTCCTATGATGCTAAGTTCCTGATTCAGGAAAGCACTAGCATTCATATCAAGTCCATCCTTATTTAGCAAATAAATTATGAACATGCTTAACTTTAAGCATGTGCTAAATCTCATTGACTTAAATTCTTTGCTGGTACGAACGAAGTAAGTGCTTTGCTGACTCGGGGCCCATGTGTTGTACAAGTACATAAAAACAATCATTTCTTTCAGAATTTTAGTTTTTAGCTTTTTATTCCTTAATGAGATGTTTCTCTTAGTACTGAATAATCTCTTAGACTCCATCACCCATAGGTTTTTATTATGTTTACAAAGTGAGGAGTTTTCCTTTAGTAGCGTAACAGATGGCTTGTCTGAATTAGACAATAGTGCTGTTCCAAGTAGTAAACATTACAGCTAAGACAGGAACATTGGAATTTCCTTATTGGATCACACCTGTGGTCCATGTAGTCCAGTATCCTGATAGTGGCCAGCACCAGATGCTCCTACAGCAATTCAGTGTGTTCACAATAACCAGACTGGCTTGTAAAAAACAGTGAAGTGAATCCACCCGTGACTTTCCCTCCAAGCATTATTGTACCCGTGCATTGGTGCACCAATACCACAGTTCCCTACACAGCATCAAGAGTAGCAGGTGCATAGTTGGCAGCAGTGTAATGAATACATCTTGCCTTAACTATAAATCACAGATAGCAGCTGGTAGAGACTAAGAAGAATTCCACTTTGGGAGTATCTTGAAATGGTTGGGAGCAATGAGCCCTGAAAGAAGACCCCAGTCAAGAGAAGCAGATAAACAACTCCTAGCTAGACAGGCCTCTCCATCACCACCATCCACACCCAAACACCAAATATCTTCTTCCCAGCTACCTCTCAAGCCTGCCCATGCCTCGGAGGGAGTGCAAGTAGGGTTTGAAAGTGCCAAGTAGATCTAAGTGCAGGACAGGGCCTGCAGAGTAAGCCATTATCAGGTCCATGAGGTCCATCAGGACCAACAGCACTTTTACCCTCACAGCTTATCTGATGTGTAGTCTGTGGAAAAGGAGTGAAGAGAGATCATACAGAGAACTCTGTCTCCTTGAGGGGGTGCCTCACAATGTGGGACCTCCTGTGACCAGAGGCACTGCAGCCTGTCAGAAGCAGCCCTGCTTATAGCACTCATACTTAGAGCCCTACCAAATTCATGGCCATGAAAACCGTATCACGGACCATAAAATCTGGTCTCCCTACATGAAATCTGGTCTTTTCTGTGCTTTTACCCTGTACTATACAGATTTCACAGGTGAGACCAGCATTTCTCAAATTGGGAGTCCTGACCAAAGGTAGGGTAACCATATTTCCCCAAAGGGAAAAGAGGACACCCCACAGGCTGGCCTGAGCCCTCCACGATGCCCAGCCACGCATGGGGCTGGCGTGAGGTTCCCCTCCCCGGGGCCACCCAATGTCCCTTCTCCACCTGAGGCCTCCCGGTCCCCCTCCCACCTAGGGCTGGCCCGAGCCCTCCCCAAGCCACTCTCCCTAGCCCTTCCTCCAGCACAGGGTTGGTGGTGTTGCCCACCCTCCCAACCCCACTGCATGTTCTTCCACACCCTGCTAACACTTTTTTTTTTTTTTTTGCAAAACTGTGTCTTTATTGAGTTTTCTCTTGCCAACTGATGATCAGTTGCCAAAAAACTTGGGATGGCTGGGACAGAATCTAAAAAAGGGACTACCCCAGGCAAAATAGGACATATAGTCACCCTATATGCAAAGGGGAGTTGCAGTGGGTCACAAGGTTATTTTAGGAGGGTTGCGATATTTCCACCCTTACTTCTGTGCTGCCTTCAGAGCTGGGCAGCCAGAGAGTGGCAGCTATTGGCTGAGAATCCGGCTCTGAAGGCAGTGTTCTGCTAGCAGCAGCACAGAAGTAAGAGTGGCATGGTATGGTATTGCCACTCTTACTTCTATGCTGCTGCCTTCAGAGCTGGACAGCCAGAGAGTGATGGCTGCTGACTAAGGGCCCAGCTCTGAAGGCAGCAGCGCAGAAGTTAGGGTGGCAATACCATACCATGCCATTCTTAATTTTACGCTGCTGCTGATGGCAGCTCTGCCTTCAGAGCTGGGCTCCCAGCAAGCAGATGCTGATCTCCGGTGCCCAGCTCTGACGGCAACACTGCCACCAGCAGCAGTGCAGAAGTAAAAGTAGTACCACTACAACCCCCCATACAATAACCTTGCAATCCCCCCCCACCACACACACACAACTCCTTATTGGTTCAGGATGCCTACAGTTACAACACCATGAAATTTCAGATTTAAATAAATGAAATAACAAATTATGATTTTTTAAAATCCTACGACCATGAAATTGACCAAAATGGACTGTGAATTTGGTAGGGCCCTAAACATACTGTATTGATATAATTGTTTGGGAAGAAGCTCTCTCTTTTACATTTCACACAAACTATAACTTGCTTTTCCCTTTTCAGTGGTTCTTGAAACTTCTTCAAAGGCAGCTCAGAGGTCTAAATGTTCCTTGGCAAACATTAAATTGTCATTTCAGTTCTTGTTTAGACATTATTGATTTTATATAACAAGCAGGTGAAAGTCTCAGTTGGGGAATAGTGCTGTGTAATTGCTTCAGTGACATAGCCAGCCAATACCACCCTGGACAACAGTTTGATCATAATCAATATAATGTCTATTTTTTTTCATGCTGAAAGCTCCAGTGATGAAATATGGAGATGAGTGATACCAAATATTGAAGTGATGATATTTCCACTTTCCTGTCAACCCCTAATATCATCTCGCTGGTAAGTGCTAACTTTTTAGTGATCTATAAACATTTTCCATTCTGCCAATCTCTTTGTGATCACATACTTATAACTTCCTGAAAGATTCATCTTTTTATGGAAAATATTCTGCCCTAAGTTGATTTTTTTTTTGAGTTTGACCAAAATTCTTTAGTCTTCTTTTCGGTTCTAGGAAAAAGTGACAAAAGAAAGGAAGGGAAGCTTTTTCCATTATGAATATTCTAACCACACCTTTTGAGCAAGGCAACAGTAATAACAGCTGAAGTTTGACTTGGGTCTTTGCATAGGTAGTCCTTGATGAAAAGCAAGGGTAAACAACTGATCTCCTCTCACATACATCAGTGCAACCCCACTGACTTTCAGCAGATTGACTTTCAATTTACACCAGCACAAGAGAGCAGAATCTGGTCCTAGAGATTTTGCTAATTTTGAGGGGTAAAATTATTAAGGTTAAAACGTTACACATGATGGAGAAATCACTTCTGACCATCCTCAGCAGATATCTGCTAAAAATTTAACAGTGATTAATAAAGCATTCCCTCCCCGTGACATCATATTCTCCCTGCCTGACCAGGCCAGGAAGCTCGATATGATCAGGGACTGCTGCAAGGACAACTTGCAAAAGGGAGATTGTTCCTTTTAAAAGCAAATAGGTAAATCATCAGAAATAATCTTCCTTAGCATTAGGGATAGGAGAAAATCAAAGACTTTGGAAAAACTAAAAGGGCCTGTCCTATGATTCTGCAAATTCTAAGTTTTCATTTAAAATTTATGAGTCAGATTGTTTATCATGTTAGGGCCTCTCTCTGCTTCACTAGCTGTGCTACAGCATTCTAGCTCTAATGTTCCAGCAAACACACTTCCTCCCTACTGTTAGTTGAAGGAAATGGGGCATGGCCAGAAAACCCCTGTGCTTCACTGTTACCTGACTGGAGTTTCACCCCTTTGGGGCAGTTAGAATCAGGTGTAATTTAGAGCACCCCTCAGGCTGCTCAACTAAAGTCTGGGAAATGGCCCTGCACAAAGTAGCTTCAAGTTTGAGAGAGTGTTAAGGTGACATTTATACCACATTCCAACCCTGAAGTTAGATTATGAAGAAGAAATAAAGACTACATGCTTTTGTCCCTAACTGCTCCTTTCTGACACGTATAAAGGGCTTTAAAATATTATTTTAAATGTCTTCTTCTTGTGTCAAATAAAAATGAGAAATATCAATATCAATTCAATTTGCTGGAGGTCTTAGTAAGACTTTGAAGCTCTGAGTAGTTATGCCTATGGATACAATTGTGTCATGGTAAAATTAAGCAAAATTAATGGAACAATCATGGGAAAGAAGGTCAAAATCAGGATATGGTCATGGCAGAGCTGAAGCCAAAGCCAGAGCCCCACTGCCCAGGGCTGAAGCCAAAGCCACAGCTTCACCATCCGGGCTGACAGCTGGAGCCCTGCTGCCGGGGGCTGAAACTGAAGCCAAAGAAGTCACAGAGATCTGTTACTGTCATGGAATCTGTGACTTCTGTGACCAAATTATATTTTTAGTTATGCCCTTCAGTTGAGAGAGGAAGAACTACAGCTTGTGCTAATTTCAATGGACCACTTCAAATCTTACTAGGGGAAAAAAGAAACGAGAGGACCTGATACTTCTAATGTGAAAAACAGATAGCTGGATTAATGATACTGCTGGAACTTTAACTTTTGTTGTTTTGTGGCTATAGGGTTGTGCAAGTAGGCATGTGTATGTTGGGCAGCAGGGAAGTCAGGTATTTATTCTACTTGTGTTATCTGCAAACTAATGGCCACCTCTTGAGTACAACCATCCCTGTAAATGTAAACACAGTACCATATTCAAAGCTATGCTTCTGTGATTTGCTGATGTTACAAAGGTCCTGAAGGTACTGCCTCCTCGATGTGATACTTCCAGTTCTGGTCAAAGACTACACCTGCAGGCAGAAATTCAGAGATTTTCTAATTTTTCATTCATTCTCTCAACTCTACTATAATGCATCCAACTAGGTTGGATATCTCTCTAGTATTCTAGATACCACTAACAACCAAATGCATTATTAGAAGGCTCCAATGCTGCTGCTATTTAATTGCGATACAATTCAATAATCAATAATACTATGAATAATAAGCTAGATGTTAGTCTTATTTTCTTTGCTTCCATATGGACGCTCAGCCTGACTTTGGTGTTTCTTTGAGTGAAGTTAGGAGGTCTGAATGAATTTTCAATTTTAATTCCCTCCTTCCCACCAAACCTGGGGAATGTGACAAAAAGAAATTTCAGGCAAGTCTGAAATTCCCTAGAACAAGTTCCTGCCATCTTTAAATCTAACCAATTCAGCAATAGAAATTTTCTCATAATTAAGTGCTATTTAGTGCATCCATTGGGGATTGGTGATAATTATATCCCAGTATGATTTCCTCAAAGATATCTCACAGGCCATTGATAAACAGCTGAGAAGAAAAATCAGGGGATTAACTGTAATTATAGCAAAGTGGTTTGCTATTAAACTAATTGAATAAAAAGTAATTGGATTATGTATGATCTTCAACTGCTCCTAGACTTTAAATTTTAATTAAATTGTCCTACTCGTCATTCAAAAACTGAATGGTAGAGCATCAACTATTTTTAAACTACAAAAATAGTAGAAATTAGAGAGATCTGTACTGATAACATAAAGTTCAGAGCTACCAGTACTAAGATTACTAACCAGTCCTTTTTTCTCCAAATGTTAAATCACTGGGAAACATGTTGAATTTGATTCTTCATTCAGGAAGTTTTAAAATATTACTACTTGATGAGAAATCCATGCAAGTTGACTGAGAATCCATTCTTCTTAAACAATTAACCATTTTGCATTTATTAAACAGAACCTAGTAGCTCAATTTTGTCTGGAACGTTTCCTAATAGTGCTCTGTTAGCTAATTCCTAACTGACATTATAGCAAAGGTATTGAATTAGCTTTTGCAAATGCAAAATGCCAGCTATTTCATACCTGTTACAATCTTAGATATAAAATTCTACATTAGGGCATTGAAATTCACTGTACTTAAAAGAGTAAATGAATAATATCTCTACTAATTTATTTTATAGAGTGTTCCCTGCATGGACTCAAAGACCAGATGGTGTGCTTTGCATCAAAAAAAGAATGGAATGAGCCGGTGACAATGAGTATAACAAAATATTAAAAAAAAAATAGAGTAGTGAAAGTATAGAATAGTCCCATAAAAGCATGACTTTTTTTTCAGAACAGAAGAACAGTAACACTATTTATTAAATGATACACCAGGGCAAGCTCTCACCTAATAAAAATGCAGAGTTACAGTAAGATAATTCCCTTATATTCAAAACAGAGGGTGGACTTGAGCATTCCCGGGAGCAAATATGTTGTGTGTGTGCATTGTGAAGTTATCTATTACTGTTCACGGCTACTGAAGTTTGTAAACTGAGCAGATGTTCTTCTGTATTTATTATAACAATATGCCATGCTTTTCATTGATATCACTAAATGGTAAAACATGTTTTTAAAAATTCTAAAAATGGCGATAGCTACAGAAAATTACTGCAGCTGACCTAAGGTCCCACTCCTAGTCCCTTTGTGGGCCCTACAAGATGCTAACGGATACAGTAATGAAACTAAGAGTGAAAGATAAAGCTAAGGATTACAGGGTTAGAGCCACAAAGGGATTTAGGTGCTGTGACACTCAGCGTTGCAATGCCTAAATTTTAAGCACCTAGAAAATCACAGGAACAACACTGCACTTCACAAAGCCAAGTTAGATGCCTAGGCTATACAATGTATGGGGCCAGCAGACTAAGCAGAGAGCCAAAGTTAGCCAATGGGAGATATCAATGAAAGGAGTGTGTGTTAAGCCCCACCCCTCTCATGCAGATAAGTGCCTATCTCTGCTTGCGATCCATGAACAGGAACAGACAGCCTGGAGTGAGGCAGCCTAGGTGTCTAAGCCACTTGTTGCAGGAATGAGTTAGGTGCCTGCCTTGCTCCACACAAAGTTGTTGGAAGAGGTGCACACTTTATAACATCTAGCCAAGTGACTAGCAAAATCACTGAGGATGTGGGAGAGCCAAGTTCAAGTCCCTTCTCAGCCAGAAAGGGAAAAGGATTTTGAGAGGGCATCCCCTACTTCTCAGGAACATGCCCTAACCATTGAGCTAACCATTGGGTCTCCTCCAAGCTCTCCTGTTGAAGCTGTTCCACTGTGGCTAAATAATGAAAGAGTGAGGGGAGCAGGAGGACTGGACTGAGGGTCTCCCTCCTTTGAGGTAGGTGTGCTAACCATTGAAGTACAGGACCCTCTCTCTCTCTCTGGCAATGACTATTTAAGTATTTACCTAGTGGAGCAGTCATTGGGCCAGAGAGAAAGCAAGGGAGAGAATGACTTTGTAGTCCAGTGGTTAAGGCACCGACCTTGGGAGGTGGGGGACCCTGGCTCCAGCTCTTCTGCTCCCTTTAGCCACAGTGGAACAGCTTCAACAGGAGAGACTTAGGGAGCCACATCTTGGACTATCACAGAACTCAGTGGCTAGAGCACACCCCTAGGGGATGGGGGACACCCTGGCCAAATCCTTTCTCTCATCTGGCAGACAGGAGGGGAATTGAAGCTGGCTTTCCCATACCCTAACTGAGTGCTCTAACCACTGGGCTAAAAGTCATAAGATGGGCACCTCCACCTCTTCAGGCCAGATTTTGTATGGGACCCAATCTGGTAAGAGGCCTCTGAGCACCCCTATCAAAGAGGGCTCTGTATGAGACTTAGTAACTCCTTCCCCCAGTTTGTGAATTGCTCTGGGATTTAGGGGAGACATCAGCATCCAGACATGTGTGCGTGCCCCAGGGTCTAACATTTAGGGGTGGGATTCACAAATGTAACCCTTCTGCCAGGTGGAGCCAGCAGCAACAAGGGCTGGGTTCAGTATCTAGGGGTTCCTTTTCAACAATACAACACAGAACTAGCCCAAGCCCCAACCCAGTGACCTGGGACAATTACCCACCACTCCCTCAGTGCCTCTAAGAGGCAATACTTCCCCTCTTGCAAGCACAGAGTCTGAATGTAGTAAAAACTTTTAATAAAAGGAGGGAAGTAACTCAGCATTATTTTGGGAAAATGCCACAACTAGGGTTCATATACATAAACCATGAGCAAAAGACCCACCCCCCCCAAGTAAGTTGGGCAGGGTCCTTTCCCCATCAGGTTCTTATGTCCCTTTAACCTGCCCTTCCCTTCTTTGTACCCCACTCACAGTTGCTGTCCTTGGCCAATGCAGCTCCAGAGTTGAGAGGTTCATCTGCAGAGTTCACCTCCCACCCTGTGTGGAAGTGGGTTGGTGGTGTAAGGAGGCACCTTACATGCTCCACTGCTCAATCACTCACTCATTGCCCTAACAGCGGATTGCTGCACTTCTCTGTGGGGCTTTTCTCTGGCCCTCTCCACCAGCCACCCTCCTGGCCATGCCAAGATGTCTTCAGGCCCCCCACTTAACACCGCTCTCAGTAATTCCAGCTGTTAGTGGGGGAACCTCACTGATGGTGCACACTGGGCAGTCTCTTTCAATAGAGACACTGTCCCAGAGTAGATCTAATACTTAAATTTAGTTATCAGTGATTTTTGCTCTGTAGTGTGTAACAAGACTCTCAACTGAGTTTAAATTAGCTCCTCTTTTATTCCGTGGTATAGGACCCTTAAACAACAGGCTATCCTACTAGCTATGAGCGGTGATGAGCTGCCAAAATATTAACCCCTCATGTTTCTTGACACACACCCCCCCGGGGACCCCTGACCCATCCCCCCTTCCCTGACAGCCCCTTGCCGCCCCATCCAACCCCTCCTCTCATTCTCGATGGCCCCCCAGTACCCCTACCCCATCCAGGCTCTATCCAACACATCCTCCCTGCTCCCCTTACCTTGCTGCCTGGAGATGGGGGCCCAGCTGGGCTGGGGCTGGGGCCCGGACGCCGGGGCAGGAGCCGAGCCCCTGCTGCGCCCCGCCCGGACCCCGGACCGGCAGGAGCCCCCGCCGCGCCCCGCTGCGCTGCCCGGACCGGCGGCAGGAGGCCCTGCCCCGCCGCGCCACCCGGACCCCGGACTGGCAGGAGCCCCCGCCGCGCCCCGCCCCGCCCCCCCCGGGCCCCGGGCCCGTAGGCGCCCCCGCTGCGCTGCCCGGACCGGCAGGAGGCCCTGCCCCGCCCCGCCGCGCCGCCCGGACTGGCGGCAGGAGGGCCTGCCCCGCCGCGCCACCCGGACCCCGGATCGGCAGCAGGAGGCCCTGCCCCGCCACGCCGCGCTGCCCGGACCCTGGACCGGCGTCAGGAGCCCCTGCCGCGCCGCGCTGCGCCGCCTGGACTGGCAGCAGGAGCCCCCGCCGCGCCGCGCCACCCGGACCCCGGACCGGCGTCAGGAGCCCGCGCCACGCCACCCGGACCCCGGACCGGCGTCAGGAGCCCGCGCCGCTCCGCCCCGACCCCGGACCGGCGGCAGGAGCCTGCGCCGCACCGCCCGGACCCCGAACCGGCGGCAGGAGCCCGCGCCGCGCCGCCCGGACCCCGAACCGGCGGCAGGAGCCCCCGCCGTGCCGCCCGGACCCCAGACCGGCGGCAGGAGCCCCCACCGCACCGCCCGGGGCAGGAACCGAGCCAGGCCGCGCCGCGGAGCCGCACTTCCCCTCCCCAGCTTACCTGCCTGCCTGCCTGCTGCTTGTTCAGGCTTCCCGCGAACATCTGATTCGCGGGAAGCAGGGCAGGGGAAGGAGAAAGGGGGTGGAGCAGGAGAGCTTGGGCCGGAGCTTTTGTTAAATTTAGCAGCCCTTATAGAACTGGTTGTCCTGGAACAACCGGTTCTAAAATGGCTGCTAAATTTAACAACCGGATCGTGCGAACCGGCTCAAGCTCACCACTGGCTATGAGTATCAATTCCCAGCCTGACTCAACTCATTGGGCTTTGGAACCCATGTCCCCTGTCTAGCAAGTGCTGTTTAGTTGAGAGTGAGTCCCTCCATCAGGGAATGCCAGGTACAGTTCTGCTGCCCTCAGTTGACACAACAAGGGTAACAACCCCAATAACAAGGAGACTGGGGATCCAACACCAGCCACAAGTGATCACTTGGGCAAGCAATCCGATCATGCTGAGTACCTAGGCAGGATGGGTATGTCAATGCAAACAAGATCAGTTCCTGAAGTCTTTTCCCACAGCTCACCACTAGATGTCAGGGGAGAGCCCATTCAGACTCTGCTTACACAAAGGTATGTAAGTGTCTAACTTCCAGTGGGAGTTAGGTGCCTACATACATTTGTGATTCGCATCCTAGGTGCCTATGGAATTTTTACAAAGGAAATTTAGGTACTGAGTTTAGGCAGCTACCAAGTGGGAAGTTTGTGGCCCTCACTGGGGCCAAACACAATGTTTTAGACGAATAAATTGCTTTGCAGATCTCATCCATAGTGCCTAGCACACTGGAGCTGGGGCCCCTCAGCACTAACACTGTAAAAATAATAGATAATTAGGGATCTCTGGGTGTGTGTGTATAAGAGAGAGAGTGAGCATACATACTGCCTGAGAAGTAATGAACACTCTCAACTCCTATTGTTTTAACCTAAAGTAATGGGCACTCTGCCTCTCATGTGGTTGGACACAATTGGAGTTGGAGGGAATCAGGATTTTTAGGATTTACAAAACTCCTATTTATTATAGGAGGGGCATGCTTAAAGGCACAATTGGGAGGATGGCAACCAAATCCCACTGACTTTCAGTAGAAGCTCAATGCCCTGTTACCCTTTAAAAATTCTCTCCCTACAGCCTATATAAGGACTTTAACTTGTATGAGATGTTCAGAATCAGGCATCGAGACTCTTAATTGGGACACCCGAGTGGGCCATCAATCATGTCAATTAAGTGGGTTGCCCAATTAAGAAAAGATTCCTTTAAAAAAATCTGAAAAAAAATGAAATAAAATACTGCAATAAATACAATTATGTAATGTACCTTGGCTTTACTTGAGCTTCATATCTTCTTTTAATCTTTATTAAAAACCAGGAGCTTAGAGTTTCACACCTGGGCTAAATCAGTTCCCTAGAGAACACCCTGCAAAGCAGCCAACCTAAATAAGTTTTTCCCAATTAAGTGGAGTGAATATAGCAATAATGGGGAACATTCCCAGAGCTTCTCAGCTATAATTCAATGTCCTACCAGGATTAAACTACTTAAACCGTCATCCTCCTAGTTTATCCATCCACTCCAGACCATATTATAGTCTTCTAAAAAAGGCCAACACTGTCACCTATTAATCTATTTAACGATCATTATGGACACATGGCTTATATAGAACAACAGTGACATCCACATCTTTCTATAGACATATGCCGTGCATCTTCATGGTATATTGAAGTCTGAGTGTTAGTGTTAGCTCTCTGGCTTCTCATTGAAAAAGTAGTTAGTTTGCCATGGTTACATAAAAAAAGCTATGTAAAGACTTTGGTGAAAAATAGTTAAAAAGCAAGACATGAAAGTTTAAATTCATTAGTTAAAATCAAATAAGACATTACTAGCAACCAAAGAGTGCATGGCAAAGTGAGATGATAAACCTTAAATTGTGATTTAAGAGTCATCTGAGTTTACTGCATGAATATAAGGAGGAAAGATAGTCCTTCATGCTGAAATATAAAAAGCTTATTTTATAGGGTTAGATGGTTCAATCTTGGGGGGAAAAATAATTGTCCTTTATCATTTAACTGTAGTCTGCAGTCTTGTAATTAACTGAGGATCAATTTGGCACTATTCTCTAGAGTTAGATTGTCTAATACTTTAAACATGAGCAATAAGATTTCAAAGTTCGTACTATATTTAAAAGGAAGGAAATTTAGTGAGGCAAAAATATGCTCATGGTTTTTGGTTTATTAGCCTTGCAGCTGAGCTCTGAACCAATTGAAGCCTATTGATCAACTTGTCTAGTAGACTTAAGACAGTGTTACAATAGTCCAACTGAGACATAATAAAAGAGTGCATTAGCTTTGCTGAAGCATGTTTGAGAGACATAGTAAGACCTTTGCAATGTCTCTCTGAGGGTAGAAGGCAGATTTAACAGTTACTTTGATGTACTCTTCAAAGATGAACTCTGAGTAAAAACAGCACACCTAGATATCTAACAACACATCTAGGTGTCAGATATCATTCATCAAAGTCACTTCCAAAAGGAGATGTAGTTCCTAGTTGATTTTTAGAGCGCAGTAGAAGCACATTTGTTTAATTTAGTTTAACCCACAGGAAACCATAGGAAGCCAAAGACACCTTTGTCTTTAAGTAAACTTCATTTAATTCAGCTACCATTAACATCTGACACAGGGCACTTCTATCTATAGTAATTGGATAAAATGTTACTTTAAAACATGAGTTCCATAAGTATCCTTTGTAATTTTCCTCTGATGCTGCTGTACTTCGGTCTTTAAAAGTTAGTACCCATTGAAGGGCCAGATCTTAGTAGGAAACAGCTACATAGCTGCTATTGGAAGCAAAAAAAAAAAGTCACAGAAATACAATAGAAGTTTGTCATATATAAATCAAAAGAATGTTATTTCCAGATTTCAAGGTCAACTTATATATTTGTTTGTCTCCCAGATTGAGTGTGTGGTTTAGCCCATTTCATGGAATCTCAATTTGTCATTTCATAGTTCCAAAGTAATCTGAGAGATGGATAAGATGTTCTTACAATAGAGCTAAATAATAAATAGTGTATGATAAAACCATTGCTGTATGTTACTATCTTTTGCACCAATGCTGTTAGTGAATTTTGCATTGGGAATAATTACTAATAAGAGCAGTGAATATGGTAATACCCTTATACTTTAAAGGATAAAGAATAACTAGAGACGGGCCAAAAATGCAAATTTGTATCCAGATCTGAACACCCTGAAGTTTGGGGATATTTTGATGAAGCATTTTTGGTTTACACTATTATAGTGATGGGGCCCAGTGCAAAATTTAGGTCCAGATAATTTAAGTAATTTTAAATCTTGGAAAGAATTGTCAGATATGTAGATAATCCCATAACAAAATACTCAATTCAAATATCAGCAATTTGGGGTGGGGGGAGGAGTAACTGAATACTGAACCTGGAACCAAATTTGAATTTTCCAACCAAATTAAACTTCCAATATTGAACCCCAAAGGTCATAGAGTCTGGATCTGAATCCAAATAAGGTTCCAAATGCCACCCAAAGTATAGGGATGCTTGAATCCATTATTTGGGTTTGTGCCCTCTCTAAATAGTTAAGAAGGCAGATTAGAGAGACAAGGTCGGTGAGGTAATATGCAGCTAAACTACTACATTGCATACAAGAAGGAGGAAATGGTTTTAAAGATGAGAAGGATGCTGTTGGAAAGACATGTTTATGAATGAATAATATCTGGGCACAATTTAGTATCAGACATAATCAATGCATATTTCAGCCATGTCTCACTGAGGCAGAAAGAATTCATAACTGTGTGCAGTCATAATTTTCAAGTAATGATGCTTTTAGTCATGACAGCTCTAACTTTAGGTAAGTCAGAGCCAACCAATTTGGTTTTCCTGAAAGCAAAAAGAGAGACTGTGCTGATTGAAGGTAGATTTTTTAAGAGGAAAAAAAACATGATGATTCCCATTATTAAAATATTAGGCAGCTATGGCAATTAACTTAAATTAATTGTTTTCAAAACATTTCTGCCAGTCCTGAAAACTAAAGAGGAGGAAATTGCTACATATTGAAAAGAAATGTGATCCATTTGTCATAGCTGATACAGTTCACAGTTGCCTAACTCAGGGAAAGCACAGTTCAGCAACCCGCATCAAACAAATTCAGAATCTTTGTTCACTTATCACACTCCACCACTTGGAAACAACACCTTTTTCATGCTGACTTCTATGCCTCAAGAGTCCCTCATTCTGTAGTCACTCACCTTCTTTAAAGTCCTCCCTAAAGCCCACTTCTTTTACCTAACATTCCAGCATAGTTCATTTATCCAGTCCCAGCACTTTCCTGCCCTCAAATCTAACTCTCAGAATGAAATGCACCCAAAACCATATCACCAATAATAGAAGTGTGGAGCTAACAAGAGATTATGAAAGCAAATGACTAACATGATTTTTATTTTTGTTGCTGTTGTTGACTCCTTCTCTCTCCCCTTCCTTTTTCTGTTAATCATCCACATTGCCCAGTGTGGAGCTCATAGTGAGGCATCACAGAATTTGATTTTTGTTATTGTATAATTTTGTAGGATAACACCGATGTTTATTTTAAGCATTTTTTTTCAATTTTTATAGATTTAAATGTTCAGTTGCACAAATTATGGGCTTTAAGCATTTTTTTTCCTGATTTTTATCAATTCACATTTTCAAAATGGTGAAAAATTATGGAGGAGCCCAGCAATAATTATTTAATGAGAGTGGATGTCGAGATTAAAAAAGTTGAAGATTTCTACCATTAAAACACCAAGTATCAACATCATGTGCCAAAATACAAAAAAGTTTTCTCACATTGCCTATCTATACATTTATAATATTATGATGGAAATGTTTTTACCTTTGTTTTGTGTGTGTGTGTGTGAATGTGTGCAGTGAATTGATATTTATTGGCATTTACCAGTAAAAATTTAATCTTACAAAGCCTACCCATCTGTCCTCTCGTGTCCATGCCTTGTCATGGTGGGACAGCTTGTGTGCTGTAACAATTCCCAGAGTCTGTGTCGGTGAGGGCTTTTTGCTTCTGGTAGGTTCAACCACGCCAGATTGGTCTGTGGGGGCCAGACAAAACAGATAGTCTGGACCTGCAGGTTGATGGTTAGGCACAGGGCTAACAACCCCGTCCCATAAAAAAACAAAATATGTTATGGAAACAGTGATGGACAAGTCAACCATTACACTATGTGACAGCCTTCAGGAGTCAATGATCCCCATGACTGCCAGTGGTGAAAATTGAAAGGAATCCACTGGCATGAAGACTGAAGTGCTCCACACCAAGACAAAAAGCTAAGATGAAACGCTACAGCTTACACATCCTGGGTGTCATTGAGAACAGATGGATGGGATCAGGAAGATTAAGAACAGCCTTGGGAGAAACTTTTCTGGATTCTGGACAGGATGATGGACACCACCATCAGGCTGTTGTGATCTTTTTGAAGAGGGGAGTGGAGCATTCCTTGCTTGAATGGAAGTCCATCAGCAGCAGACTTATGAGAGCCAGACTGAAAGAGAAATACAATAATATCACCCTGATTCAGTGCTATGCTCTGACAAATGACAGTGATGAAGAAGTAAAGGACAAATTCTACCTTATGGTACAGGCAGAGTTAGAGAGAGTACCATGGCACGACCTAACCATTGTCATGGGAGACCTGAATGCCAAGGTCAGTAAGGACAACACAAATGAAAGAGCAATGGGAAGACATGGGTGTGGCACCATGAATGAAAATGGAGAGAGGCTTGTTGATTTATGTAATATGAATGACCTAGTCATTGGTGGAACCCTATTTCAACATTGTGAAATCCACAAGCTGACATGGTGTTATCCAAATGGCAGAGATAAAAACCAGATTGACCATATCAAGATCAATGGAAAATGGCGATGTTCACTGATAGATGTGAAAGTGAGAAGAGGTGCAGATGTTGGCAGCGACCACCACCTTGTGACAGCCTCCATCAAGCTAAAACTGAGAAGTGAGGGTCCATCAAACAAGGGACATAGACGTTATGATATTGACAAGCTAAAGTCCTTGGAAATACAGAAAGCCTTCATTCTGCAGTTAAAGAACAGGTTTCAGGTACTTGCAGACCTTGATGGAGAGGAAGGGAATGCAGCTGAGGAGATCAACAAGCAGTGGGACAAAGTAACAGCAATTTATAAACGGAGCCGTGAAGCCTGTATAGGCTACAGGCAGACGAGACAGAAGGAGTGGATTACACCCAGCACATGGAACGCCATAGAAACCAGACAAGCCCTGAAGAAAAAAGTTTTAGACACAAAATCCCAGAAGCTAAAGGACAAATACCGTAAGCAGTACAGCAAGGCACACTGGGAGGTCAATCACCTTGTGAGAGCAGTAAAACGACATTATATTGATAATCTGGCAACACAAGCAGAGGCTGCAGCTGTTCATGGTGAACAAGGAACTGTCTACAAAATGATGTGGCTTGTCAATGGTAAACGGCAGACACCAACAAACACACTCATCAGGGAAAAACAAGGCCACCTACTGACAACAGGAAAAAAACCAAGAAATATTCTGGACAGAGCATTTCAAAGAATTGCTGAACAGAGCCACTAAAAAGGAAGCAAACATCTAGGAGGCAGAAGAAGATCTTGATATGAACACAGACACCCCAACTAAGGAAGAGATCATTCAAACCATCAAATCCTTAAAAAATGGAAAAGCTCCTGGCAAGGATAATTTGAATGCAAAATTGCTCAAGGTAAATCCTGAGTTAGCAGCATCTATCCTGGCCCCTCTATTTACATCAGTCTGGGAGAGGGAAAAAGTTCCACATGAATGGACCAATGGGGTCATAGTGAAGATACCAAAGAAAGGAACTCTCAGTGATTGTAATAACTGGCATGGTATCACATTTGTATCTGTGCCAAGAAAAGTATTGGGTAAGATCACAGTCCAGCGTATATCAGAGGCAGTTGATTGCATTCTCAGAAAAGAGCAAGCTGATTTCGGAAAGGGCATGGATGCATAGACCAGATGTTCACTCTATGAAACATAATAGAACAGTGCTTAGAATGGCAACAGCAGCGCTACATAAATTTCATAGACTTTGAGAAGGCTTTTGATAGCATTCACAGGACCAGCATAGGCACATTATGTGGATATATGGAATCCCTCTCTGTGTAATCAACATCATCAAAAGCTTTTATTTCAACTTTACATGCAGTGTTGATCACAGTGAGCTCAGTTCTGAAGTCAAAACAGGAGTATGTTAAGGGTGTGTCATGTCTGCCGTCCTCTTCAACATTGCCATTGACTGGGTAATGCAGCATACAACAGAAGATATGTCAAGAGGCATTAAATGGACACCCTTCTTATCCCTTGAAGACTTGGAATTTGCAGATGATCTCACACTCCTATCACATACCCCCACCACCATATACAAGAAAAAACAACTCGACTCAACACAAATTGGACTGAAAATCAATCGCAATAAGACAGATATCATGACCTTTAATATTCCCTCACCATCACCAGTACGGATAGAGAATTATGTTCTCACCAATATAGAAACATTTGCATACTTGGGCAGCGCAATCAGCCAGGGCGGTGGAACAAGCCAGGACATCCGAAACAAAATCAATAAAGCCAGGAACACCTCCAGGAGCTTAAATACAGTCTGGAAATCATCAAAATACAATACCAAAACCAAACTGAAGATTTATCAGAGCTGCGTACTTTCAACAATACTTTATAGTGCAGAATGCTGGGGCATGAGAAAGTATGAGATGTCCAAACTGTCTTCATTCCATACAATCTGCCTCAGAAAAATCTTCTGTATCTTTTGGCCCAGAACAATCTCAAACCAAGATATATTGACTCAGTGCAGCCAAGATGATATGAGCACCGTCATTGCCAGGAGGTGCTGGAGATGTATCGGTCATGTACTTCAGATGGAAACTGATTCCATCAACAGAGTAGTAATAAAATGGACATCTGAAGGCAAGTGAAAACGAGGCCACCTGAAAACAACATGGTGAAGAGCTGTAGAAGCCAAGCTGAAAAATCTGGGGCACAGCTGGGGAACCATTGAAAGACTTGCCAGAAACAGACAGGAATGTGGAGCTTCGTCATTGCCTTAAATTCCAGAGGCATAATTGGAACATGATGATGAAGGCTACCCATAGTCAGGGATTGTGCAGAGTCATATTGCCCAGAAGGGGCACCTGGAGTCATTCTCCCAGTGCTGCCTGGTGCCCAAGAGGAGAACACACACACACACACACACACACACTCCTCTTGTTTGATGGGTACAGCCATAGCTCCACCTCCTCCCTTCCCTGCCCACTCTTCCTCTTCACATTACATTGAACCTTTATACACCCCTTCCCTGTGTGTGTACACACACACACACATTACACTGCAGCGTTACATCCCAATTTTGCAGATACTGATATATGTGAGTAAAATTACTCATGAGCGTAAGTACTGATGAGATTAGGCCTCCCAAAAGTATTTTTTTTCACAGCAATTCATTTATCTGCAATGAGAATGACTATAATCATGATAGTCTGAACTGTTACGAGTAGTCATAGGTCATAGAGTTTAAGGCCAGAAGGGACGACCAGATCATCTAATCTGACTTCCTGTATATCACAGGCCACCACCACCCTGTACCCACATATTAAACCCAACAACTGAAATTAGATCAAAGTAACATAGTCCACAATATAATCAAATAATGTAGGGCTAGATTGTGTTAAGAGAACATAGTCCATAGTAAGGGGAGGTGCAGAATGCCTTCTGGGCTTCTGCAGTGTGGGCAAGAATGCAAACTGCTACACTTCTTTCAAGGGTGCAGTATACTTCCCACCAACAACACATTATTGCATCATCCAGCTCTGTTGGTCAGAACATACAGAGTGGTCTTTGCCCTTCCCTACCTCTGTGGGGTGATGTGTGCCCTTGAGGGAGTAATCCTGGAAAACACTGAGTCTCATTTGCAATTTTGCCTGGGGCTTATGCAGGCAATGCAACTGTTGGAGGTGCCTTACTCTTTACCCCTTTAACTTTCTATCTGCATACGGCTTAGCAGAATTTATTCTTAACAAGGAAAATCTGCAGTCAATTTATAATGTTCAGTAGGGCCACATCATCACAAGTCTGTGACCAAAATTTCACATGCATAACCCTGTCCCATACTATTAAGTAATCTGGTAGCCTTCCATAGATGGTATTACTATATGAGAATCACAGCTGAACCATTCTGGGCTGCCATGTACTTAGAAAGTGCAATAACATGAAAAATATCAATTATAGTATTTTATATTTCAATATCTAAATCATTTTTCTATTGAAAGGTAATTTGGAGGATTTTAATTTGGCGAGTTTTGTAACATAATTCAGCTTCTTAATTCCAATCTATTTTTCAAGCAGGTGACCAAAAAGAGGGTTTAATACTAGGTTATTTATTTCCTTAACATAATTTAAATGTTTAAACCATTTAAAAATTAGGAAAAAATGGCTTCTAGGATTGTGACCTTACATGCCAAAACTGAGCTACTAGCCAATTTTTACAGCTGAGTTATAAACCCTGGGGATTATAATAAAAGTGCGGACACTACCTTTGCTACAGCAGTGCGGCTATAATAAAATTTACAAGGGGCAGTCAAGTATCAGGGATGTCTCAGCCTGTGTCATCTCTTGATGTGTTTCTTGGAACTATAATGGATCAAGAGAATGACAACTCTGATGATTATATTATTGCAATAGGTTATCAGCACAATGCTGACAGGAACACTGAAGCGATTTCATGTTGACTAGCCTTTTTTATTCTTATGGTGAGAACAGAATTAGATAATTCGGGGCGGGGAGATAAAAGGTAATATCAGAACTGTGATGAAGAGGGATGATCTCTGCAAATGTGAAACTCTTAGTATCTTTCATTATTGTAAAATTACCATGGCACAAACCAATATATTATAACAAGATCAACTCATGGTGAAATTTTTTTCCCAGGTGTAGTCAAAGATGCAAATATGACAGTATAAGTTGAATCAAGAAAGTAATAGACTCTCTGAAAAAGAATACAGAAAATGTTGGGATCCTATTAAATACATTGATGACCAAGTCTCATCTTGAGTACTCTGTTCTATTTGGTTCACTGTATCTCATAATAAAAAGTAGAGAAGGCCCAGATAGAAATACAGGGCTATGAAATGGTAAGGAAGGTGCTGTGTGTTCCTTATGAAGAAAACCTAACAAGATTTGGGGGCAGATTCACAGCTGATATAAACTGCCATAGCTTAGAATTCAATGGAACTATGGCAATTTACATCAGCTGAAGATCTGCCCCTAGGATTATTCAGTATGGGAAAGAGGAGATGAGACAGAAGCATGTAAAAAGAAAAGGTATAGACAAGGCCAATCAGATACTCCAACAGTGGTCAGCATTGTAAAGTCAATAGTGCGATGTTCCAGTTCTACTGGAATATTGCAGGAGCTCATATACTACTTCATGGAAACTGTTAAATGATCATTTTCTAATAACATGCACTATATTTACATTTTTTTCATGAATAAGAAGGTCCCCAGAATTAAAATGCCATACATGCCACATGGATGAAAGAAGAAGTTTATATACAATTATAATTAGCATTGGAAACTGCCCAATGTGGAATATTATTGAAGCAAGTAGTAAGGCTATTTAAGCATGTATAAGGAAACAGAGCACATCCTGGATGGAAACCCCAGATCCAAACACTCCAGACCTTGGGGAAATTCAAATTCACATTTGAACTTTGGGTCCATATCTAAGTAACAGGAGCACTAGCAGTTACAGTGGTCTTCAAATTTAGTACATAAACTGAGCTTCATGCAGACTCAGAACAAAACCTCCCTCCCCAGGTGCTATAATATTACTGAGCTGTTAGGTGCACTGGGCCTGATCCAGAGCCCTTTGAAGGCAATGAGAGTCTTTCTATTGGTTTGAATCAGCTTTGGACCAGGCCCAGTATGAGAGGTTTGTTCCTTCCTCTGAAGTATCTGGTATTCTTTGCTTTTGAAGGTACAATACTGGATCAGGTGAACCATTGTTAGGTATATTATATATTATGTGTATAATTTATAATGCCTAAATATTCTCTGGGCACACTGACATAATTTAAAACAAATGCACAATGTACTAACCAATGTCAGCCCTAAACAGGCTCTCCCAGGATAGGATAGGCACATCCCCATTAGCAGCCTTTGAGGCAAAAGAAAAAGCATTACACAATGTGCATCTCTGTCATAAATATAAAGGAAAGGGTAACAACCTTTATATATGCAGTAACATAAAATCCCTCCTGGCCAGAGATACTGAATCACTTTACCTGTAAGGGGTTAAGAAGCTCAAATAACCTGGTTGGCACCTGACCAAAAGGACCAATAAGGAAAGACAATACTTTCAAATCTGGGGTATGGGGGGGGTTGTTTGTTATCTTTGTGTCCTCTCTGGATACAGAGAGAGAGACCAAGCAAGCAAACCATCTCCTGAAAAGATACCTGAAATGATACATCTAAAATTACAGAAATTGTAAGTAAAGGCAAGGAAATGTGTTAGATTATCTTTTGTTTTAGCTTGTGAATTTTTCCTATGCTAAGAGGGAGTTTTATTCCTGTTTTTTGTAACTTTGAAGCTGAGCCTAGAAGGGAATCTTCTCTGTTTTAAATCTTTTTATTTACCCTGTAAAGTTACCTTCCATCCTGATTTTGCAGATGTGATTCTTTTTTTTTTTAAATAAAATTCTTCTTTTAAGAGCCTGATTGATTTTTCAGTGTCCTAAAAACCCCAGGGGGTTGATCTGTGCTCACTTTGTAACCAATTGGTTAGTATATTATTCTCAAGCCTCCCCAGGAAAGAGAGTGAAGGGGCTTGGGGGAATATTTTGGGGAAACAGGCACTTTTTCCTGGATTTTTGACTAAATCATTTGGTGCTGGCAGCAATACCATCCAAGGACAAGGAAAGGATTTGTGCCTTGGGGAAGTTTTAACCTAAGCTGGTAGAAATAAGCTTAGGGGGTCTTTCATGCGGGTCCCCACATCTGTACCCCAGAGTTCAGAGTGGGGAGGAAACCCTGACAATCTCTAAGAACTATTTGATGCGGTTACTAAATATTGTGTTTATCTTATATTGTGTGTGTCTGTTTTATTATGTATAAAGACTATATAGAGTATGTTATGTGTTTCCTAACACTGTATGTTTTGAATGTGATGAAGCAGGCATCTCTCATAAGCCTGCAAAATGTACAGTAACTTCAATGTAAACGATGGTAGAAATCAGTGCAACTCCACTCTTTGTTACCCAACCTGTATCACATTCTCTAGCCAGAGGTGCACGGAAAATTTTTCAGCCTACTTGAAACTGGCATGATTGATTGATTAATTTTTTTTAATAAATCAATTTCACAAAAAGCTGAAACTTCCATTTTGGCAAATTAAAAGCATTTTCCATGCCCAGAAGGCAAGAAGAAAACTAAAATGAAAAGTGTAGAAAAATAGTAAATTAGTATGCATAAAATAGACTCCAAATATAGAAAGAATATATGACCCATTGTGGGACACAGCCTAGATAAGTGTTGCTGGCGGCTAGATTAATACCAGCAATATTGTATAAAGGTCAAATATCAAGTATATACAGTAGGTGGACTTTAGCAAGAAGATTAAACTGCAGGGACCTTATTGCTAATCAACAAATAAACAATAAATAAATTAAATGTGTGTGCGTTTATACAATCACATGTAAATATATGTATTTATAAGTTAGACATGTTTCCACTTGACTATTATAGGCTGGGATGGTAGCACTGCTTATTATTAAAGTTGCCCACCACTTTCTATTGCAAGGTCCAGTTTTCATTTGCTTATAATTTTGTCAAATGTTATCTGTTTGGGCTGAAAATTTCCATGCTGGTTGTTTGCCAGCTGGCAAAGGAGATAACTGGGTGCCAAGAGATAGGGTGCAAGTGAGATATAAGAGACTGGGATAGGAAGCTGAGAAACAATTGGAAACAAGTGTGGCAGGGGAGAGGAGATACAGGTCTGATGAGGGGCCAGGTTGTGTGTGTGTGTTGTGGAAGAACTGGGACTAGCAGAGCATGGAGACTGAAACTGGAATGAGGGGTCACAGGAGTGAGTCTGGGACTGTGGGAGGAGGATGAGACTAGAACGAGGAGCCAGAGGTAGAGATTAGACGTAAGTGGAATAGGGACAGGTTGGAGGGGGACAGGGCAGAAGAGTACAATCTATGAGTGGAAGGGGCAAGAGTGACCACTAGAATACTCTCCCCTCCAGACCCTAGAATAGAACTCATGATTCCTGAGTCTCATAATTCCTGTCAGCAAACATCTGAAGTCCAGTAGCAAAATGTCCCATCCCCTTTTAGTGCTGGTCCTCATAGAGGATGATAATCTACTACTATCAGTTACTCTAGTATGCTTATAAGAAGCACACGGCATCTTTTAAAATGGGATAAGGCAATACGCCATGTTTATTGAGAGTAAAATTTAAGCATTAAAATCAGCGTATGCTTTCATTCACACACACACACACACACAAAAGGTCTGCAGCTGGATCTTATAGTTACTAGTCCTTAGTGTTGCTCGGTCAGTTCCAGTGCCCAGCTGAAACTGCACATGAGGGAGGGGAGCCGGGCCTCTGTTGAATGTGTTTGAAACTCCGAAGTTGATGCAGAATGAACCCAAAGTCCCATGGCAATACACCTTTCTTTTATAGTAATAAATTCCCATAGAAGTCTATGGACCTTGCTGTGTCACACCGGAGCTGTTAATCATGAGGTAGTGAAGGTTACTCCCAGTCAGCATTATTTGGGTTGATACTGGGAGTATCCGCAGCTGTTGTCTATCTCATCCCTCTGATGCCACTCTTTATCTTGTCTTTGGGGTGTATGCCTTTGCTTTAGGGTCATCAAGCTGCCATCTGAGTGATTCTGATAATAAAGTTGGTGCCTCTGAACTCTTCCACTTCCTTCTTGACCATCCGGCCCAGTTGTCTTTTCTCAGTTAATTATCATACATTCTTCACTCACTACCAAACAGTAAATAAGGCAATGATTGCAGTCATAAAACTTCTATTCTTCTAAGAACAGTCATTAACACAACCAGAAGAATAAACTCAAAACAATTTCTTCTTACTAATTCAAGGCTACAACTTCTTCTTACTAATTCAAAGCTAGCAAAATGGGGTATAAAGCAAAATAAGCAAAATGGAATACAATTTACCTGAGACAATTTCTTCCCATTAGGCTTTTTGTCTACAACTCCGTTAGCTAAAGTGGCAGAGGTCTGTGTGACATATCTAAAAGTTTCAATCCTGATGATGATGAGCCGCCATAAAGGTGTCAATCTGATGCCAGACAATGGCATTTCTATGTTTCAGTTTGCTTTAAAAAAATACTTAGGAAATTACACACAAAAGGCACATTAAAAGAACATTATTAAGATTGCAAGTCAAGCATTCAAAAGTTAGGAAACAGAATTAAGGTTGCCTGTTCAACCTTATGTCATCCCTCTTGTGTATATGAATTATAATTATAGGCTTCAATCATATGGTCACATACTATTTTTTTCCACAGCTACCCTGCCTTATTCAGTGAACAGGATGGGCGATGCTCTGGATTTGAATCAGGGTTTGCATAGTGAAGAAGGCTATTGTCTGCAGGACTCCTACCTCATTTGTTGCAAAAGTTGCCAGGTGTATACTGAATGAAGCAGGGGACTGCAGGAAGAGAAAGGATGGTCTCATAGTCAAGGCAGTTGAATGCTGCCCTGAAGATTTGGATTCTATCCCTGCCTCTGTCACAGAGTTCCTGTGTGATTCTGGGCAAGTCACTTAAACCAAACATTTCAGAAATGATCACTAATCAAGTGTGTTCCTCATTTTCTGGGTGCCTGATTTAAGCGTCTGATTTGCAGAAGTGCTAAGCACTCAGTGCTGCAACTGAAAACACGGCAAGCTGTGCTTGAATGTAAAGTGCTATATAATGATAAGTATTCTGAAGAATCAGGTACTAGGTGTCTCAAATAGGATGGATACTTTTGACCTTACTCTATCTGTGCCTTCATTACTCATTTGTAAAATAGGGATAATATCTTCCCCTCTTCTCATAGGGTGATGTGAAAATAAATTCATTATTGTTTGTAAAGCACTCAAACTCTCTAGTGATGACCACCTAGAAAAGACCATGAGGAAATTAATAATTCTGTCTTCAGAGCAGGGTTTGATAGCATGCAGTAAATAAATCCTGGGCCACATACTGAACAAGAAGGAGAAAACAAAACATTGATTACTTGCTGATTAGTGAGCACCATCCATCCTATGCACTGAATAAGGAAGGGGTCCTGTGGAAAAAATAGTCTTTAATTACATGATCAAATACTGTGTCATAGTGCATATACACAAGGGGCTGCATTAAGGATGCACAGGTAACATTAATTTTGGCATTTCCTAACTTTTGTGTGCCTTACTCTGAAGTCTCTAGAGCTGGTTGGAAAACAGAATTTCTGATCTGTGGGTGATGCCGACATTTCAATATTTATTTTCATTCTGAATAGGAACAAAAAGGCAAAATTTCTCCTGGAATGGAAAAGCTGAAAACAATTAATTCAGAACCATTCAAATATTTGGTTTCAATAATTTTGAATCATCATATAATATAAATATCCAATACCATACATATGTAATACTATATATAATATTAAAATTCGTATTTTAGTATAATATAGATGTCAAAATGAAAGGAATTAAAGGACTTTTGAAACTGAATGAAACAAACTCTTTCGATGTTATTGAAATGAAACAAGAAAATCAAAATGATATTTCCACTTTTCCCAATATAATTTCATGAAAACATTTTGATTTTAACTAAACTGCATTTTCTGACAGAAAACTGTTCTGCTGAAAAACTTTCAACCAGCTCTACTTAATAATGTTCTTTTAATGTTGTTTTTTTATGTTTGATATAGATAGTTCAAATTGCCAATAAAAGGTCTCTTCTCTTTCCCTGGGGCTATACTCACCCAAACACTCTTTCTCCCTTAAAGGACATACCTTTTTGATTTTTCCTTTCTGCCAAATGACTAGAATAAAACATAAGAACATGAAATATAAAGTAATCTTAACACTGTACCTCTTTCTGTTTCCCTCTGCTCTATTTTTTATTCATTTCTATTTTTCTTCTTGCTCTCTAGCCCTCAATGGCAATAGATGTTCAACCCACATAGGATGAAGAAACTTTTATACATATTATATATATATATATATATATATATATATATATATATATATATATTAGGTCTATCAAGCAATTAAAAAAAATAATCACAATTAATCGCACTGTTTAACAATAATAAAATACCATTTATTTAAATATTTTAGACATTTTCTATATTTTCAAATATACTGATTTCAATTACAACACAGAATACAAAGTGTACAGTTATCATTTTATATTTATTTTTATTACAAATATTTGAACTGTAAAAAACAAAAGAAATAGTATTTTTCAATTCCCCCATTACAAGTACTGTAGTGCAATCTCTTTATCATGAAAGTTGAATTTACAAATGTAGAATTATGTACAAAAATAACTGCATTCAAAACCAAAACAATGTAAAATGGTAGAGCCTACAAGTCCACTCAGTCCTACTTCTAGTTCAGCCAATGTCTCAGACAAACAAGTGTGTTCACATTTGTAGGAGATAATGCTGCCTACTTCTTGTTTACAATGTCACCTGAAAGGCAAAATAAGTGTTTGCATGGCACTGTTGTAGCCAGCATCGCAAGATATTTACATGCCAGATGTGCTAAAGATTCATATATCCCTTCATGCTTCAACCACCATTCCAGAGGACATGTGTCCATGCTGATGACAGGTTCTGCTTGATAGCAATCCAAAGCAGTATGGACCAGTGCCTGTTCATTTTCATCATCTGAGTCAGATACCACCAGCAGACAGTTGATTTTCTCTTTTGGTGGTTCGGATTCTGTAGTTTCTGCATCAAAGTGTTGCTCTTGTAAGACTTCTGAAAGCATGCTTCTCGCCTAGTGCCTGTCAGATTTTGGAAGGCACTTCAGATTCTTAAACCTTGGGTCGAGTGCTGTATCTTTAGAAATCTCACACTGGTAACTTCTTTGCATTTTGTCAAATCTGCAGTGAAAGTATTCTTAGAACAACATGTGCTGGGTCATCATCCGAGACTGCTATAACATGAAATATATGGCAGAATGTGGGTAAAACAGAGCAGGAGACATACAATTCTCCCCAAAGGAATTCAGTCACAAATTTAATTAACACATTTTTTTAACAAGCTCATCAGCATTGAAGCATGTCCTCTGGAATGGTGGCCAAAGCATTGTCATCTTTCTTCCCCTTAATACTCTATTTTCTCACATCACATAATGTATGATAAGATCTTGATGGTAGACACCCAATTCTGACCTCGGTCACTAATACATATCACCTCAGAGGGGATCTGGCTTTGCATTCCACTTCTCTTGATCTTCTCCCTGTATATAGATTCTATAGATTAAGGTGATCAAGAGAGCACTCACATGCTGCAAACAGAAAATACTGAATTTTGTAAATATTTTCTTTATTAGTCAAATATTATAGAATTCAATGAGCTGTAATGGAATTTTGTGAATCTGATGTTCTGGAGCATGTGTCTGAAATGTTCTGTTTCACTGACTTCATTATAGTTCTGCATACCCATCAATATTATAACACAATTAATTAAATTAGGCAAAATTTTGGAGATAAAACTGTTTTAATCAAAAAATTCCAATTTGGATTGACCGAAGCCTTTTATGAATGTGTGTTGAATTTGCCAAATTGTTTTGGTCAAAATTCACCCCCACCTCCAACCCAAAAACGAAAATCAGAAAACATTGAAATGTTTCATTTTGCCATTTCAAAATGAGAAGTTTTAATTTTCTGATTGTAAATGACTTTTTGTTTTGAAATTTGCTTCAAAGTCATTGAAAGGAAAGTTAAAAATGAAATAAGATGTTTCATTTGAAACATTCTCAAGGTGACTCCAAATGAGTTTTTGTAAAATTGCTTTTTATATCAGTTTGCAAATAAAAAATATATATATATTCATCCAGCTCTGCAACAGAACCAGTAGGCTAACTTTAGTATGGGCTGGACCAAGTCAGAATAAACAAAGTTGATACACAAGTGTACATACTTGCTATGAATGCTCCACATTTGCTAGGGTCCACAGGCTGTAGCAGCATCTATATTCCACAAGGGATGTGACTGATGGTCATTAATGCCCTTTTTGCCCCCTGTCTACAAATGCCTGCGACATTCCTGCATGGTTGGGAACAGAGAACCTTTTGTGGATTCTCTGACATGCAATGGGTGCAGTTCTCCGTGCATGAGCTTTTTGCATCCTGCACAGACGTTTGTATCCCTCTGCACAGAACCCCACCTGTTCTATTACACTTAGGTTCTCCCATGTAAAGGAGCACATGTTTTGCTCTTAAGAGAAGAAGCCACCGCTAATAACTGTAAACTGCAAAGGCACTGCTATTAGGGAGCATGTCAACTAGCACTTATGACAAGATTGTTCTTATGATTAAGTTATTCTGGACTTCCCTGAAGAAGAGGTAACAAATACATTAAGTCAATCTACTTTGGAATAGACTTTATACACAGAATATCACATTAAAGAGGTTAATAATTATAGACACATCCTTATTGAGAGTCAAAAGTATTAATGAGTAAAAATTCTAAAGATAGGGAGAGGTTGCAGTTATAAAAGATGCCAAGCTTCCAGTCTTGAGAATTAGATTTTTGACGGATCTGTTTTAAAAAAAACCTGAAATGGCCCTAGAGTAAGATCCAGTGAATGAGGCTTAGCGTGTTTGTGTGCAAAGCTCCCAAAATAAACAAGTAAATTATTGTTTGTGAAATAACTCCTCAGAGATATCAGGTAGGCTAGATTGATCAATGACATGTAAATGAAATTGGGATCTTTTGTGTCTTAGGGGTCACACATTAAGAGCATCTAATGTTTGGATTAAAGCAGGGATATGTAAGAGCAGGGCCGCCCAGAGGATTCCAGGGGCTCGGGGTCTTCGGCGGCGGGGGTCCCTTCCATTCCGGGACCCGCAGCCGAAGTGCCCCGAAGACCCGCGGCGGGGGCCCCCCGCCGCCAAATTACCGCCGAAGTGCGGCGGGGGGGTCCCCGCCGCGGGTCTTCGGGGCACTTCGGCGGCAGGGCCCGGAACGGAAGGGCCCCCTGCCGCCGAAGACTGGGCTGCGCTTCGGCGGCGGGTCCTGCTTCCCCCCGGCCCAGGCCCCAGCCTCTTACCCCTGGCTCCCTCCTCGCCCGGAGTCTCAGCGCCTCGCCGGAACAGCGGCAGCGTGTGGCCGGCGGGACCTGAGCCCCGCCCCTCTCAGAGCCGTGTGGTGAGGGGGCGGGGCTGGGAGCTCCACGCCGAGTGGAGGGAGCTGAGCTCCCAGCCCCGCCCCCTCACCATGCGACTCTGAGCAGGGCGGGGCTCAGGGGCTCCGCCGGAGACATCAAGCGCTAAGGCTCCAGGAGAGGGGCGGAGGCGGGAGCCTCCGCTGTTCTCTTGGGGGCCCCTGCGGAGCCCAGGGCAAATTGCCCCCTTTCCCCCCCCCCCCGGGTGGCCCTGTGTAAGAGATACCTTCTTGGGAAACTAGCTCCATGTTGTTTTTTTAAATTAAAGTTAACTGTGTAAATCAGGCTTTTGAGCTGCGAGGATACCAGGAAAAGCTTCCTTCATTAAAGTAATACAGAAAAAAAAACCCAAGCATTTATAAATTTTGATTTGAGCTGAAATCACTGGGAATTAGATCTGAAGAATTGAGACCTTGTTTGCTGATGATGTGGTTGCTAGGGCCCAACTCTTTAGTTCCAAGAACCAGATCGTGCCTCTGAGATCTACACACAGACAGAATACTTCCACTCATGCCCATGAGAAAGGGGACAGCACCCATCCCCCATTTCAAGAACCAAATGGAGGGCTCTCCATGGCATTAAGATCCATGTGATGGAAGCAATTTGGAGATATGAAGGAGATGGGGAATAGGCGGGAATATGTTTAGAGGGGGTTGGGTCAGGAACAGGGGTGGGGAGATACTATTCCCCATGCAGCCCATGGAAATAAATGAGAAAATCAACATTGCCATAGGCAGTACCCCACCTCTACCCTCTATACAGTGAAAGCTCCTATTTCAGCTGTTGTTGGTGAGGTCATGGTATCACAGGCCCAATGCCACCATGATGGCTGAGAATGCATTTCTGAATTTTCAAACCTGGGCCCAGAGTATCCACACTGTACAGTAAAGGGTTGGTGTGGGGTGGGGGTAGGAATGTGAGTCTGGGACCATCTACAAGTCACTGCAAAATGTTCCATGGAATGAGCTGCTGTTCCACTTCCAGTATCTAGCAGCTCTTCAGCAGAAAAGTGCCCCAGGCAATGCTGGGCCCAGGTTTGAAAACTCAGAGATGTCTTCTCAGCTGTTATGGAGGCTTTGCTGCATCTTGTACAAAATATAACAAAGACAATGGACTTGATTCTTCTCTCACACTGGTTTTACACTCTCTTGATTTATAGTAGACTGAGAAGAGAATTAGGCCCAGTATCTCATTGCATGCTAAGGGTTTGATCCACCACCAACAAGCAACTGGTGGTGTAGTCTCACCTGTGCAGTTCTACAACTAGTGCAAGTAAGTGGAGCATAAAGCATAGCTCTGTTAACTACAGTTCATTAAAGAAATGCAGCTTTTAGTCCCTGCTTGGTAATGATTTTCCACCAACTCTGCACAGCGTATAAAAGATACAAGGCACTGGAGGATCAAGTTCCAAGTGTGCAACTTTGTGAATTATATAAAAATAGAAATATGAGAGAATTGGGCCTTCCAGCTGGAACCAGATCATCCCATAACCACTTTTTTTGCAACAATAATATTGCTAGCAGCCCTGAATTTCAGTTAAAATATAGATGTTGAACTTGATAGAATTTATCAAAGTAAAAATCAAAGAACTGGAGGAAACAGAGGCAACTTAGGCTTTCTGCACTATTATTTCCTCTTTACTGTTTCACACAAGTATTGTTGCTTTAAAATTTACAGAGAGCTAAAAGTGCCTTCCTAAGTGTTAGTAATTAAGTCATTTTGAATGCAGCTAAGGTTTAAGCTGAGGCTAAGGCTAGACAAGACCATTCAAGAAAGAATTTATGAAAAAGGATGTTGTTCCCATACATCATCCTGCTAAGCTGTTCGCATTGGGTTAGAAATAGTTCTTCTTTCTCTAAATGGATGTATCTTCACTCCTTTGACTCTATTTGATGGCACATTGTTGCCCACAACAAAGCTGTACAAGCAGTTTGACATCAACACCAGAAACACATAGAAATGCCTCATGCAACATATTAGACTGTCCTCCCACTGTTTCTTCCTTTTCTAAGCATTTGAGGGGCCAGGGGAGGAAGAAGGGAATAATCCCCATTTACATGATTTAAAAGTAGTTATTTTACCTTGCTTGTGTTTCCACCCCAGGGAATTCCATGCACATAAGCACGCTCCCTCATACAGAGCATACCTGTCTTGTGCCATGAAGGAAGGTGTGTATGTGTGTGTGTGTGTCTGTGTGTCTGTGTGTGTGTGTGTGTGTGTGTGTGTGTGTGTGTGTGTGTGTGTACGTACTGCATACTCAACATTATCATCCAAGAGGGAGAAGTTAGAGATTGAGAAGGCTGGAAGTGGAGATGGAGCAAGATTTGGAGGGGGCTGCGGCATTTCCTCCATTTCCAGGAAAAGGCCATATATCTTCAAACTGTTTTACTTTTTCTGCACCACCCTACCCCCTCTTTTTAAAGGGTGGGTCATCCACGGCTTAATTTGAGCTGCACTGCCAGGGAAGATGCCAGATGTCACAGAAAGCCCTCCTCTCCTGGGATCTGTGGGGCATGAGAGCAGACTCATGACTCTCCCAAGTCACGATTTGCAGAGAGATGCATGAGAGGATTTTTTCAAAAGTTTCTTTTCCCATTACTCTCTTCCCGTGATTTTTCTAGTGGAAGTGGCAATGGAGATAGTGGTTAGTTTGTCTTAAGTTGTTCAAAAGACAACAAGCAGAAATGTATCAATTAAAAAGTGTTATTCTGAGGTTTGCACAGCTTGAAGACATCCAAATAGGCTGTGCTCGTTATTCTGTGTTTGTGAAAATTGTTTCAGGCACAGTCAGTGACTCAATTCACACCATCAGTATGCTGGATGTAAGATGCTTCAGTGGGGGTTCAAGCCAGTGGTGTCCTGTAATTTTAAGAGGAATCCCTAGATATCTGAACCAAGCCCTTTTTCCTGCTGACAGCACCTGTCAGGAGGGTTACATACTGACAGGTGGGGGCAGGGAGTTACAATTTTGTTTCTGTGAATAGCTGAGTTATTCATTATTCCCCACCATCTCCCAATAAACTGCAACCAGTTTTCTTTCTGAGTTTCATTCATTGACACACAGTCTAAAATGAGGAAAACTATACAGTGTTCCTATCCTGAGCAACATCTTTCATTTCTGAAGATTTAGATGAATCTCAAACAAACCTGGGTGGAACTTTTTCAGAGAATAATAAATTCATGGAATCGTGCATTTTTCAGGGCATCAAAACTATTCACAAATGTAGGTCACCTTCAGCATATAGTTTCAGTAGAAAACAAAGCCCCCTGAAAACAAAAAAATCAGAAATGTCAAAATGGTTTGTTTTGACAATGTCATTTTAAATCTACATTTAATCTTGAACTGTAATTATCATTAAAATGCCATTTCAATTCACATTTGAAACACTTCATTTGAACCAATGATTAGTTAGTAAATTAATTTATTATTGTGAGAAACATTGAAAAAAATCAGTTTTGACTAGAAACAAACCAACATTTTTCAGATGTTTTTGATCCAGCCAAAAAATAATAACAAATCAACTATTAGCTCAGCTTTAGAGCATGTCTACACAGGCAAAGTTACAGTGCCAGCAGTTACAGCGCTGCTCAGAGAGCACAGAAGGAAAATGCTGTTGTGTGTTCACACTGACAGCTGCCTGCGCAATAGCGTGTTCACACTTGCCGCACTTGCAGCACTATTTGGAGTGGTGCACTCTGGGCAGCTACCTCACAGAGCACCTCTTTCTCTTTTGCTGCTAAGACTTGTGGAAATGTGGAGGGGTTCGTGGGGCATCCTGGGTCCAGTCCCAATGCCCCGTGATGTATTGCTTCACATCCCAGCAATCCCTGTGCTTCCGTCTGCAATTGGTGCCATCTTTCAACAGTTTGTGTACTGTGCGCCCTGCCTCTTTCAGGCTGCAGGAATGGATCCTGAACTGCTGACCAGTATGCTGCTCACTCTTACCAACACGTCATGAGTGGCAGTGGAGTTATTCCTCAAACTACAAAGGCAAGAGGAGTACATCAGTGCTCTCGCCATCCGTAGTAGCTACAACACGAGATTGCTTGTAGCATTCACAGAGGTGCTGACCACAGTGGAACGCCACTTTTGGGCTAGGGAAACAAGCACTGAATGGTGGGATCACATCATCATCCACGTCTGGGATGATGAGCAGTGGCTGCAGAACTTTCGGATGAGGAAGGCCACATTCATGGGACAGCATGATGAGCTCGCCCCGGCCCTGCAGCGCAAGGACATGAGAATGAGAGCTGCCCTGTCACTGGAGAAGTGCGTGGTAATTGCACTGTGGAAGCTGGCTACTCCAGACTGCTACCGATTGGTTGCTAACCAGTTTGGAGTGGGAAAGTCGACCATTGGAGGAGTCATGTTGATGGAAGTGTGCAGGGCCCTTAATCGCATCCTGCTCTGAAAGACTGTGACTCTGCGCAACATGCGTGACATTGTGGATGACTTTGCACAAATGGGCTTCCCTAACTGCGGAGGGGTGAAAGATGGCACGCACATTCCAATTCTGGCACAAGACCATCTAGCCACCAAGTACATTAATCGCAAGGGGTATTTCTCAATTATTCTCCAGGTGTCTGTGGATCACTGTGGGCGTTTCAAGGACATTAACACAGGTGGGTCCAGAAAGGTGCATGACGCACGCATCTTTCAGAACACTGGCCTTCAAGAAGCTGCAAGCAGGGACCTTCTTCCTGGACCAGAAGATCACCTTAGGGGAAGTCAAAATGCCCATTGTGATCCTGGAAGACCCTGCCTACCCTTTAATGCCATGGCTTATGAAGCCGTACATGGGGCAACTTGACAGCAGCAAGGATTGGTTCGACAACTGGCTGAGCAAGTGCAGAATGACTGTTGAGTGTGCATTTGGCTATTTGAAAGCCCACTAGTGATGCCTGTGTGGGAAGCTGGACATGGCTGATGACAATATTCCCATGCTTATATCCACATGCTGTACGCTCTATAATATTTGAGAAGGGAAGGTTGAAAGCTTCACTCAGGGCTGGCCCAGAGAGGCTCAGCGCCTGGAGGCTGAGTTTGAACAGCCAGATACTGGGACTATTAGAGGGGCACAGCACAGGGACATAAGGATCAGGGATGCCTTGAGGTAACAATTTGAAGCTGAAAGCCAATAATATTTGTTGCTATGCTTGGGATTGCAGTGCTTGTAATGCTAGGAGGTGACTGATGCACATGATGCAAGAAGGGGGTCTTAACATAATTGAATGTTGCTTTACAGTGCTCTTTTTGCTTTCACTTAACAGAATTAAGTTTGCTTTCATACAAACACAATTCTTTTATTAAAAGACAATAATCAGAGGAGAGAGTCAAACGAAAAAGCGGGGCGGGGGGAAGGGAAGGTCTACAGAGAAGGAGGGGTCCTAGGATGGCTACAGATTTTGTATGTCCAGGGATCATACTCAACCTTCTCCTTTGGAGTACAATGCAGCAGGTGCTGTACTTCAGCAGGGCCAAACTGCAGAGGGATGGATGTTGAGTGCAGTGGGTAGTGGGAATCCACAGTGCTGGACTGTGAGGAGGGGGGAGTGGAATGTTGTGGGTAGAGATTGGAGCCAGGAGGTTAAGAGTGTGTTGGCGGTGTGTGTGGGGGAGGGTGCATGGGAAAGAGTTTTGCGACAGCGTCTGCAGGGGAGAGTGGGCACAGAGCTGCTTGGTTTGAAGAGCTAGTATCACCTGGAGCGTGTCCACTTGGCTCTCCATAACGTTTAAGAGCCACTCTGTGGCTTCATTCTGATGTGCTGCATTCTCCTTTTGGTCCCTCTTCTCACTGTCCTGCCACTCCTTCAATTCCTCTTTCTCGGAGGCAGAGTGCATCATAACCTCACAAAGAAAGTCCTCCATAGTTCTTCATGGTTGCTTTCTAATTCTCCACAGCCATTCTGCTGCCGATAACAAAGAGGGAGGCTGGGCTCCCAAGGTCATCTCTGGGAAGTTTTAATGCAACATTTTACAGAAGCAGTATTGCTTGCAACACAGACAACGCTGATTCAGTGCTTTAAAACACAGCCAGTACTCACACACCTGTCACTAAACTGGCTGACCCCAGGCAAGCACATGAGCCACAAAATGGTGAGTAGCCACAGGGGCAGGTAAGTATCAGAGGGGTAGCCGTGTTAGTCTGGATCTGTAAAAAGCGACAAAGAGTCCTGTGGCACCTTATATATTAACAGACGTATTGGAGCATAAGCTTTTGTGGGTGAATACCCACTTTATCAGACGCAGGTAAATCACTCTTCCCCGACCCTGCTGTACACTGGGCATGTGGCTCTTTGGGAGAGCCAGCACTGGGGGTGAGGGAGGGCTGATAACTGATAATCATTCCTGTCCTCACATTTTCCACAGGATGTGATCATTATGGAAGATATCTCGCTGCTGAGGATGAGCAAGGAATCAAGGAAGGATCTTCTTCCTCCTCCTGGCTCGGCCCACTCTCGACTGACATGCGAGCCACCAAAGTATCCACAGGGGCCTTCGCAGTGGAGGTGGGGTCACCACTGAGTATCGCATCCAGCTCTTTATAGAACTGGCAGCTCATGGGCACAGCCCTGGAGCAGCGGTTTGCTTCCCGTGCCCTGTGGTAGGCGTTCAGCAGCTCCTTCATTTTTACCCTACAAACATATGACCCTTTGGGCTCAAATAGAGACTCAAGGGCCTTCTCTATAGGAACTTCTAGGGGTTACAAAGACAGGCACTCAAAAGGCTGTTGGGCTTTGTAACTGATGTAACAGCCTCTCCCATAATGCTACATCTTCCAGGGCTGCAAAATGCCCTAGCAGATCATCCAAGCAGGCACATTTCAATAGATCACAAGTGGACAAACAAAGATTCCGTTATCCAGACATCTTTTGAAAATGGAATCAACCATCCACTGACCTTTTTGCTATGGACAGGAAGAACAAATACCTCAGAGTCTTCTGGAGGATTGCTGTTGGAAATATTCCTCATTATGCATATTCCAGGGATGATGTATGTTTATCTTTTCTCAGTCTTTTGATTCTAAGGGTACTAAGAAAGATCTGACAGGATTTGGCCGCAATCATGATAGCTGGCTAAGACATGTTTGGTAACCAGCCCTGATGAGCTTGTTAACTCATCCTCCAAAGCCATTACCTCTTCTTTCTGACTTAATCTCACAAGGCAACAGAAATATCCTGCATCTACAACCTTGCACCTTATAACTTGGATACTGGCTGGCTGAATGATATGGAAAGATCCTGCTTTAGTCACATCCAGAACGTTTTGGTTGAAAGCAAAAAAAAAAAGATTCAACCATATTCATATATACAGCCAAGTGAAAAAGATTCATTATTTGGGTTCAGCAATGCCATTTATCTCCTATTCTAATGAATATTCTAGCTATCCTGGACTACTTGATGACTTTAACGACCTCAGGACAGCCTGTTAGCTCTATTATAGCTCACTTGGAAACCATCATCCCCCTATCTAGGGCTACACAGTTTTTTTCCCACCCTAGAGTGGCTAGGTTCCTAAAGGATTTCACATATGTTTTCCTTCCATTCAGGTAGCTTCCTCCTCCCTGGGACCTCAATGTAGTCCTACTGGGTTTGAGCGCTTGGCAACTTGCTTCCCTACTGCACTTGTCCATGACATTTTAATAGCAATTCATCAACCAAAAGAACTGGGAAAATACAGGCATTTATAGTACCTATATACTATAAAGATAAGATTATCTTCATATTAAATTCTTGCCTAATTTAGTTTTGGATTTTCACTTGAACCAAATGATCCATTTGCTGGTTTTCATCCCTAAATCATATTCTAATCAGAGGGAGGTGAGGCTACTCTAGATATCCGTAGGTCCTTGTTATTTTATCTACATAGAACCAAGTCATTTAAAGTCTCTCTTGGCCTTTTAGTAGAATTTTGAAGGGCCAGGGTCTCTAACTGGGTGTATTTTGATATAAAGCTATTATGAGATAGCCAATTTAAATTCCCCAACTCAAATTAGGTGTCATTCCACTGGGGTTCAAACAGATTATGTGGGGTTTGAGAAGCATATTTATCTCATAGATATGCAAAACAGCTACATGGGGTTCAGTACATGCCTTCTATGAGGTATTCCTCCCTTTGGAAGCAAAAAAAGCTGTGCAATCTTTATTTAAGTAGACTCCAAGCACCATCTGCTCTAATCAGAGCACCGCTTGTGCATCACTAAGCATGAAATATTTGTTGTATAGCACTCAAAGAAGAAAATATAGCTACCTTATAGTAACTGTGCTTCTTTGAAATGTGTTGTTCATATGTATTCCATAACACACCCTCCTGCCCTGCTACTGCACTCTTATAACTTCTGGAGTCTGAATTAAAGAAGGATTTGAATGGTGGTTGGCCTGGTTCTGCCCTTGGTCTGGGGCATGAGGACACTCAAAGTGCATGTGTGGCCCCACTGGACATCGTTGGCCAAAATATTCTGATCTTGAGCATCTGAGGCACATGCACATCGCCAGTAGAGTAGAATATATATGGACAACTCATCTCAAAGAACCACAGTTAGTGTAAGGTAAGTAACCATTTCTTTCCAGTTCTTCTGGTTCTGAACACAGCCATGATGAGTGTAAACTAATGCATGTTTGTCTTATTGAATTGGTAGACAGACAGGCAGACCTGACTTCAGAGGAGTTACACAGGCCCAGTTACTTTCCCAATTGCACAGTGACTCTTAGATCACAACCAAATTCTTTAAGTAGAATTTTTCTTAGTTAAAATCGAATTTGCCCAGGATCTTTACAGTGCAGCCCCTGCCTACAACTAGTCTCTCATCTCACATCACTCTTTCATTAGCAATCTATGCTCTGCCTACATGGCATGCCTTTGTGCTCTCTTAGTTTTCTTTTCCTACAAACAATCACCTTCCTAGTTCAGTACCCTATGCTTGGAACAGCTTTCTGTTCCTGTGTATTATTCGGCCTTATTCCTCTTCAAATCTTTCCTTGACTCATTTCTTTCAATCCACCTTCCCCTGAAGTCCAGCCTTCACTCTAGAAATTGCCCACAAACTCTAGCATTACTGTATTCAAATAAATTATCTGATAACATTAAGCACACCACATGGGTTGTAATCCTGGGGCCCAGTGTTGCCGCCCTTACTCATACTGAATAATACCTGTTCTACCAGTTGCCCCATTTCAATCAGTGGGACTAGTAGTCACTGAGCAGTGTACTACACAGTGTCAGAAGAGGGTGGCAGAATCAGTCTACAAGTGTTTATTGCCATTCTTATTGTGAGGAGTATATTGAGGCTGTATGTTCCTCAGGATGGGTACCTGTCACGTGACTTGTCTATGATACTCCTCACATTCCTTCAATAAAAATAAGGAGCAGAATTTGAAATGTTCAGCAACATTAATGCAGAAATTGTATTTTATGAATGGGAGTATAAGACTGGATTGTTCATATTTAATATAATCTCTGACCTTCTGCTGCCCTATTGAATCCATAACATTTCTGACTCCTTTCACTGGCTGATCCATCCCAGAGCTACAGACCTATTACTTGACCCTTCCTTCTCTATCTGTCTCTGCCCAGTTGTTGCCTGAAGGAAAGAAGAACATTTGTTTTTAACTCTTATTATTGTGCTACCTCTCCCACCATTAGTCCCGCTGAAGTACTATGCTGAGGCAGCTTTCTGCCACACACAATGTTTACTTGACACAAGATGCAGTGCAGTTGTGGGAATTAAACATACTGTTTGAAAGAATTGTATTCTTCTTTCAGCCAGGAACTGGGGAATGCTGACAGAAGGAAGTTGAAATGACAGAGCAGGAAACAAGCATTTTATCAGTCAAATACCTTCCTACAGTATTCATCTAGGCTTTCTATCTCTTTTTTATAAATCGCTGGATCCATAAATTAGAGCAATTAATTTAAAACTGGTAAAATCCTAGGGAAAAGGCATCCTGCTCCGACCCCATAAATTCAAATCATAAATGTGGAATTTGGTATTTTATTCACCACAAATCTGTCTCTTCATATAGTTTAAATCATTTGTCAGTTAAAAGAATATTGCAGTTTAGGTTCATCAGAATTCTTCATTCAGAGCCAACATGTGCAGTATAATTGTGTTACTGAACTCTTCAAGGCTTTTGCAGATTCGCATGAAAGTCTCAATAAAATGTGTTTATTCAAACCCAACAAGCTGTCTTGAGACTGTTGTATGAGTAGCCTCCCATATCTGCAAAGGATAAGTAGGTAAAAGACACACAAACCATAACAAGACCAAGTTCAACCAGAGGTAGTGGAGGGTTACGACATGGTAGGGCAACTAACTAGGAGGATGTGTAGCAACATCTTGGTATCTAAGGCATCCTTATCACAGAAATTGGGTCTCACTCTAGAGATTCCAAGAATATGATAAATGTTGCTTTTAATTTCCAGTATTATTAAAGTTATAAACCATCCAAAGAACATAGTTTGAAAACTAGATAAAGTAATAATAAGAGATGCTATTAACATGTATTCATCAGAGGTACCTGTGTTGAAGGGTATTTGGTGCACAAATACCTCTCCCATCTTGGAGAGGAGGGGGGAGTTTGGTCAAAGCAGCAGGTGGATGGTCCAGCTCCTGGGGGGTGGAGGGGAAGAATAATGCCGAGATGTGCATTAAACATTAAAGCTGAATGTGCACAAGTCCATGGGTCCAGATCTAATGTATCCAAGGATGCTGAGGGAGTTGGCGGATGTGATTGCAGAGCCATTGGCCATTAGCTTTGAAAATTTGTAGCGATCAGGGGAGGTCCCAGATGATTGGTAAAAGGCAAATATAGGCCCAGCCTTTAAAAAGGGAAGAAAGAGAACCCAGGGAACTACAGACCAGTCAGCCTCACTTCAGTCGCCGGCAAAATCATGGAGCAGGTCCTTAAGGAATCCATTTTGAAGCACTTGGAGGGGAGGAAGGCGATCAGAAATAATCAACATGGATTCTCCAAGGGCAAGTCATGCCTGACCAACCTGATTGCCTTCTATGATGAGATAACTGGCTCTGTGGGTATGGGGAAAGCGGTGGATGTGATATATCTTAACTTTAGCAAAGCTTTTGATATGGTCTCCCACAGTATTTTTTCCAGCAAGTTAAAAAGGTATGGATTGGATTAATGGACTATAAGGTGGATAGAAAGCTGGCTAGATTGTCGGGCTCAACAGGTAGTGATCAATGGCTTGATGTCTAGTTGGCAGCGGGTATCAAGCAGCGTGCCCCAGGGGTCGGTTCTGCGGCCAGTTTTGTTCAACATCTTTATTAACGATTTGGATGATGGGATTAATTGTACCCTCAGGAAGTTCACAGATGACACTAGGCTCTGGGGAGATGTAGATATGCTGGAGGGTAGGGATAGGGTCTAGAGTGACCTAGTCAAATTGGAGGATTGGGCCAAAAGAAATCTGATGAGTTTCAACAAGGACAAGTGCAGAGTCCTGTGTTAGGATATAGATATTCAGGCCTGTCTATAAAGGCCTATACTTTAAGAATTTAGTTATATGTTTATCATTTAGCTATATCACTGCTCTCAGTGGTGGCAGATTATAGAACAAGAAGCAATGGTCTCAAACTGCAGTGAGGGAGGTCTAGGTTGGATATTAGGAAACACTATTTCACTAGGAGGACGGTGAAGCACTGGACTGGGTTACCTAGGGAGGTGGTGGAATCTCCATCCTTAGAGGTTATTAAGGCCCACCTTAACAAAGCCTTGGCTGGGATGATTTAGTTGGTGTTAGTCCTGCTTTGAGCAGGGGATTAGACTAGATGACCTCCTGAGATCTCTTCCAACCCTAATATTCTGATTCTATGATTCTATGTGCTGGAGCCATTGACTAGTCAAGAGCAAAATTGATTGTATCTCTCAGCTCTCCACCTCTCAATTTAAAGCCTTTGGAGGCATCCAGAGGCCATCTTGCCATGTTGCTGCCCTGCTCCCTCCCTTGCTATGGGTCTGACCAATTACCTGTTTTCAGGACCAGGAAGGATTTTTTTTCCCATTGGGCCAAACTGGCAGACATCTAGAGGGTTTTTCTCCTTCTTCACAGGATTGTGGAAGACACGATTTAGGTTAAAAAAGAATAAGAATTTAATGCTTGGAAGAATACAAAAAAGTTAGATTGTCACAACCTGCAGCTGGTGTCCAGTGCAGATAAAGAGTAAAAAAGCCAGCTCCCACTGGTGTCTAAGGGCCAGACATGGCTAATGGACCTTTTTCCTTATGGAGATGGGGATACCTGAACTCCTAGCAGGCTGAGGTCCTCCTTGATACCCTCTATCTCCCCTCACAAGGGGAGGGGTTGAAAGGATTCCAAAATGAAATTAGTCCTAGGGGTTAGGCTTTGAGCAGAGCCACAGGAGTTTTTAAAAAAATGATATGGGGGGTTGAACAAAGCATTTTGTTTTTCCCACAATGCAATGTTTCATTTCATTGTCATGCTTTTTAACTTTAAAAAATATATACAATTGAAGCAAAATTCAAAATGTAAAGTCATTTTGAATCGAAAAATGTCAAAACAAAACATTTTGATTTTTTTCCCCCCAATCAAAACAATTCAGCAACATGAATTCAAAAAAAGGTTCCATTGATTTGAATCCGGATTTTTTTTGGCCAAAAATGTTTAAGCTGAAAATTTTCACCTGAAAAATGTCATCCAAGTCTAGTTAACTGAGGAGGGTCTGTTTCTCAGTGTTGGTCATATGGTCGGAGCCAGGGGTGAGCTGGAGCCGGTTCGCACCGGTTCACGCGAACCCGTTGTTAAATTTAGAAGCGGTTTTAGAACCGCTTGTTAACTGGCTTCCCTGCGAGGGAAGCTTTGATGGGCTCTGCCTGGGAAGCCTGTAATTCCTCCTCCCGGCCGCCGGGGGGCGCTGCGCTGTGCTGCGGGAGCCATGTGAGCTGCCTCCTGGCCCTGTTGCTGCTCCTGCTCTTTGGACCTCTGGCCCTGGGGCTCCTGCTGCTGCCCCGTGAGTCCCCGGCTGCGTCCTGCTGCTCCCAGCCCCCCCCCCCGGGTGAGTGTCTGCGCCCCTCCCCCACCTTCCCTGCCCGCAGCCAGCCCCAGCCCCAGCCACCCACAGCCACCCCCTCCCCCACCCCCTGCCCATAGCCACCCCCTGCCCCCAGCCGCCCCCTGCCCGCAGCCGCCCTCTGCCCCCAGCCAGCCCCTGCCCCCAGCCGCCCCCTGCCCCACCCCCTGCCCATAGCCGCCCTCTGCCCGCAGCCAGCCCCTGCCCCCAGCCAGCCCCTGCCCACAGCCACCCGCAGCCGCCCCCTGCCCGCAGCCGCCCCCTGCCCCACCCCCTGCCCACAGCCACCCGCAGCCAGCCCCTGCCCACAGCCGCCCTCTGCCCGCAGCCAGCCCTTGCCACAGCCACCCTCTGCCCGCAGCCAGCCTCTGCCTGCAGCCCCTGCCACAGCCACCCCCTGCCTGCAGCCAGCCTCTGCCCACAGCCGCCCGCAGCCACCCCCTGCCCACAGCCACCCGCAGCCCGCCCGTCTGCATCACCTGCCCACAGCCAGCCCGTGTCACTCCCTGCCTCCAGCTAGCCCTGCCCCACGCTCCTATCTGCAGCCAGCCCCACATCCACTGGTGCCCTGCAGTTCCCAGGGCAGTAACCCTGCACACCTGCTTTAATGGGGGGGGGGGCAGGGAGCAGCTGGGACCCACACATGTGCACACCCTAGAGTGACCCGACAGCAAGTGTGAAAAATCGGGACGGGGGTGAGGGGTAATAGGAGCCTATATAAGAAAAAGACCCAAAAATTGAGACTGTCCCTGATCACCACCCACACATGTGAAACGGAGCTCATTTCTAGTTCAGCCCCATCTTTTTAAAAAAGAACTTTAGGTAGGGTTAAAATACATCTGTATTTTCCTGGACATGTCAGGCTTTTCGGTTCTTAATCACCTCCTGGGAAAATATGGACGTATGGTAACCCTATTGGTACAAAAAATACATGCTGTCGCACATCCCTTAAATCAGAACTTTTTATAGGGAACCCGTTGTTAAATCAGAACTTTTTATAGGGAACCCGTTGTTAAGATTTTGGCAGCTCACCACTGGGGAGCCCTGTAACCCTGCACTGGGGAAGAGGAGAGGCACATACCAAACCTTCCCTTTGTTAAGTTAATAAAGTTGCAGCCTACCACTTAACTCCATACCCGCGTCTGCCTGTCATTCTGTGTGTCCTGATCAATACTAAATAAAATCAAAAGCTGACATACCTATGTACTACCAAGAGAGTTATTACACAAAGTATGTATTATTGCTCTTTTTATTAGATGGACTATACCTGGTGCTACTTACTTTCAAAAAGTGAGAATTCTATGAGATATCATCTTCAAAGAAGCATAATTACAAGGTAAATAATTTTTCCTTTTAGACATCAAGTTTCTGGATAACGGATTCAGTTGTGCCTTTGGCTGGTGTGACATTTGAAAAATTAACACTTAAAGATATTTCAAAACATGGTATGTATCAACTCCAGGTCAGGAGTTAATAGGCCACTGTTTGGAAGCCCACCTAATGACTCATTAAATTATACCTGGCCTATAGCCAAACATCATTCGTTCATCTCCGAAGCAACAGGTCTCAAGTTTCATAACTGTATTTGCAGGGAAAAAAAAAGTTCTCACTGTTTATTAACCAACTGTAGAAATGGTAAATTTAATTAACTTGTGAATCAATTTATGTACATCAGTCCTTTCCAAAAAACAATGAACCCATTACCCATTGTGGGACTAGAAAATGGCTGTTTACACACATTTACCATCTTTAAATCAGAAGTATTCACATGAAATATATTATGCAGAAAAATCAATATACTCTTGTTATTAACCTAAGAGACCATTAGATGTTATTATTATTGTTATATGTGAACACTGTTGACATTAGTCTTCTAAGGAAATAAGAAACAGGACAGTTACAAGAGACATTCTTGCTCTTTTAAAATGCTCTGCATATTGGTAGGAAAATATTTTCCATTTCTATCAAAGCTTACAATTTCACATATAAAATGACTTAACCTTAGCTCATTTCACAAGCCCTGGGAAAAGAGTTATTCCTGAGACTGGACGCAAAAGCGCTAAAGTATAAATGGTTAATACCAAGGAGGAATAAATAAAGAACATAAGAACGGCCATACTGGGTCAGACCAAAGGTCCATTTAGCCCAGAATGCTCTCTTCTGACAGCGGCCAAAGCCAGGTGCCCCAGAGGGTATGAACAGAACAGATAATCATCAAGTGATTTATCCCCTCTTGCTCATGCCCAGCTTCTGGCAAACAGGCGCTAGGGACACCATCCCTGCCCATCCTGGCTAATAGTCATTGATGGACCTATTCTCCATGAATTTATCTAGTTATTTTTTGAACCTTCTGGCAAAGAGTTCCACAGGCTGACTCTATGCTGTGTGAAGAAATACTTCCTTTTGTTTGTTTTAAACCTGCTGCTTAGTAATCTGATTTGGTGACCCCCTACTTCTTGTTATGAGGAGTAAATAACACTTCCTTACTAACTTTTTCCACACCAATCGGGATTTTATAGACCTCTATCATAGCCCCCCCTTAGTCGTCCCTTTTCCAAGCTGAAAAGTCCCATTCTTATTAATCTCTCCTCATATGGAAGCTGTTCCATACCCCTAATAATTTTTGTTGCCCTTTTCTGAACCTTTTCCAATTCCAATATATCTTTTTTGAGCTGGGCAACTAGATCTGCACTCAGTATTCAAGATGTGGGCGTACAATGGATTTATACAGAGCAATATGGTATTTTCTGTCTTATTATCTATCCCTTTCCTAAGGATTCCCAATATTTTGTTAGCTTTTTTGACTGCCCTGCAGATCGAGTGGATGTTTTCAGAGAACTATCCACAACAATTCCAAGATCTCTCTCTTGAGTGGTAACAGCTAATTTAGACCCCATCATTGTATATGTGTAGTTGGGATTGTGTTTTCAATGTGCATTACTTTGCATTTATCAACATTTAATTTCATCTGCCATTTTGTTGCCTATTCACCCAGTTTGGTCAAGTATTGTCAAGGGGACAACAGAACTGAGACACAATTGAGAACATTTACACACCTGGTATGAATAAAAAATACAGTTATAGTTTTCAACAACTGTACAGAAAAATAAAAGTAAATAGGGACCCAGGGGTCAGATTATCCCATCATTTGTCTATTTGCAACTGTCACCCTGTCATGACCAAGAGTGCCAACTTCAGGGCAGACTGTCAAGAAGCAGGGAAGAAATCCCAGACTGGTTCACCAACCCTGTAACAAATATTAACTCCTAAAGCACTATAACAGTCTTACCATGGAGTCTCAGACAGTCCCCTTGGGCATTACAGTCTACTTTGCCACACAGGCAAGCTGTACTTGGTGTTAGTGGTTGCTATATACCAAAGATCACAAAATATTCAGGTTGTTTCTAGTCCCAAGAGACCAGTCACTTACCCCAGGTCAATTTGGTTTTTAGATCGCACGCCAAAGACAATGCTTGTAGCTAATCCTATAGTAAACTAGCTAAGGATTTATTAACTAAGAAAATAAATTAGAGAGTTATTACAGGTTAAAGCAGGCAAACATGAAGTATAGTCTATGGTTTCAAAAGGTATCAGAACTGTAGTAATCTGTCTGCTCTGGATGTCTTTGAGGGCAAACCCAGATTGATTTTGTGGATCTCTGCTTCTGTTTCATAGCTCCGGCCCTCTGAGAGTCCAAACAGAAAAAGAGATGCAACATTTTCTTGTCAGCTATTTTTATTTCTTTCTTCTCAAATTCAAACTGATGGATGAGCCCTTTTGCATGTAGCCTCTTCATGGCTATGAGGGGACAATTAACAAAGTCTTTGTATTGTGATGTCCCACAATGGTCCATTTAGTTTTGATAGTCCTCCATGATGGGCAGGAGATGATCCCTACTGAGTGGGTTCATAGTTTCAGAACAAACATTTTTTACAATTACAGTATAAAGCAAAAACTTTAATATGACCTAATAGCTTGTGATAAAGAAATTATAAGTGAGATTAACACATGCAGCAATTCACAAGAATTTCATAAAGTCTAAACACTTAAGACATTGTTATAAGTCCAATACCCAATGTAAAAATACTAACACACAGGTGAATCAGACTGGTTTCCTACAATGAATTTGTCAGTGTTCAGCTAGGGTCTAAAGCCTTGGAAAGAACTGGCACCTAGTCTGCCAGTGTCACAACTTCAATGTATTGAAACACATCTAGCAGTTTTAATCATGCTTACAAAGGAAGATGCCTTGAGGTCCTCTCCTGGAATCCTTACTAGGCCAAATTTTGGTCCTCCTGAAATTGACAGAATTTGTGCTACTGACTTCAGTGAGACCAAGCTTTTTCAGCCAGCCTTTATATGGCCAAAACTCACATTGACTTCAGTGGATGTCTTGACTAAACTAGACTTCAGGATTGAGTTTACAAGAGCAGTCTGATGTGCTCATATGTAGGAAAACCACACATAGGGGATTTGGAATCTCCAAAGCTCTGATTTATAACTGTGCCCAGAAAGAGTGAGGGAGACAGTCTTTGGGCTGGTGGCATTTAGAGCAGTGTCTGGCTGCTCTTAAATATGCTGGCTTGGTACAGCCCTAAGAGGGCTATATGAAACCAGGCATTATGGGAGTACAGTATCACTTTGGACATGCTTCCTGTCTTCCAGACATGTCAATACACCGTTATGGTGGGAACTAGAGGATGACACAGGAGCTGGAAGAATCCCAAGGTAACTGCTTTTCTGTCTTATTTGCACAGCAAGAGCAAGGATCAAAGATCTGCTCCTAAGAGTTTCAATTTATGGAGTATTTTCCTAATGATTCAGACAGAAGACGGCAGGGGTAAAAGTAGAAATAGGGACTTACCGGTACGGGGCTGGGCTGGGGCCAGCTCTGGCCCCCGGAAGGGGTGGGGCTTCGGGCGGAGGAGGACGGGGTGAGGGGGTCAGAGCCAGTCCCGGCCCTGTACCAGTAAGTGCCCTCCCCCTCCCCCGCCGGGGTAGCAGCGGCACCCGAGGGCTTCGGCAGCAGTTTAAAGGGCCCAGGGCTCAGTCGCTGCTACGGCCCCAGCCCTTTAAACTGCTGCTGGAGTCCCCAGCTTCTGCTGCTACCCCAGGGCTCCAGCAGCAGGGCTCTGGGTGCTATTTAAAGGGCCAGGGCCATAGAGGCAGCGGGAGCCTCAGGCCCTTTAAATAGCCGCTGGAGCCCCACCGCTACTCCAGGGCTCTGGGGGCTATTTAAAGGGCCCAGGACTCCCCTGCTTCTACTCCCCAGGCCCTTTAAATAGCACCCGGAGCCCTGGGGTAACGGCGTCAGTGCTCCTGCGGCTATTTAAAGGGCCCAGGGTAGTAGAGGCAGTGGGAGCCCCGGACCTTTAAATAACCTCCAGAGCCCCACTGCTGCTACGCCAGGCCTCCAGCTGCTGCTGAGAGCCCCGGGCCCTTTAAATTGCCATCTGGGGAAGCTGGGCCACCCTAGTACGGCGTACCGGCAAGAGTCGGTGCACTGTACCAGGGCGTACTGGCTTACATTCACCTCTGGAAGAAGGGCCATCAAAGCAAGATCCAAAATCGTATGGATGGTCCTACGGGGAGGTAGAAGTTGCTTTTAGAGAACAGAAGGTGAAAAACTAACCTTTACAGCAGGAGGTAATACTACCAGTACATAATTTACTATGAGAAATCCTTGTGCTTGTGGAGGGAAGAAGCTGCATCCATTTCTTTCCTTTCCAACACCCCACAGAGAGTGTTTATATCAGGGATCCGAGGGAGGTATCCACAGAGCCTCTGTTCTCCCCTGTCTGTGCTCTTCCACCTACCTGTCTGCTTTCCACTGAGTTTTGATCCCCTCTTCGTAGTGGAATATGACCCAGAAACTAGCATATTCATAACTAAGCTGCAAATTTCAAAGCCAAGGCTGCTGCTCTATTGTGGAAAGGCTGAATCATTTCCGCATACATGATTACTAGCAGACCATGTGTGCTGAGTCTAAACAGAAATTAGAATGTGAAGGGTCTTACATTCTTCAGTCTTATTCGCTCTTCAGAAAGCCAGTATCTCAGCTGAAAAAAGGTTACCCGACTTGCATATGCATGTGATGCTCTTCAGATTTTAGTTGTGTATCAAAATGTCATGTCACACTGTACTCTTTGTAAACCTCAAGATGCTCCTCAGGTCATTGCCACCAGAACACAGTACTGCACTTCACTGAAATTGCTGTAGCTTAAAAAATGGCACTGAAATTCATTGTCACCCTGAAAGTTACAGTTCACATCAGACATATTTTAAAAATTTAAAGGGAATTCTTTGGCATTTTTTGATAAACACCATAAATTAATCTTGCTATTTCTCCAATTTCCATGCCTCTGGGTGTCAGTTATACACTGCACCTGGAACTTTCAAAAGAGTCTGAAGGAATTAGATGCCCACATCAAGGAGAACTGGCTGTCCAACACCTTTATTTTCCTCTGAATATCCCAGCCTAGATCTAGATGTGATATGTGTTGACCACCATTTTAACAATGGGCCAGCCAGTTCAAATACAGTAAGAACTTTGTCAAACTTGGGCCCACACATAATAAGTTGCAGAATGAGGACCTGTGGTCTTTTCACCTTTATAATAATAATAATAATGGGCTTGCAATTGGTCTGATTCACCACCACATCAGACCAGTTTTGCATTGATGTAACTGCATTCAAATCAATAGAGCTACACCGAGGTACAAATGTTGTAGGGCAGTGACAAAGCAGGTTCTGTATGCGTCATTCCCCTATGGAAATATTTACCATTATAATGAAGATATAACAATGTACTTGTCTATATTTTGCATGATGGCTGATCTTAATGGCTGTTCCTTGTGCTGGAGCCAGCATTTAAAATATGAAGTAAGGCTGTACCTGATGTAATACCTTTTCAATGTTTGTGGATATTGTCTTTTTGTATTTATTTAGTTTATTAAAATGTATTGGGCCAGCAAAAAAAAAAAAAAAAGTTGGGAGATCAGCCAACCAGTTTGCCAGCTGCTTTATGGGCACTGTGAACAATTTTCTAATGTTCTGCTCATAGAAGAAAAAAGTCTGCTTCATTGAATTTGCCTCAGAATGATACCACATTATATGGAACTATTCCACATCATCAGCTGGAAAGTAAACTCATGACGCACAATAGACTGGTGTGAAAAAATTAAATTTTGTTTAATTAAAATGTAAAAAGCACTCAGCTCTTCTCCCTGGCATATATTTGACATTTATTCCTAGAGCAGGCACAACATAGACAGAAGCAACGCAAGTGTGCCCATGCTACCCCACCAGTACTTGCATCCGAAGAAGTGGGTATTCACCCACGAAAGCTCATGCTGCAAAAACATCTGTTAGTCTATAAGGTGCCACAGGATTCTTTGCTGCTACCCCACCAGTGTGGCTCCACCTGCTCTGGAGACACCACATCTAATGGGCTTCCAATACTAATGCAGCCCTGGGGCACTTGGCTAGGACTGGCAGCTGGGATGTTAGCTACAGTGGTGTGTGTGTGGTGGAAGTTTTGTTTGTTTGTCATACGGACATTAGTCTAGTGTGCTCTGCACCAAGAGTCAACAGTCTACTCATTTAACATAGGCCACAATACAGTCATGATATGGGTGCTTCTTCTATGGGTACGTCTACACTACGGGACTATTCCGAATTTGCATAAACCGGTTTTGTAAAACAGATTTTATAAAATCAAGTGCGCGCGGCCACACTAAACACATTAATTCGGTGGTGTGCGTCCGCGGTCCGAGGCTAGCGTCGGATTCTGGAGCGTTGCATTGTGGGTAGCTATTCCCTAGCTATCCCATAGTTCCCGCAGCCTCCCCCGCCCCTTGGAACTTCCGGGTTGAGATCCCAGTGCCTGATGGGGCAAAAATCATTGTCGCGGGTGGTTCTGGGTAAATGTCGTTAGTCACTCCTTCCTCTGGGAAAGCAACGGCAGACAAGCATTTCGCGCCTTTTTCCCCTGGATTGCCCTGGCAGATGCCATAGCATGGCAATCATGGAGCTTGTTTTGCCTTTTGTGACTCTCACCGTATGTGTACTAGATGCCGCTCACAGAGGCGATTCAGCAGCGCTACACAGAAGCATGCTTTTGCTTTTGCATGACAGCAGAGATGGTTACCAGTCATACTGCACCATCCAAACCCTTCCATAAATTGGAACTGGTGAGGATGATTATGGTTACCAGTCCTTTTGTACCATTTGCTGCTGTCATAAGTGCCCCTGGCTGCTCTTAGCCAGGGGCGCAAAAGCCAAAATTGGGAATGACTCCCTGAGTCAATCCTTCCTTTTTGGTATCTAAAAATAGAATCAGTCCTGCCTAGAATATAGGTAAGTGTACTAGATAACCACTGTATCATAGAAGCAGAGAGCACAGCTGCTCTGTGTCAGATCCTGCAGAAACTTGATATGTATGCTATTCACAGGGGGTGCTCCTGTAACAACCCCACCTGTTGATTCCATTCTTCCCCCAGCCTTTCTGGGCTACCGTAGCATTGTCCCCCCACTTGTGTGATGAAGTAATAAAGAATGCAGGAATAAAAAGACATGGTGACTTGTTAGTGAGAAATGAGTGGAAGGCAGCCTCCAGCTGCTATGATAGTCCAGACAGGACATTAAGCAGTGTGGAGAGAAGCCCAGCATCCCTCTGCTAGTCCAGGGGCAACTGAATCTGTTCTTTACACATGAAGGGTGGGGGCTGATGGAGCTCAGCCCCCTGTTGCTATGATGACGATGGTTACCAGCCATACTGCCACCATCACCATAAAAAATTAGAGCCAGGAGCCTTGATCGACCTGACGGATGACTAGTCAGCATGGTTACTGCCCCATGTGCCAATAGGCTGATGACGAGGACGGTTACCAGTCCTTTTGTACCATCAGCCACCCATGGCAGGGGGGGAGTGAGGATGTTGGTGTTGACGGCTGCAGCATCGTGTCTATCTGCAGCATTCAGTAAAGATAGGGTGACATGTAAAAGAGTCAGAGGATTGTTTTCCCTTTCGCTTCTGGGGGTGGGATGTGGGGGTGAGTAGTAGATTGCCAAGCTATGCCCTGACCCACCGCGGACACTGTGTTTGACCCTAGAAGCATTTGGAGCTCAGCCAAGAATGCAAATACTTTTCGGAGGCTGCAGGAACTGTGGGATAGCTTCAGTCCTCCAGTCCATGAGCGTCCATTTGATTCTTTGGCTTTCCGTTACGCTTGTCACGCTGCAGTGCGCTGAGTCCCTGCTATGGCGTCTGTCTGGAGATTTTTAAAAAAGGATTCTGAATTTCATCTTCTGTAACGGAGCGCTGATAGAACGGATTTGCCTGCCCTTACAGCGATCGCATCCGCATGGTCCGTGCTGGAGCTCTTTCTTTATTTTGATTTCGGACTGCATCGCCACCCGTGCTGATCGGAGCTCCACGCTGGGCAAACAGGAAATATTCAAAAGTTCGCGGGGCTTTTCCTGTCCACCTGAGCACTGCATCCGAGTTCAGATTGCGGTCCAGAGCGGTCGCTGCTGCACTGTGGGATAGCTCCCGGAGGCCAATACCGTCGATCAGCGTCCACACTAACCCTAATCCGATATGTTAATACCGATACTAGCGTTACTCCTCTCGTTAGGGAGGAGTACAGAAACCGGTTTAAAGAGCCATTAAAATCGATATATGGTGCCTCCTAGTGTGGACGGTTGTGGCGTTAAATCGGTTTTACGCTCCTAAAACCGGTTTAAACGCCTAGTGTAGACCAGGCTTAACACAACCACATACTGGCCCAGATCATGCCCTGTGCAAAACCCAGAGGATGCAGCCTTGGGACAGGAAATTCCTGTGAAGAGCAACATCAGGTGTTCCCTCCAGCACACTATACCAGGATCAGGCTTTGCTCCCCTCTCATCTTTGTCCATGGAACTGGCTCTAGAGTAAGTGCCCAAACCTGACAGATGTTCTTCTTGATGCTCTCACTCTGTCCCAGCTGCCTCTAGCTTTAGTAGCTCTGCTACTCTATGACAGCATCAATAGAAAAGATAATACAGCTGTGACATTATTAATATAACCTGTGACCGCATAGATCATTGTTGCAACCAAGGTCCTGTAGTGGCACCAAATCTTGTATAAAGGGGGTCAAATAAGGTGTCTAAAACAAGGTTATGGTTTGCTGGCTATGATTATGCTATCTGTATGCATGTATCATTTTTGTATTTAAAGCTATAAGTATTGGCTCTATACTGTCTGTATTTCAAACTTGTGCTGTGCTTCTGGGTGACACCCCAGACAAGTTGGTGTTAGCTCTGACTAGCTTGCTTGATGGCCCACTAAGGACCATCAGCTATACAATTGACCCATTGAGAGAAGGCAGACAGACCTTGTGACTCAGCAAGGGAGGCAAAGACCTGCCTATGGACAGAACTCTGAGGTTTTTCTATGCCATGTGCTGGATAGCATGTCCTTGGAACAAAGAAAGCAGAGAATCTTCTCCATCTTGTCTTCAATCCTGCTTTATACCTCTGGAGGCACTTTGCTGAAGCTCTAAACAAAGGACTGAATGACCTATCCCAGCAGGGGATGTACTCCAGAGACTTGATTTGAACCTGCAGTTTATTCCATCACTGCTACAAGCCTGAACCAAGAACTTTGCAGTTACTGTATGTAATTGATTCCAGTCTATAGCTCTCATCTATATCTTTTTCCTTTTATGAATAAACCTTTATATTTTAGATTCTAAAGGATTGGCAACAGCTTGATTTGTGGGTAAGATCTAATTTGTATATTGACCTGGGTCTGGGGTTTGGTCCTTTGGGATCAGGAGAACCTTTTTCTTTTATTGGGGTGTTGGTTTTCATAACCATTCATCCCCATAACGAGTGGCACTGGTGGTAATACTGGGAAACTGGAGTGTCTAAGAGAATTGCTTGTGTGACTTGTGGTTAGCCAGTGGGGTAAAACGAAAGTCCTCTCTGTTTGGCTGGTTTGGTTTGTCTTATAGTAAAGGAACTCCAGCTTTGGGCTGTAAATGCCCTGCTTAAAGCAATTTGTCCTGAATTGGCACTCTCAGTTGGGTCCCACCAGAACCAGCATCGTTACAACAGCTCCAAACTAAACCTCCATGGGGCCAGAGCAGGAAAGAAACTATGAAGTAAAGCAGTTGTGCAAGGATGTGGCACGTGCTTCTCTGTGATCTAACAGAGGCAATTGCAAAAATTGTTCTTAAAATCATAGTACTGGAAGGGACCTCGAGAGGTCATCTAGTCCTGTCCCCTGCACTCATGGCAGGGCTAAATAGTATCTAGACCATTCCTGACAGGTATTTGTACAACCTGCTCTTAAAAATCTCCAATGATGGAGATGCCACAACTTCCCTAGGCAATTTATTCCAGTGCTTAACCTCCCTGAAGATATGACTATATATTTGGAGATATAGTCATATCATTTCACATAAGCTCAGTTTGCCTTTTTGGCTACTGGGGAACATGTGATCACTGTAATGAGATTAGGGTTTGTGAACATGATAAACAGGTAATCTGCCAGGATAATACAGTGAGATTTCTGTAGCAGTACTATGTCCTTTTTTAAAGTAGGAGTGTATTAAGGACATCTCTGACAGAATTGCCTAAGACCTCAAATCAATTTCCATTTAAAGGAAAACCAGTGATGTAACAATTGTTTCAAGCCAAATAGTTATACTGCTCATACTACTGTGACTGTTGAGACTGACTCTCCACTGCTTTCTACCTTGTGTACTTATTTGCACTAACACACAATGGATACAGAATTCTACCCCATTAGTATTGTAGTGTTTTTCATGCCGTTTGCAAATGTGTAAAAGTTGCAGAGCAACTGAGAACCTGCCCAGGGTTGGGTTTGTTTTTTTTGCTTTGCAAAGTAAAGGAGGGGAGAGAACACAATCACAATTCACAGTTAGAATAATTGGACCAAAGACTGAATCGTTGGACCAAAGACTGAATAGGCATGGACATTGAAGCACTCTGCTCTCTTACCAGTAGATCTGTCCTTCCATGGCAGGGTTGAAGCACATTGGTGGGGTGAGGTGGAAAAACATACACGGATGCTTCCAAGTTCCGATTCTCTATCCACTCTGTGTAGAAGTTCCTGCAGGATTGCTAAGGATGCTCACGGCACTGGCTCCAAGAGAGGATGCCACAGCCCCTATGCCCCACATACATCTGGCCCCACTCAGCCCTAAATTCACTACTAAAAAAATCAGGGAAAAAGTCATCATTCCTTTCACAGTTCTGATCCAGACAGAGTCCCCACAGATGCAGTGCTTTCAGACATGCTAATTTGTTTTCCCTGAAGTAATCTAACCCAGGGCATGCAGTACCTTTGTAAATTTTTTCAGTGCAGAAATCAGCAAATAGAAAAATACGATCTCATGTGGTGAATAGCGGGTGTTTGATTTCCTGCATATTTTTGTCTCCAACAAGCTGTTGTTTCTCTATGGCTTCTTTTCAGCTAATAATGTTCACCACCTGTTCAAGGTGATGCTACAGGGTTCTCCCCCTTCCCCCCTGTGGCTCATTTTTTTTTCAAGCCTATATAGTATAATAAATCATATCTAAAGTTGGTGATTAATAATGAGACAATTCATAGTGAAGCCTCTGCAAAAGAGGAAATTGCACAAACAGGCAGAGTTATCTGTCACCAACTGACAAAGTTCAAGTTTAAGAAGCTGCTTGTCAAATGCAATCGACTGAAGAGTGATAGATTAGATCTTAATAGCAGTAAAAGTAAGCTATAAACCAGTGCCTTCCCTTGCAACATAAAAGCCTCTCCTTTAAACACTATATGATGAAATGCAGTAAAACAAAATAAAAATGGTACTGGAGAAACTAGTTTTTTTTTTCCCCTACCAGGAGCACGATGTACAGTGTTAGTATTTTTAATGCTCAACTCCTGTCAAGGTCAATTTAATCTTTTTCTTATGATAAAGCAACACAAATATAAAGAACTCATGCTACTTTAATAACCCTTTTCTATAGGGTTATAAACATCTCAGAAGCCTTATCCCCTAATGTGTATAATAGAGCTGGGCAGGAACCTGACTTTCTGTTTCAAGGGAAATTCCATGGTTTTTTTTATTTCTTTTCCACTCTGAAACAATAATGAAAACAAAACAACAACAATAAGACACCCCAAATTTCCCATGAAATGAAGTTCACCACCAAAAAGTTTCTTTTGGATTGATTGAAATTTTCAGTCTGATTTAGACTTTATTTAATATATTATGTCATGTTAAATACATTGAAAAAAATTAAAATGAGAAGACATTTCAAAATGTAAAATCAAAATGCTCTGTTTTTGTTTGTTTATTTGTTTGTTTTGCATATGGTCCATTTGAAAGCTAGATCTTTCTATGAAATGTTTCACTTTAGACAAATCAGCATTTTTCATCAGGAAAACATTCAATTGGAAAATGTCTGATAACCTCTACTGTGCAATTTGTCTCTTCTCATCTCTTTTTCTTCCTTTCCCACAATGATCATAGTTGATATTCCCAACGAATATTTGGGCCTCTTTAACCAGTATAAGATCTTTACAAATTTCTTCACTGATCAATTTTTACTTCCCCAGATAGTCCACACCACTGGCAACGAGCTTGCTTGGCATACTAGGTCAGAGGATTCATTATTATTCACTGTGATTGCTATTTTTAACTTGATTGTTAGTTCAGAGTATATCTGAATGCAAATCTCAGTGTTCAGAGTATATCTGAATGTAAACACCAATTTCTATAGCTCAATAATGCACAGCAATGTAAGGTCCAGACTCTACAAGCTTTTTCTCATGCATGTGATCCATATGCAAGGCCTTCTGCTTAACTCCAAAGGGATAACTTATGTGAGTAAGTGTTTGCAGGATCTGACTTTGATCTTATAGCTTTTAAGCATAATATTATTGTTTGGTGTATGTTATGATTCTTTTCAGCACACTCATTACTGGAGTTTTATTTTGTTATTGTTGGTATAACTTATTTTTAATATCAATTTTATTATTTATCATTATACTGTGTCTTTGTCATACATTTATTATTTGCTGGAAACAAATGAGTTTTAGTTACTAGAGAAAAGACACTATCAAGTGTATTGTCTTGTATATACATTACTATAGTTATGAGAGTTACTTTATTAGCCCTGTGGGCTTGGAAAAAAAAATGCCTCTAGCAAAATGCTTGCTCCTGCAGCAGGTTGCTTGTTAAATGCAAAAAGCAGCCTGACTGACATATTTCATTCTTCACTGAAGTGATTTAGAACTCTGGGCCAGAGTGTTTATCTGTCATTTTGTAGGTAAATATGAAATAATGTATGAACTCAGGCTGTTAAAGAAAAGTCAGCACGGCCTGGTGGCAAGAGCATTGAACAAGCACTCAGGTGACCTGTGCTGTATTCCCAGCCATGCCATGGGATTGCTGGATTATCTTGGGTAAACCTCTTCATTGCCCTGGGCTTCAGTTTCCCATTGAGAATAATGAGGTTCACCTCCTTTTAAGTCAGTGGATGAAAAGATCTGTGTAAGTATTACCATAACAACAAATGCAATTTGGAAAAAAAAAATTGAAGTTCCTACTCAGCGTTAGAAATAGTGCTTAAATGGTTGCACATAATTTTCAATATCTCTGCTTTTCAAGCCCACCAACCCATGAGCAAGACAAATGATCATTTACAAGCACTCTGAACAATAGTTTCCAAAGTTTACTGGGTTTAAATAAAGAAATAGCACGTAGCTGTAGTGAAATTACCAGTAGGTAAACTGTTGGAATTAAAAAATTAAAATACATAAATAAATTTTAAAATGGTCTCATCTGACGTTAGCTTGCAAGTTGTTTATTCTAAAACTGAATAATTGCTTATAAAACTTTACTGTAGTTACTAATAAATTTGAGGTCTGACAGTTCTGAGAAGGTTTTTATTTGCCACTCAGTAAAAGTAAGCCGAAAAAATAGGTCACTGTCAGAAGTTATAATTGTAACCAGATAGGCTGATTTCAGAAGGGGATGGAGATTCCCCACTAACTGAAAGCCTAGGTAAAGTTAGGCCTTTGTTGGCTGGTTTACACTTTGAGCTTGAGAGCCTTTTCTAAAGCTTCAGTTGAGTCACCCTTATTCGTTATTATTGATTGAGGATGTCTGAATGATTCCGCATTTCTCAACATAGTCTGGCTTCAGACTTGGAAAACAGCAGCAGAGCCAGTTGTTCCTGATGGCAGCTTGGAGTAACTGAACTGGTGTTTCCAGACTTGCCTGTGTAGGATTGGCTCTGTCTCAGTACAAGAATAACAGGAGAGCAGAGATAAGAGTGTATACTTGTGTAAAACAGATTACACCATCCCTGACTCTAGGACTTCAATTTGTCTTCAGCAATGGAAACTGACCTGCTGCAAAGCCCCCAGAATGAGCACCTCTTGGCTTAAGAGAAACAGCATTAAGGTATCTAGAGATTCTACATTAACTGGATTCTACCTCTTTGGCCTTGTGCTTCTCTATGAAATAGGTGGTGACTCCTCAACTTTTCATAGTATTTCAGCCCTTTGAGACACCCAAACTGTGTCTCACGCACAGAACAGTCAACAATGCTTTAGTGCCCTCTAGAATGTTCCACTTTAACTCCCTCTGAGTATGGTCAGCAAATAAGTTCCCCAAGAGACCTGCTTGCTGGTGTCTGGGTGCAGCACTCCATCTGTCCTAAGGACTTCAGTGTAATTTAGAGCAGACCTCTGTATCCTCTATCTGTTTAGCCTGGTTACCAGTTGGTTATATAATTTTCTGGAGTTATTTCTCTAATCACTGGTCTCTATCAAAGTCCTTTGGTGTTGAGTGATACATCAAGCCATTGATACCCACATTAACTTAGGGCTATAAGCTTCAAAGCTTCAAAATAGCCCTTAGGAATTCTCTTGATGTGTAGTTTATCTGTCGCCTCAATGGTGCTCCTGTGGAAGCATGATTGGTATCAGCTCTCTTATTTTCAGCACTGCTTCAGTAGTTCTAGGTGCACTGCACAAGGCCAACTTGCACAGGGCTAACTTCCATCAGTGCATTGAGATTATTCTTTTGAGGGCCTCTGTGCATTCCCATTTTTGGGATGGTGCTTCCCTGACGTCTTGAGCTCACTGTGAGATCGAAGTGCCAGAGCAGCACCATCCCATAAGCTGCAGCACAAAGAGGCAACTCTTGAAAGGATAACATAATAAGTAAATCTTTCTTTTTGACATTTTGTCATCTTTCATCTCTTTGGTTCAGCTTGCCATTGTCCGACCTTAATGCTAGGACACTGGAGCAGAGTAAGCTAATTTACACCACGATGTGAACAAATTGTGTCCTTAGCTCAAAGACTGCCCACACTGTTAGAACTGCCAACTCAGCTGTGCATGTCTGCTCTTTCAGAAAGAGACTCTACTAGCAAAAAACAAAACCAAAAAAAAGGTTTAATGCAGAAATTTTGATTGGATCAATTTTAATACATAGTTCTTACATGTTAAAAAGCAGCATGTTTAAATTATTAATGTATCACAGTTCTTGAAATAAACAGAGCTAAAGAAAGAAAACACATAGACACAGTATTGTTCATGAATGTGTTGTCATGTATTTTCTTGCTTAAGCTGGTTGAAATGGTAATTTGGAGTAGATACTTCCTGTTTACAGTGTGCTACGTAACTGATGTCAGCTAACAATGGGATACTCCAATGTGTTTTGTCAGTAATAGACATTTTGGGTCTATTTTCCAGGAAGGTAGGTGGATATAGGAAACCATCATGTGTATTGCGATATATACTGTGTGAGCATTACATGATAATGTTTTCCAGTATTCAGTGTGTGTTGACTGTATGCTGTGTTTGTAAATAGCACAAATGCTAAAGCAACAGATGCTTAAAAATTCAAGTATATATGAATTGGGCTGATGTCGGTACACTTTGTCATCGCTTGAGACAGGGTTTTCATGGCTTCCAGGGTCCCTGTTTTGGAGCTGGAAGCTAAGCCCTGGCCAGGACTGGGGCTCCCAGGGCTTCCAGACTCTGCACTAAGGAGCCTGGAAGACTTGGGATCCCCAGCTCTGAAGAATTTCAGAGCAACAGACACTGGAAGCCTTGGGGTCCCTAGACCCCAGGCAATCCAGATGGTAGGACTGTCCCAGAGCCACAGATCCTGGAGGCCCTGGGTCCCAGCAGCCCACCAGGTGAGCCAGCAGGATATCAGGCATGTTTATGACAGAATCCTGCCTGTGGGTCACTGAAAGGGTGTAGAACCCAAGATGTTTCCAATAAATATAACAGTTTCAACAAATTGGTGTTTTCTGATAAAACCCTGTTTTGATGGAAAATTTGTGACCAGCTCTATTATTGATCCCCTGGTCTGATGCATGATTATCCTCCAATTCCTCTAATACCAAATGAAATCAGACAACTCAGACAGGATTCAGCCAAAATGAATATGCCGCCACCAGCCTGACCATGACAGTTTTGGTTCTTGGATCTAATGAATCTCTCAAATTCAGTCTCTAATCCAGTCGCCTCCTCAGCTGGATGTAACATCCAAGAGTGAGGTCCAGATTCTCCATCCAGCTGGCCAGGCAATCAGAGGTGGTGAGGAGCTGCTCATCCAAAATCGCAAAAAGGACTCTACCAGATCTACCCATTCTGCCAAATGGAAATGGTATTCTATCTGGGCCAACCAATGTCAGCTACATCCATAGAGACTCACATTCCTGACATATTAGAATATCTATTGTCTTAAAACAACAAACAACAACAAAAACATGACTGGCCATATGTCCACTTAGTAGCCATTTCAGCTAATCACACTCTGATTCAGAGGTACTCAGTTTTCTCTCATCCCACAGTTGCTAGACTTCTAAGGGCCTTATCACAGTGTCAGAAGGTATCTGGCCTATAGCATCCCCTTCTTGCCAAGTGTTGTGTAACGGTGCCCCCTGCCCCAGTTTCCCAAAATGTGTCATCAGTAAATTAAATGAGGCTTTATGTAAGGAACAATGCCCTTTAATCAAAGGCCCAATGAAAATACAAGCAAACCTTCACCTCGGTGTCTTAGTTAGGAGACAGGGCCACTCTTAGTTTATGGATTCCTCCTAAGTGCATGCTCTCCTCCATCCGGCCCTTTACCAGTAAGGTTCTCTCAGCTTGGGTCCCTTCCAGCAAGTCAGGACTCTTGCCGCTACCTGAGGCGAATTCATCCTTCCCTGGAGTCAGGGATCTGCAGAGATCTATAAACTGCAGCTCCTCTCAGGTCAGCATCTAGTTCCTGACAGGCTGGGCTTTCAGCCAGTTTGGAAATTCCATGTCACTCAGATCTCACCTTCTGGCCCATTGCTCTAGTGACAGCTCTCCCTCTTAGCTGTCCTGGGAGCTCCTCTTTTCAGGAGCTTTCTCTGCGCTTGTGGGCTCCTTGCTCTGGTGAGCTGTCCTGGGAACTCTTCCTTGCAGAATCTCCTTGTCTTTAGGAACCACCTCAGCTGAGCCCTGGTAACCCTTTATCATCCAGGCTCATTAGCTAATAAGCTGCCACCCACCCACCTAGAGATTTAATTATTTCTATCTGGGGGTCTGAGTTGACTGGTTCTCCCTTACACCCTGTCACCTGTAGGCTGGTCCATGACTCTCCTCAAAGAGCCAGCCCCCTTTGGATCTAAACATCATAGTGTCAGGATTGATGGGGCCATCCTTTGAGCTTCTAGCTACATGTTCCCTTTTTCAACTAGTCATCAACGCCTTTTTGGTAGCAGTAATATCTGCAAGGAGGGTAGGAGAGATTCAGGCTCTCTTGAGACCTCAACTCTACTTTCTGCCTAAAATATTCTCTGATTTCCATCTCAGTGAAGTAATTCACCTCCTGATTTTCTTTTCCAAGCCACACTCCTACAAAGGGGAAACTAAAAACACACTTTAGATTTGCTTAGGGCACTGTCATTCTATCTTGACCATTTAGGGAATCTCTTAGATTATTTATATTTTATGTAGATAGGATGAACAGTCAAAACGTTTCAACTCAAACTATGCTATGAACTCACTGATGCAGACCCACTGGTAAGAGTCACAGTCTATTCAACCAGGCTCAGGCAGCCTCAGTGGCTTCTTTGAGAAGGCTCCCCAGAGCAGAAATATATAGGGCAGCTAACTGAAGTTCAATACATGCATTTACAAAACCTTACTCTGTTGCTTGTTTTATCATTAGTTAGACCCCCTAGCACCCACCTCCATCAAATTAGGTCACTGCTTCAGAGTCACCGTCAATGGAATATATATGGGCAAGCACTGAAATAATAAATGGTTACTTTCCTTACAGTAACTATGGTTCTTTGAAACAGGCCGCCCAGAGGATTCGAGGGGGCTGGGGCAAAGCAATTTCAGGAGCCCCTTCCATAAAAAATAGTTTCAAAATTATAGAATATTATATTCTTGTGGGGGGCCCCTGTGGGGCCCGGGGCCCAGGACCTGGGGCAAATTGCCCCATTTGCCCCCCCCCCTCACCCTGGGCGGCCCTGCTTTGAAATGTGTTCTTCATATATATTCTATTCCCCCTCCCCTTCCTTCCTTCCCCGCTACTATGGAATCTTATAATAGCTGGATTCTTTATTGGTGAAGAAACTAAGAAGTGGAAGGGGTCAACCCAGCCTTTTGCCCTCATTTGGGCACAAGTTTAATCCCCAAATGAAACTGATGACCAAAAAGAATCCAAACTCAAGTGCACAGGGTACAAATGCACCCATCATTGCAATGCTTTTGAAAAACACACATTGAAGAACCACAGTTACTGTAAGGTCAATAACTGTTCCTTTTACTGAGACAAGGTGAGTAACATCTTTTATTGGATCAATTTCTGTTGGTGAGAGAGAGAGAGAGATGAGCTTTGGAGCTTACCCAGAGCTCTGCTTCAGGTTTCTTTTACTATCAATTTCAATGGGAACAGTTAGGCCAACACTGAAAGCTTTTGAAAATCCCACACTATAAACATATCCTTTCATTTGCATACAGCATAGATAGAAACAGTACTGTGTAAATAGTGATGATAAAAAAAGAGTGTGAATTTGAAGCTGACTAGAGCCATATTAGCACGTCTATAATTGTTACATTCTTCAGTGGTGGAATAAATGTGAATAAAACCCCGAGAGAAAAAGAAATCTTCAAAATATCAAACAACATATTTAGATGAGTAACAGACAGCTTTTGGTATTTCTGTATTTTCTCCTTCAGAGCGAAAAAAAGAAACTGCATCTTCACAACACCATTTCTTGATGACACTCTCAATGTTTTCCTCTCCAGGATGCTGTTCTGACACACCACCCCTGAATCTTTTAGGACCTGAGACATCTTCCTAGAATATGCATTCAATTAAGCCCAAATAGTGATTTAACACATTAATGTCCCCACGCCACAGCTTGTAGGCAACTGACCATGTAGCAAATTAATGACGTCTAGAATGCCAACTGCATGTAATTGGAATATATGTTTCTTGGTTTTAATAATGAAAATGCTATTGCTTTGTAAAACCTACAGCTTAGAAATTCCTATCTTGCAATTATTTTTTCCACCAATTCACCCTCTAGATAAAGTGATTTTGTCCGAGTACAGGATTTTAGGTCAGAAAGGATAATAGGACAACATGGTCACAGAAGCAGATAAAATACCTAAGAAACATCTAATCTGCATTGGGTCCTGGCAACAGTCAGATCTCACAAGTATCATAGAGCTCCCATTATTTGCCCTGTTTTCTGGCCAGCTTCTGCATTCCCACACTGGAGCCACCCTAATGGGGGAACGGAGTAACTGGTGCTCAGCTGCTTCCCTCTGATGAGTGGCTTTCCACCACCCTGTGCCCTTGATGGTCATAAAGTCATAGAGTTCAAGGCCTTAAGAGACCATCAGCGCATCTTGTCTGATGTACCGTATATCACAGGCCACGAAACACCATCCAGACATCCTTACACCAAGCCCAACAACCAGAATTAGACCAAAGTATTTCAGTCCTTAGGAGACTAAACTATCGTGTGTCACAGGCAGAGAACAGGAGGGACCTGGGTGGTGCTCTGCAATGATTCTCCCTGCAGCACTGGCTGTTGCCTCCATAGTAACAGCTAGTCCTGCACAAGAGAACGTTGTAGCTCTCACTCTAAGATGGGGAGGCAGAGGCAAAGAGAACACAAGTTGAGCCCGGAAGGGAGAGGATATTCCCTATCAGGAACAAGAGAGGAGGTCTGTTGAAAGAAAACTGGTGGCTGACTCAGGCTGAACAAAGGGAGGAAGATTAGAGAAGAAGGAAAAATGGTAGGGAAAGTGCCTGTGGGAGTGAAAAGTTAAGTAGGGACTGTGTCAGACATGCCGCTGCTATGTAATAATTTTTTGAACACTGTATGTGACCTCGTCAGTGAGGTGAAGTTACTGTATGTTGGGTTATTAGACTTTCCTGTATGAATGTATTGGTCTAGCTTGGAAAAACAAGCACAAAGTCAACACAATGGATTGAAGATCAGAACGTTGTAGCACACACGTGAAAGACTATGTGGAAAGCTAATAGCTTGATGCTTCCTACACCCTGCCTCCAACAAGTTGCAAACCTTATTTGCCAATGCTGACAACTAACAGTTCAAAGGGCTATAAACAGTTAAAAAGTGACTTGTTCTCTGAGAAGGTAGGTGATGGAAAGCATTAAATAGCTTTAAAGGATTTCCTGCAACAGGGGAGTGAACTGTTTTGTGGGTTAAGGGATCAGATTAACCCACCAAGACCCAAGCAGATACTTAGACTTATCAGAATCTGCATGTGGAAGATGGATTGACACCTGGTAACCTAGTGCTGTTGTAGCCATGTTGTTTCCAGAATATTACAGAGACAAGGTGGGTGAGGTAATATATTTTATTGGTCCACATTATTTTGATGAGAGAGAGACATTTCTGAGTTTACACAGAGCTCTTCTTCAGGATCCACCTTGTGCACCTAGACATGTGTACAGTGGATGGATTGTTTTAAAATCTGTTTTCTCTTAAATGTTTTTGCTCTAAAGAAATAGTACTTTGCTTTAATATGGCTGCTTGTTTACTGTGTTAGCCACTGGTCACTGCTCCCATAGGAACAGAACTGCAGGGCCTGACCCTAAATTGAACCTTCTGAAATAATCATGGTTAGCACCAGGAGATTGCAGCCCAAGATCCAGTCTGATTCCATCCCAGGGGGATAACCTGAGGGGGAGAAAACTCCAAGAGACCAGGAGGGGTCAGAGATACATGTTAGCCAATAACTGTGACAGGACCTCCCAACAAGTTTCCTTATGGGCAGCAAGAGAGACAAAACTTGTGAATGGAAGGAAAGAAGGAAGTGTGAAAGGAGAGAAGAAGCATAGGAAAAAGGAAGAAAAGAAGTATATGCTAAAGAAATGAAAATAAAGTAAAGTGCACAGTAAAAACAACTCTGAAAGGGAAAAGACAGCTGAGGAGAAAGAAGAACATAGACACTCAAGAGAAAAAAATCTAGAACGGGAAAGAGGTTAAAAGTAGTGCTAGTCAGAACACAGAATTCCTGTTCCTTGGGAAATCCCAAAATTAAAAAAAAATAAATCATTCCATATCCAAACAAGAACTAGCAATTTTGAAATGTCCCATAAAAGGAGGGAGTCCAAAATTTTATATTTCATATATTGAAACAACTTTCCATTTTGACTCATTTTAAACAAAACTGAACAGAGACCCTGAGCTGCCCGTTGCTCTGGCTGTCTGCCTAGCAGGCTACTGAGAAGCAGGGAGCCTAAAAGCACTGGCTCGAGTCTAGTCTTAACATGGCTCTGCAGCAGCTCCTGAAGTGAGTGACTTGGCAGGGAACCAGGTATGTTTTCCTTGGAAGCCTGCCTGTGTTCTGTCAGAAGATTTGACAAAATTGGCACATTCCCGCGAAACTTCTTCATTCTGAAAAATCAGCATTTTCCAACAGAAAACCAGTTAGTCAGAAAAAATACTGACCAAAAATAATAGCAACTTTTAAAAAGTTCATGATTTTAGAACAACTATGGAAGCAAAAATATACACTACACAGATTAGGAAAATTCAAAAGGGGGAAATATCAATAAATGAGTCATGGGTTAAACATAGTAAATCCAGTTATTCCATGTCTTTCACTGTTTGTGAAGAGCAACATCATTTTACATATGTTGGGAAAGTGGAGTCACACATTCTAGAAAATGTTCATTCAGTGTGTTAAATGTAGGCTTGTAAAAATGTTGAGAGAGAAGAAATGTGGGAATTCAAACACCAAGGAAAAATACAACTAGAGAAGGACCAAAGCACAAACGTAGGGTGTTTCTAGAGCATAACATTGTCTGGCAGTACAGATTTAGTAATGGTTCTCAACACTTACATCAGTATATCCAGACTACTATCTTCCAACAAGGGATCGATAGGCAATGTTCATTGAGCATTCAGTCCATGGACTTCACCTTTGGCTCTGGAGTCTGTTATTTGATAAGTAAAGTGCAAAGGTGCTAATCTCTTTCCTATGATAATACCTATCAAACATATCACTATCATGTTTACCTCTACCTAAAACCCTAGAAAATGGTGGTTGGTTTATAAAGAGGCATACACAACGGGAAAAGAAATCAGCCATCCAAAGAACCAAAGGGGAAGAAAACAGATCAGTATGAGCCAGGCATCCAGCTGAAATGGTTGTAGAGAGCTATTCTGCTTCTCTGGTGGTAATAATTTACCACAGGAGACTCTGCTTAATGTAGAAGTTGCCGAGGTTCCCCATTAATTTTCTGTAAATACTTCCCAAGTGAACTCCATAAGGACCTCAGGGGTGATATATACAGGCTCAGAAATGACAATGTGCTATTCACCATTTGAGACTCTTAGAAGCTTAACATTTTAATGAAGAAAGTACTAAATCACAGACAGGGGCTTCCCTCAGAGGAAGTGGTTCTCAAATTTTCATCTCTGGAGCATTCCTTGGCAACCCACAGAAAGAAACATTTTGAGACTCACGCAGGGAGTGTGGAGAATCCATAAGAGGAAACTTATCATACAAAGCTGTCAGTAGAAAGGCAAAAGCTAGAGGAACACCGGTCTATGTTATTTCCCCCTCGTGCATTGTCTGCATCATAACTAAGGCTGGCAAAATTGGTGAAAATATCTTTGTGGAAATGTGCAGCATTTTCACCAGTTCCCTTCACTTTAAATTACAACCACAAAAGTACATACTTAATGAAGTTTCTGGACAAGGAACGTTTTGTTTTGTTTTGTTTTGTTTTTTGCAGTGAAGCATGCATTAATTTGGAAAGCCACATAAATTTTAAAACAATCATACTTATGGATATCAAAGGATATGCTCCCACAAACTACACAGTTAAGTAGATTTAGGAAGGAGTAAGAACCAGGAGTGCCTGGTGGTGCTCTTACCACATCTTTAACTGCCTGCCTTTAATAATATGTAGTACATAATGTACTCGCATTATTTAGTTATGAAATAGATAAATATCATTAGCCCCAGTGACTTAGAGAGGTTGTGAATTGCCCAGTCACATGGTAAGGCAGCCTCCACACTAATTCTAGTTATAATGTGGTGAATTCATATTTCAGGGATTTTTAAACATAGGTAATGCAGAGCACCACTGGAAAAGTCCTGCTGCTCAGTCAGAAAATGGTTTTAGAAGATCAAGGTCCAACTCGCTATTCTGGCTGAGCTGCATTCAACACACGAATGTTTGCACTCCCCATATTCTGCAGCCTCCCAGCGGTTCTCAGTTACACCTAACTTAGGGTGACCAGACAGCAAGTGTGAAAAATCGGGCCAGGGGTGGGGGGTAATAGGAGCCTGTATAAGAAAAAGACCCCAAAATCGGGGCTGTCCCTATAAAATCGGGACATCTGGTCACCCTAACCTAACTGCTTATGCCTAAGTGGTCATGCCAGCAGCCAGTACTGGTAAAGAATACAGATGCACTTGCCAGACCTCTCTCTCTCCCCTTTTCAATGAGAAAAAAACATTTCCCCCCATTTTGGATCAATCCAGAATGATTTGTTTTTTAAATTTTCATTTTGGCCAATGAACAAAAAAATCAATTATTTGTTTAGCTCTAGTTAAGATACCATATTTTGCAAATAGATTTTTCCAGCAAATAAGCTAATAAAATAGGGAAAGATTTCTATACTTCTTTTGCTAAATTCTTACTTGTAGAGCTGGTAAACGGAAAAATGCCATTTTATTGAAGTCAAAATGTTTTGTAAGATCATGTTGATTTAGACAAAAAATTTAATAGGAAAGTTTTGAAATGATTCAAAAACAAAATGTAGTTTTAATTTTGAATTTCAACTTTCTTATTCCCTTTTCACTTTCTCGCTTTGTTTTGTTCCACTTTTATATGTTGTTTCATTTCAAGTCTTGTTTTGACTCTCACTTCATTCTGACTCTTATTTCACTCCAACTTGATGTGGAAATATTTCATCTCAGTTTGTACAGAGATGGTCTTGTCACATGTTGTCCTGTGTGCTATTTCACTGGCTGACCACACATTGTCTCAGATTGGTTCCGTGTATACACATGAAATCACAAGGTGCGCAGCAGCATTCTGTCAGTGGCCAGGCTCACTTTTGGGGATCGAACTTGCATGACTGTGAGCCTGCATCACTGGTGAAAGAAAACAGGGATTGCCAGGTGCTTTTCTCTCTCTTACCTCCCACAACTGCTGTGTGCTACTGTGAAGCAGGACATAGTCATTGATTTCACCTCACAAAGCCTACCCCCTCCTGTCCCCCCCATTCTGAAAGATGAAAAGAGGGAATGGCAGCGATTCAGGTCAGACTCGGCAATTGTCATCTTTTTCTGATGCTGCTCCCACTATAAGCAACATTGCACCTTCCCTCACACAGTCCCCGCCTGAGAGCTGTTAGCTGAATTGGCAAGCCCTAGCATGAGGGTGCTTAAAAGCATCGTTCTTTGCTGAGCACAGCAAGGATGTCTCCTGCTCCTTCTAGTTCATGTAAATAGCTGCTATGCAGGGAAATCTTCATAGAAGAGCTTGCTGACTTCCCGCTCTCCCTTTCTGCTGGAGAGAATTCTCCTCCTGTTTAAGGAACGGAGTCCCATACAGAGCACTTTTAAAGTATTAACACATTTTTTTATATGAACACCCAATAGCACTAATGTTAAATAATTGTTCGTAATCCTGCTTTTATTGCCATCTTAGTAAGCCTGAAAGAGGTACAGTGAAGTGGCACATTCAGAAAAGAATACACAAGTTGTTTTTTGTATCTCTATGGATAATACTTTTCATGTCAGTAATGAGCTGGAGGTCAGGTTAACATTTCATTCTGTTTTATACAGTTCTTGTTTTGGGTTTGTTTTTTTAAAGAAAACGTTAGCAGTTGAACTAACACTTCCTTCGGAAGAGCTTAGTACAACTGATAGTCAGAGTGCTCTTGGTGATATTTTACAATTAAGATATAAACATTTTTGTTCAACCCTGTGTTTTTGACCTTTTGTTCCTGTTGATTGTCCTTCAGATTGTTGTTGATGATAGCACTGCTCCCCTCCTCAAAGCTATTTCTAGTTTAGGCACTATATGTTAGACTATATGCAAGCAGAGCTGATCAGAAAGCAGAGTTTCCATCCCACAGGAAATTCTGACCTATTGAAATTTGTTTTCTTCAAAAATTGGAACAAAAAGTCAAAATTTTCCATCAAATAGAAATTCTAAAGTGCTCTGATTGGAAACTCAAAATGATCTTATCTACATTAAACATTTTGATAATGTTGAAAAAAAAAGTTTCAATCTTTTCCAACCTCAAACAGGTAGTACAGGGGTGATCATTTTGAATTCAATTTTCAGTGCACCAGTTAGAGTGGTAAGAGGAGGGTGGGTGAGAGAGAGAGAGTAAGATTGATACTCACACTAACTAAAATCTTCCTAGAGGGACTGGGATAGGACATGAGGGGAAGTGGTGGGAATGAAGTGGTAGGGGAGACAGTCCCTTCTTACCATCCCTTCCACAAATTTATCCAGTTCAGTCTTGAAGCCAGTTAGGTTTTTTGCCCCCACTGCTCTCCTTGAAGGGCTGTTCCAGAACTTCACTCCTCTGATGGTTAGAAACCTTTGTCTAATTTCAAGTCTAAACTTCCTGATAGCCAGTTTATATCCATTTGTTCTTGGTACTGAGCTTAAATAATTCCTCTCCCTCCCTGATATTTATCCCTCTGATATATTTATAGAGAGCAATCATATCTCCCCTCAGCCTTCTTTTGGTTAGGCTAAACAAGCCAAACTCTTTGAGTCTCCTTTCATAAGACACGTTTTCCATTCCTCTGATCATCCTGGTAGCTCTTCTTTGCACGTGTTCCAGTATCAATTCATCTTTCTTAAACATGGGAGACCATAATTGCACATAGTATTCCACATGAAGTCTGACCCGTGCCTTGTATAATGGTAATAACACTTCCCTTATCTCTACTGCAAATATCTTGCCTGATGCAGCTGAGGATTGCATTAGCCTTTTTCATGGCTGTATCACATTGGCAGCTCATAGTCATCCTGTGATCAACCAATACACTCAGGTCTTTCTCCTGTATCGCTTCCAACTGATAAGTCTCCAACTTATAGCAAAAATTCTTGTTGTTAGTCCCTAAGAGCATTACTTTGCACTATGCAATTTCACCCCATTTCTTTTACTCTAGTTTTAAAGGTCCTCCATATCTCTTTGATATGCCATCCTCCTCTGTAATGACAATACCTCCCAGCTTTGTGACATCCTCAAATTTTATTAGCACACTCCCACTCTCTGTTTTTTGTTCTTGTGTGTTAAGATTTGGAATTTCATGAAATAAAGTAGTGTTACATTGCAACTTTCCAGATAGAGTGTTGTATGTTTTTATCTAATATCTCTGTTTGTATGCCATGAACGTTATGGCAAAAAACTGGTGATGAGGGTGGGATATTTTAAAAAAAGGATAAAATGGTTGTATATGGCAATATGGGCAGTTTCCAAATTAATGAAAACGAGGAAGTTTTTGCAACGTATATTCAGAGAACTAGCGAAGTATTTTTATGCAAATGATATAGAAAATACTGATAAAAGGCTGTTTTCCTAATACTGGCAGGAAAAACAATACAGGGCTTTAAAACATATGTTTTTTCACAAGTACCTGGTAAACTGAAGGATAAGATGTAAGAGATGCTAAGGAAGTACGTAATGCATACCTTTAGTGTCCTGCCATAAACAACACTTGAGCCATGTGGTGCTTTTAGCCTCCTGCATTCTATGGTGGTTGTGACCATATTTTTGGCCTCTCTGAACATACTCCTCTATGTTCTGTGGAGTGATGGTGGTGGAGTGAGCTGATGATCATATGGAACGTAATGGTGGTGACAGCTTGTGCTCTGTAACAAGATAATGCCTGTTTTCTTTCGTCTTGACCTAGTCTGCTGCTGGTTTTGGTCGCCATGTGTTTCACTATGCCTAATGTCTGCAGACTTTTGGGTATGGGACCCAAATTGACCCTACATGTACATAGCTGGCAAATGGCACTGTTATTATCCACAGGATCAACTCATTGCCAAACCCTGGAGGTTATTTGTCTAATACATTTTGCACGATGGGGTGGAGGGACAGAAATTGTTGATGGTGATGCTGAGAAATGCAGTGTGGGAGCGCTGACGTTCTCCCTAGTATTCCTACCAAAACAATATCAGCAGTAACTTTTCCTCCCACTTGGGAGCTGTAACTAACAATGATATCTTTTCCAACACTAAAGTAGCAGAGCAAAGTTGTTAGCAGAAGCTGTAGCTGATCGTCTCAGGATCTGTCGGTGTCAGCCTGTAGAAGAAAAGCATCCTGCAGGATTCACTGGAGCTGCACTAACCTCCTCCTCCTCTCCTAACTGCTAGCACCACCTCCTGCTTCCTGACTAGTCAGTAGTGCCCCAGGGAAATATTCCACTCTGGGGGAGCTGCCTGCCTCAGGCAAAATAGAGTCTGTGGACTCCTCCATATAAATAGGATATATATTTTCCTGATGTCCATATATATTTTTCTTACTGGGGAAATTTGACAGTTTTTAATATTATAATTATAATTAATAGTAAATATTAACAAGCATATTGCACTGTCAAAAATACTGTATAACATGGTGAACAAGCCTATGCACTCAAGGGGATAGATTAGATGACCAAATAGGTCTTTTTAAATCTCCTACTTCCATTATGCCTTTTCTATATATACAATTATCCTTACAACATTATCTATATTGGACAATATATATTAGATGTCATATACAGGAACTTCAAAAATATATCAGGCGTACTTGTACTCCTTTTGTTTAGAAAGCCACTGTGCAGTAGTTCAGCCATCCATCATAAAATTCTGTAAATCTAATCTTATTAGAGAAGAGAAGAGATTCCATTTTCTTTGAAATAGGAACTTTCCAGGCATTGATATTTCAGAAGTTAGCTGACTTCTATTAGCAGGCAGCATTGTGAAGCTGCAGGCTAGGTAGAACTTGACTAATGACTCCTGTGACTGACACTATTAATGACTTCTTCAGTGTGCTCTTGTGCAGATTAGCATGTTCTGCTATGCAGTGTTCTCCACGGTGCCTTTCTCAGTGCTCTACATTGATAAAAATCGGATGAATTGCAAAAACCTACTTCTAATCTAGCAAATTTTCTTAAAGAATTCCCTTGCTCAAGCTGTGGGACTTTGCTTCCAAACAAGCTGTTAAGCGACATGCAGAAATGACCCAACTTTGGACTACATGCAACATACTGAGACAAGTTTTGATAGGAGAGGAAAAGTTCTAAGAGCTTGTTACTTTCTTGAAACCATTTATTTGAAATAATTGAATACTTCTCTAAATTATATAACAAAAAAACAACGAGAGTTCAAGTTCCACTGCCAATGAAATGCCTGAGGCGTATGTTTGGGCCCAATCTACAAAATAACATTTGCCACTGGCAACAGTATCATGGTACTCTCACTTATATACAATCAGTCTTCTGTGGGGCATGGGCCAGTGAGGACAGAGGCAAAGATGCAAATTCTGGCCAAGTGGCAGCAACTTTTTTATAATTTGAACAACCACCAAGCTGCCTTGACAGCTGTGAAGGTGAAGAAAGCTGCCATTGGCCTCCTCGCTTTCAGTGCTCAAATCAAGAACTCCCTAGCTGTCCAGTGTCTATGTCCCACTCAATGTCCAGCCAAGGCCTGCAGCCTCATGTAGATGACTATGCCAGGAGAGCTCAGGTATCCTTACAAAACCACAGCAACACACAAACCTTTCAGCACAGCACATCCAATCTGTATTAACAATCACCTCTCCCCATAATTCTAACCCCACCAAGGGGAAATGTAACCCACTTTGTCAGGACAAACCAGCACAGGTGCAGACCCTCTTAAACTTAGCTGGCATATAATACCCCACTAGCAAATCTCTTCACCAATTCTCAATGCATGAGAGCATGCCCAAGTTGAAAATATCAGCCTCTTTGTTTCAGAAGTGCACACCATCCACATGAAAAAGTCCAAGCTGGTCATAGGCAACACTCTAATGTTTCAGCATGTGGCCACCATCGAAATGTAAGTTACTCCTTACTGTTATACTGTGCCCAATCCACGGCCACCAGTTTGTGTGTACTCTACCAAGCACGTCACAGTAACAGCTTGGATCAAACTAACACAGCCACCAGAGACAACAAATAGCTTTATTGCAGTCCAGTCCCAGTTCAGACAGGTGAGCAGCTCAGTCCCCTTTACCTGAACCAAACAGCCATTTCAGTGGCATAATCAGAAGTAAAGACCCACTGTGAAATACCCCTAGCACAGGGGTTTCCCCAGAAGGCACACAATTTATGTAACTGGCTCTATGCCAGCCAAGAATAGAAGATGTGCTGGGGGAGAGTTTTGGACCACAACACTGCCATGCTTCAGGTATTCTCAGCTGATGCAATGGCTCTAGAGGTTGCTTTAATTTATGCCAGGGACAGGAAAGACCTTTTCTGGCTATGGAATGTTGGTTGAATAAGGCAAAAGGCTACCTTTGTGCCCTCCCTCTCCCAACACAGTCATACATTCAGTTCCTTTGCCCAGGGCCGCCCAGAGGATTCAAGGGGCCTGGGGCAAAGCAATTTCGGGGGCCCCTTCTGTAAAAAAAATTGCAATACGATACAATACTATATTCTCGTGGGGGCCCCTGTGGGGCCCGGCGCAAATTGTCCCACTTGCTCCCCCCCACAGGCAGCCCTGGGAAAAATAAACCTTCGGCATCTTGGCACAAACCCAGTTTTGAGAAAACTTCTTTACAAGGTATCACTGGTTCTCAGCATCAGCTAGTGCTAAAAGGCACTAAAGCACATTAAAAGGGTTGGACAAATATTTTCCGTTAAAACTTTTTCTGGATCGAAAACTAGGGGATTTTAAAAAGCAGAAAAAAATCACGGACAATGTCTGCTTTCCTTCAAAATTTGTTGTGGTTTTTTAAATTGAAAAGCTGAAATTAGTCTGCCAAAACCTGAATATGGTTTGGGGTTTCAGAAGTGTGTGGCCAAATATTTGCTGCTTGCTGTGTTTGATTGTTTAAAGAAACAATACAAAAATTCTGCTTAAAAAAAATCCAAAACTTTTGAACCACCTCAGCTTGTGACCAAACGCCTCAGCCAATCCAATCAGAGATTTTTCCAGGTTTCTGATACTCTGCTGGCTTCCTTGACTCATATCTGTCTCCATAACTTTGGGTTCATTTAGCTTAGAACATAAGAACAGCCATACTGGGTGAAACCAAAGGTCCATCCAGCCCAGTATCCTGTCTACCGACAACAGCTAGTGCCAAGTGTCCCAGAGGGAGTAAATCTAATAGGTAATGACCAAGTGATCTCTCTCCTGCCATCCATCTCCACCCTCGGACAAACAGAGGCGAGGGACACCATTCCTTACCCCATCCTGGCTAATAGCCATTAATGGACTTAACCTCCATGCATTTATCTGTTTCCTAGAGACTGGCTCCATGGGGTCCCTCACAAACTGGAGAAGGTTACTGTGGGTTTGTCTTTAGTATAGACTATGTACATACTCCACAAACTGAGCATTTGAGCTTGTTCCAGAATCTGGGATGAGCCTATGTTGTGAAAACTGACATGCTCAAAATAGCACATGCATGTGAATGGACACTGGGTGCTAAAATTAAATTAACCCAGGGGTTCTCAAACTGGGGGTCGGCACCTCTCAGGGGAGTCACAAGGTTATTACTGGGGGTCGCGAGCTGTCAGCCTCCACCTCAAACCCCGCTTTGCCTCCAGCATTTATAATAGTGTTAAATATATAAAAAAGTGTTTTTAATTTATAAGAGGGGGGGGGTCACACTCAGACGTTTGCTATGTGAAAGGGGTCACCAGTATAAAAGTTTGAGAACCACTGGAGCCTCAGGGAATGTAGGGGGGGGTCTCCCTTGGTAGGGTTGGGAAGGATATTGCTCTTCTCATGTGATCCCTCCCCCAGTGGCTAATTTTAAATGAAGCTACCCTCCCCTGACACAAATCTCCCTATGGCACTGAAATTAAATATAGACTATAATTTGGCATTTGAGAAGTGAAAGGGATGGTAGCCCTAATGGAAAAATAACAGCTTGGCTCTTATCCAAGCCTCAAACTGCTGAATGAGCTTTAGGGTAAGGAAGGCTGTGCCTCCCAAACAGCCTGGCCCTGCCCCCTATCCGGCCCCCACCCACTTCCTGCCCCCGACTGTCCATCCCCCTCAGAATCCCTGACCCATCCTGCTCCTTGTCCCCTCACCGTCCCCCAGAGACCCCACCACCTGGGACCCCACCCTTGCTCCCTGTCCCCTGACTGCCCCAACCCCTATCCACACCCCCCGCTGAGTCCTGACAGACCCTCAGAATGCCCACAATCCAACCCCCCATTCCCTGTCCCCTGACTGCCCCTCCAACCTCTGCCCCCTCCCTGTGGCCTGACTGTCCCTGGGACTGCCTGCCCCTTAGCTAAACCCCCCCCCCCGGCCCCGGCCCCTTACCCCCAGCTCCCCCATCACCCGGAGCCTCAGCCCATCCAGCAGCTTTCCTCAACAGAGGCAGCATGGCTGCGGCGGGGCCCCTGAGCTCCACCCCGCTCAGAGCCACGTGGTAAGGGGGTGGGGCTGCGAGCTCCAGCAGGGCCTGAGCTCCTCCCTGCTCATTGCCACGTGACAAGGGTGTGGGGCTGCGAGCTCCGCCCCGCTCCGAGCCACGTGGTAAGAGGGCGGGGCTGGAAGCTCCAGGCCGAGCGGAGGGAGCTCAGGCCCTGCTGGAGCTCGCAGCCCCGCCCCCTTATTACGCGGCTCGGAGCGGGGCGGAGCTCAGGGGCCCCGCCGGAGCCACACTGTGCCGCTGTCAAGTGACACTGCTGGAATCGCTGAGGCTCCGGGATAGGTGCAGAGACTGGGTCGGGCTGGAGCCGTGGAGGGAGCCTCAGCCATTCTCGTGGGGGCGCCTGCGGAGTCCGGGGCCTGGGGCAAATTGCCCCACTTGCCCCCCCTCTGGGCGGCCCTGCCGAAGACATTCATGATAGGCCAGGATGAATCATGGCTGCTGCATGCAATTACTTTGTTCACACCGAATAGAAGTTTTTCCAGCCAGAAAAAATCATATGAATATGAGAGGGAATGGAGATGGTTATACTTCATCCAAAAAAAAATTGACCTCTTTTAACAGTATCTTTAACAAGTGATGTTCTATTTGTTCAAACATGTAATAGTCCCACTTTGTGCCTTCAGAAAATCAAATCCTGTATTTGGATGTGCAATGTGTATAGTTGGATATTTATCTTGTTTCTACTCCAGGTAGGGTTTTGCATGTGCAAAGTATTGCACATCATACATATCAAAATTGCAGGCACAAATTTAGAGGGTGAAGATTTAAGGGCTCTTCAAAAATGTGCTCCAATTTCAGAGGATTATTTGCCTGTTCCAATGACCACTGAAGTCAATGGGAGTTTTTCCACTGAATTCAGCTAGCTCTGCATCAGGTCATATAAAGAGCTCCAACTCTGCATCCTGTATACATAGCCACATCCATTTTAAAAGGAGCTTTGCAATATTACATTTCTACATGTCCAGAGACTGCCAAATCTGTTCAGCCGGGTTTTACTTAGCCCAAGTATATCTCAGATTCTCTATATTACTATATAGAAATTGGTATTGTTATTCAGTGGTTGAAAATGTATGTTTAACATTCAGCAACTGCCAGTGCAATGTTGATCTACAGCCAGAACGAATAATTCTAAAAGGCTGCTGTTTGAACACATACTACAACACAGCAGAATTAAAGGTGAAAGTTCAAGTGCTGCAATTTCAAACTATTGATCAATGGTAATTTTTGGCACCCTTGGGTTAGTCCTGCTGGCATATGGCAAGCAAACAAACCACTAAGGTTAAGTATGAATCATCAATATCAGTGTAACTCACCTTATCTAGTTTTCATTGGTTGACTAAACTCTTGCTGTTGAGCTCTTGCTCTCTCGCCTGTTCGCTTGCTTACTTTTTATCACACCAAGTATATCTTGAAAATCGTGTGCCTGAATTGCATCAGATTAGAGACAAATTCAAATGGAAATCTGTTTGATACTTTTCTTACTAGGTACCTTGACAAGAGCAATGTGTAAATGACTATAGTGATTTCTTTCATTACATGAGGAAACCCCCAGACACTTTTCCATCCACCCTCTGTTTTTAAATCTCATCATCAAAAGATCGCCTTATCCTACAACTTTTGCTATAATGCTTGTGTGCCTTGGAATTAACATAATATCTCAGATGTGCACTTATCAGATCCCACTTGTGAAGCATAATTGGCTCAGTTGGTTGGCAAACCTTCCAGGAGGAGACAACGTATAATGCTTCTCAGGAATTTTCCAATAAAATATTTTTTCATCAGAAAATGCTGATTGTCAAAACCAGAATGTTTTGCAGAGATGTTTTGGTTTCAATTAATTGTTGCAGACACACAGGTAGACTTCTGTGGTTTTCTGACAGCTCCACAGGCAGGCCACTAGGGACCCCAAGATTTCTATGGTCTGTGGCTCCAAGGCACCTCTGCCAGGCAGACTCCTGCAGTTGGGAACCCAGGGCTTTCAGAGTCCCTGCTGCAAGCCAGGAGCGTGAAAGGCTTATCTCTAGCAGGGGCTCTCAGGGTTTAGGCTCTCAGTTCATGGCAGAGAGCCTGGAAGTCTTGCAAGCCCCAGCTTGAGATGTGTCTGTCTGGATTTTTAAGCTCCCCGCACTCCAGCAGAGATCCTGGTAGCTCTGGAAGCCCTGGAAGCATTGGCTGGAGCTGGAGGTCTCAGGATTTATATGCTCACTGTCTATATCAGGGGACTCCCCTGATTCCTGGAAACTCTCCAGGCTCCCCCCCCCATTCTGGTGGACTCCCCAAACTGCCCCTGACTCCCTAGGATCAGCTCAGGGAGTCCTCCAGCAGTTGGGGGTATCCAACTGCTCCATTTTTTCCCCAACAAAATTGAACCAAAATAGTTATATTTTTCCAAAACAAAAAAATGTGAATTTATTTTCAGTGGGAAATTTTTAGTGTTTCTAGGTTTTGCAATGAAAACTCTTCAAAATGTTGACATTTCTTGTGAAACAGAAATTGGGAGTTTCTATCAGCTTTAACACTGTGTTGGTGAATCAGCAGTAGGAGATACTCTTTCACTGACCCAACTCCCCAGCATGGTACTTGGAGACCATGGCTCTCTTGGACTTACTATTTTTAGGATGACACACAAAACACAGGCATGTCCATCTGTGATAATTAAAAGTCTTATGCCACTGTTTCCAAGAACAAGGATATTAGGTCTAGAGATGGTTGGGAATTTTTTGATGAGACATTTCTTCATCAAAAAATGTCAGTTCATTGAAAGGTTTTTTTGGAAAGTCAGTTTTGATAAATTTCTCAACTTGAAATATTTTTGCAAAAATCTTTTTTAAAAGTTGAAATATGCTGTTTTAATATTTTCAAAACAAGAATTCACTGTTTTCCTGTTGTAAATGAATTTGTGTTTAGAAATGTAAACCAATTAAAATAGTAATAATTAATCTAAGTATAAATGAACATTTTCAAAATTATTGAAAAATGTTGATTGACCCAAACTGATTTTTTTGGATTTTTAGTTCCCAATTTTATTTTTATTATTTTTTCTTTGAGATTTCAACTTTTCATTCCAATGGAAACATTTTCTGATATCTCCAAAATTTTCATGGGATGGCAAAAAGCATTTCATGTCCAGCTCTAATTAACTCCAGTGAAGAAAATTACATTTTGACTATGTATGTTTCCTGTGTAGTTTTATTTATGTGTGTGGTGTTTTTCTTCATTTCCTACCCTAAACTGTTCTATTTGCCATTATACAGTTGATATGTTGCTCCCCAGAGGTAGCTGCATTTCAGTAGTGGAAGGAATTATTTCTTTACCAAAAGCTGAACTTAAATGTCTTTCTACCTACTCATTTCATTAATGAGAAATAAGAGCAGTTATGTGCATTATTCATCTAATTAGGCACCAATGAAATCTCATGTCACATTAAAAATACATCCCTGCTTCTTAATTCAATATTCAAGTGTCCTACTGTACTACTTGTTATGAAACTGTTGGTATGTCTTTGTGAAATGATATCCAGCTTCAACACACAAATCCATATGGAGTTTGAGGAGAATATCTGTGGTTAAGTGAATGAATTTATTTTGAAGCCAAAAATAAAAATGGAAAGACTTTTTATTTCACCTAAACTACTGGATTGCACAGTTTATAAATACGAAGTAACGCAGACAAGTTGAATAGAAGTATAAGAGAGCCTTTGAGCTGCAGTTTATATTTCAAAGCCCCACTGGAGGCTTCAGGGGACTTTTTTATTGCTCCAATTCTTTCTTCTAGTATTTTGTGTGACATTACAGGAGACTGATTATTGACTAGCACTGTGAGTGAGACATGTGCCAAAAACCTCACACAAAAGAAAACCAGAACATTTTGCCTTTGCACAGCTTACTCTATCAAGGCAAAAGAAACAAAAACCTTTTACATGCAGTCTAGAATTCTCTCAACACAACAATAGGTTTTAGCAGCCTAAACAGGCTTTTTGCTGAGAAAAATTTAAAGCTGTACATCTTAATGGGGGATGGAAACACCTGAAGATCAAAGGTCAAATTTTACAGCAGCAGAAAGCAGTTTAAGCAGGCACTGCTGCACTGGCTGCCAGAAGGGGAGGGAGAAGGGGGTAAAAATGGGGCAACTCCTTCCCTCGGTACCCCATTGACATGAAAATGTGCAAGGGAGAGAAGCCTCTCTGGGAGTCTCTTCTTCATCCAGTTAAGTGGCCTTTTGAAAAGAAACTGCAGAGGGGAGTCAGGCAGATACCCACTGGCAGCTCACCCCAGAGCCATGGCCCAGAAGCTACGGAACTACTGCTGGCACTGGCTGGAGCCAGAGAAGCATACGGGGGCTCAGGTGGCTGAAGTGGTAGTGCTGAAGCAATTCATCCCCTCCAGAGGGAGGGAGTGGGTGAAATGTCATCGCTCAACCTCGCTCTCGGAGGTCAACACCCTGATGGACGACTACCTGTCTTCTGAAGGGTTGGAGGTGCGAGATAAAAGGCCTGAGATCCCCAGTGACTCAGGCCAACCTCCGGAGCCTGCACGAGCCAAGGGGTGTAAGCTCCCAACCCCGTCCGACGACAGCTGGGTGGGCGCCCACCAGAAAACAACAGACTGACCTGCCCCTCGGTCATGGGCATACAGCGGGCCCAGGCATACAAGCCCCGCCCAAGGTGGGATGGGGGAAGTGCTACGAGTGTGGCCAGGAAAGGCATTTCCATCATCACTGTCCTTTTATGGATTGCAACTGCGGCCAAATGTTAGCTGTGGGATCCCGGGATTGCCGGAGAGGCCCCACCAAACTCCTGATCACACTGTGAGTAGAGGGAACCCCAGACACTGCCCTAGTTGACTTGGGATGTAGTCAGATGCTGGTGCAAGCCGATCTGGTAGACATCCCCAATCCTGCAGGGGATCCCATCCTCGTGCAATGTGTCCATGGGGATACACGCTTGTACACTGCTGCTTGGGTATGGCTGTCGGATGGACACCAGGAGGCGGTGTCCCAGGTTGGTTTGGACCAGAGGTTAGCCTACCCGGTGATCTTGCGGCAAGACTGGGGAGGGTTCCACAGGATTGTCCAGGACTGGAGTCACTGGGCACCTGAGGAAGACAGGGCATGTCAGATGAAGAGGGGGCTCATGGCCCAAAGGAGATCAGGGCACCTGGAAGGAGATTCTGCTCCAACAACTAGTTCTGCTCCCACAACCACCCCCGAGTCAGAGCCGACAGGAGGGAACAACCCTGATTGGCTAGACACCGGGGGGTACTTTATGAGGGAACAATGGGAGTATCAAACACTTAGTAGGGCCTGGGAGCAGGTGACAAGCCCTGATGTGGACAGGGGCACCGAGAAACAGACTCCACAGGGACCGCAGTTTGAGGGCCACAAAGACCATCTATACCAGATGGTCTGTGAGCCCCAGATCCAGGAGAAATTACGGGAACTACTAGTCCCCATAAGTACCGGAGGGGCCTGTTATGAGTGGTGCACTTGGTGCCCTGGACTGGCACTTGGAGAGGGAGAAGACCCTACAATGAGTGGCCCATAGATTCTTCTGGCCCTGCATTCACAGAATCTCAACGAGCTGTCCCAAACTGAGTACCAAACTGGTCGCCCTTCCCGTAGTTGGGGTGCCATTTGAGAGAACTGGTCTGGACCTGGTAGGGCCCCTGGAAAAAAGCGGATCTGGCTGCCAATACATACTAGTGGTGGTGGATTACATGACCCAATACCCTGAGGCGGTCCCACTACAGAACACCACAGCACTGATATAGCAGCTGAGATCCTGAAAATCTTCTTCCAGGTGAGAATACCCAGGGAGATACTAATTGATCAGGGGATCAATGTCTCGTCTAAACTGATGGCAGAGCTATGTCGATTGCTGGATATCCGAGTGCTAAACACTTCTGTATATCACGCACAGATAGATGGCCTTGTGGAAAGATTCAACGGGACGCTGAAGTTCATGCTTAGGAAGTTTGTAGAGGATGACTCACACCACTGGGACAAATTGTTGCCAGCCCTGCTGTTCATGGTGCGGGAGGTTCCCCAGGTCTCTATGGGCTTCTCACCCTTCGAATTGCTGTACAGGCAACAACCACAGGGAAGAAGACCTGGGAGGACCAGGAGTCATGGGCCTTGGGCTCAGTCCCCTACATACTACAACTCCAAGATCAGCTCCAGAAGCTCAGAGCATTTGCAAGAGAAAACCTCCTATGGGCACAGCAGACCAAGGAGCATCACTACAATGGAGGGACGTGACTGTGCACTTTTGAACCGGGAGATAGTGTCCTGTTACTACTACCCTCTATAGAGTCCAAACTGCTGGCCAAGTGGCAAGGGCCATTTGAGGTGGTTAGGCAGGTGGGGCCCGTAGACTATGAAGTGCAGCTGCCAGGCAGATGGAAAGAAGTTAACCTTCTAAAGGAATGGAAGACCGAGGAGGGTTTACTGATCACCCCCAGAACCGGAACTTGGCCCACTGGCAGGTGAACTCATGGACCCCATGCCCGTTGCAATTGGAGTAGGACTGGGCATGAGGCAATGGGAGGAGTTGCAGCAGGTAGTTGGAGCCTTTGCCACAAGGGCAGACTGAGCTGGTGAGTCACCACATCGCCACCCTCCACGGCCAGAAGGTCCAGGATAACCATCGGCTGGTGCCGAAGAAGATGTGAGGAGTAGGTCCAAAGAGAGCTCCAGATGATGCTGGACATGGGGGTCATGGAGGAATCATGCAGTAAATGGCGGAGCCCTATCGTACTAGTCCCAAAATCTGATGGGACCCTATGAATCTGCATAGACTTCCAGAAGGTCAGTACAATATCCTGGTTCGAAGCATACCCAATACTCAGAGTGGATGAACTACTGGAACTGCTGAGTAATGCCACGTTTATCTCAACATTAGACCTTACTAAGGGGTACTGGCAAATACCCCTGACGCCCACACCCTGTGAGAAGACGGCCTTCCTTATCCCATTCGGGCTGTACCACTTCATCACCATGCCTTTTGGCCTGCACAGGGCCGCGGCCATGTTCCAACGACTGATGGACAGACTGTTACAACTTCACCACCTGTATGCAGCGGCCTTTATAGATGACATTGTTGTACAGCCCCACATGGGAAGGATATCTTCAGCACTTTGCAGAGGTCTTGCAAGCCCTAGTAGGAGCCGGACTCACCACCAACCCAGCCAAGTGCCACCTCGGGCAGCGAGAGGTAACATATCTGGGGTATATTGTGGGCCAAGGGACTTTATGTCCCCTGGTGGACAAGGTACAAGCGTTACAGGACTGCCCAACACCTACAACAAAAAGGCAGGTATACTACCACCACTTTTTGCTGAGCTTCGCAACACTCATTCGCAACAGTTTGTTGGACCTAACGAAGAGTTCACAGCCCTGCAACGTACAGTGGTCAGCCGAATGCGAGGAGGCCTTCCAGGAATTGGAGGACTGACTAAGTAGGGAGCCAGTCCTATTTCACCCAAATTTCGACAGGCCTTTCATATTATAGACTGATGTGTCAGAAGTAGGATTGGGAATGATGTTGCCTGAGGAGGACAAGGGAGAAGAGCATCCAGTCCTCTATTTGAGTAGGAAGTTGTTCCCCCAAGATAAGAAGTATTCAACACTAGAGAAGGAGGCCCTGGCAGTGAAGTGGGCAATCGAAGCCCTAAGGTACTACTTGCTGGGGAACTTCTTCCAGTTGGTCCCTGACCACTTGCCACTTCGATGGCTTAACAGTATGAAGGAAACCAATGCCAGAGTCGTGAGTTGGTACCTTTCACTTCAGCCATATGACTTTCCAGTCACCCACCGAGCCGGTAAAGCCCACACAAACACAGACTTCTTTTCTCGCATAACAGGAGAAGATGAGGAAGAGGGGCCACCACCGGACACCCTCTTAAAGGGGGGTGTGTGACGGGGCATGCATGCCCTGCACTGGGACTGTGGGGTTAACCCCTCACTGTGGGCTGAGGAACCCACCCCCCCACAGACCGACTGGGCATGCTCAAAGTGCAACACCACTATAAGAGGGAGTAGCCTGGCTCATTCTGGGTGGACCGCCATAGGGGAAGGAGTTGTGCTGCTGGCCTCTCCTGAAGGGCTGTGGGCACTTCAGAAGGTGGAGGTCAGCCAGCTGACAGCACCCCTCAATCCCCAGGTGCTGGACGCAACTGACAGAGAAGGCACCAAGGGAACTAGGAAACCGAGAGATGCAGAGAAGCAGGTAGGAAGTAAACCAGGGAGTTGGTTGGACAGCCGGAGGCTAGCTCAGCATGTTTTGGCCAGATCCCCACTGAGATCCCCCAACACAGCCCCGTCTCATCAGTCTTGAATATTGGGGAGTCAGGGGAAGACACATAGCTAAGGAGATGAAAAGTAAGAAAGAGTTTCAGGAAGTTAGTGAACTGAGAGATCAGAGGGTCCAAATGCAACATGGATAAATTGCCTAATCCACAGCCCATTGAAGTGAATTGAAGGGTTCCCCACTGACTTCAATGGGCTGTGGATGAGAAAGAGAAGGCAAGATTGGGAGGGTCATGGTTGGGATAGAGGATAGAGAAAATGAAAATAAATGCAAGTCCAAGATTTCATTATTCACTATTTTTCTATTTTAAAAGTTTGCACCCAATCAGAGATCAGAAACAATAGCACAGGGTTTAGGTATCCAGTCACACCACACAAATAATGTATATGTAAAGTGAACAACCTGTAATCTGAAAATTGTTCATCAGCATTATTTGGTGAATGCACTCCATGCTTCATGATATTAAAATGGAGTTAAAATTCAGAGGTAGGGCAACTAGACAACTTTAAATCTATCCTGTAGTAAGTCCATGAGGAAAAAAACAGAGAAAAAAAGTCAAAGATACGTTTTTAAAGATCAGTTTAAACAAATCTGAGAGCACAAATACAAAAATGAATTAATCACAATTGTATGACCATTGCATAGTGTCATTAGAGGACAGAGTTTAAGATGTTTGCATGCCTTGAATGTGTATTTCCATATCTGAATGTATCTGGATTTCTTATAAGTTTAATCTTAACTCTCAATTTCCAAGGTTTGCAATGCATAGTTTGGGAATAATTACAACGCCCCAGTAATACTCTAATGTATTAAATTCCATGTAGCTTTCATCTGGGATAAAAAAAATAATTTGAAATGAATTAGTCCTTTACTGACCTGTCAGGATTCTGAAAAGATGTTGATATATAAACAGTACTTCTGTGAATATAAGGCACCACATAGGCCTTTATACTGGGTATATGGAACACGTATAAAATACAAGACTTTTGTTCTCATATCCATAATGCAGTTCATGGTAACATCCTCTTAGTTTCTTTGAGAAAAAAGTTTTATTCCCAGTAATGATCCTATTTTGCTTTAACCCTTTCTTCAGTGAAGGGAAAATATACTTTTTGTTTTTTCTTTCATTAAAACCATCATACCAGTCATCATGCAGCTTTATTTCAATTTTTAAAAGTACACTATTTTGGAAAGGTCAAAGAAGAGAAAGGTAAGGCCATTATATTTTGAGATGTGGACATTGAATCAGCATGTTGGAAATGATTGGTGTGATCCTAAAGAATGCAACAAAATTGGGCAGCTGACAACTGACCGTTTTACTTTAATCAAAGCAGCTACTGTACTGTACATTTGTGCTCTAGTGTCATTCTCACATGGCTGAATATCACTGAAGGTTTATATATATGTTTTTATATGGGTGGGGTGCACAGTAAACCTGTGGAACTCACTGCCAGGGGATGTTGTGAAGGCCAAAAGTACAACTAGATTCAAAAAAGAAGGAGATAAGTTCATGGAGGATAGATCCACCAAAGACTATTAGCTAAGATGGTGAGGGATTCAGCCTAAACCTTCAGCTGCCAGAATCTGGGGCTGGAGGATAGGGAATCAATCACTTGATAATCACTTTGTTCTATTCATTCCCTCTGAAGCATCTGGCACCAGCCACCATTGGAACACAAGATAATGGGCTAGATGGACCATTGGTCTGACCCAGTATAGCCACTCTCATGTTCCTAGGAGTATTCTTTGGGGCTAGATTTCTAAGTCACTTGATGTTTGATCATTTTTAAAGACTGCATTTTATAAAGTGATATCTAAATGACCAGCGTAGGCTAGAAGGTTTATTGCAGATGCCTCATATCAAACCTCTTTTGTTGTCCTGCAGTGAGCCAAATTGCTCTGACAAAAACTTGTTTCCTGTTTACTCATCCTCCTACTAGTATCAGCTACAGTCAACCACTTCCTCCTAGCCCAGTCCAAAGCAATCAATAGAGAGAATTCAGCCTCAATCTTGACAGTTTTTGGTGAGCCAAAATTCCTCAGAAGTTACAACTGGCACTGAACAAGTGCAAACTCTAATTTGGGATATGTTTGACATGCTAGGCTATTTAGAGCCTACTGGAAGATGGTGGTTACAAAAATAAAGACAACTTTAGTATATCTGTTTTTCTTTCCTGAGAAGTAAGAAGCCCCTTAGGAATACTATGGGAGTAATTCTGTCTGCTGTGGTTTACAATCATCCAGAAGCTGAAGGTTTTATAATAAAAGATGACTCCCTAGCCTTAAATTTATGAATGGCTATAATTTTCCATCGGACATCTTGAATCGGCTAGCCTGCCACAACACTGAAGAAGTTCTCTAATTCTGAATTGACAGTATAATTCTAAAAGGTGAAAGTCCACTGTGCAAAGGCAAGGATTCATGGAAAATGTGTTGACATTCAAATACTGATGAAGGGAAAATATAGCATTACTTATTTACAAAGGACAGAGTTCTGGAATGAATTCGGCAATTGTAATGCAAGGAAAAAAGTATAATGAGGACCAAGAAAAGGTATGGGACAACACAAGCCATAACCCAATGGCGAGCAACTTAACAGATATAACAATTAAAGTAATTTTCAAGCACTATCTAAGCTCTAGCTAACCAGCTAACATGTATGGACAAAAATTACGCCACCAACCTCCCATTCAGGGCCTGGATGAGGGAGGTTTACATGTTCGTGTGTTTCTTCCTCGGAAGTAGGACTTTGGGAACATTCATGCTAAGAGTTAAAAGCATTCCCCGTGTATCATTGATCTGGCTAGTCATGTTGAAAAATAATGAGTATGAAAAAACACATACAAGTTCCACATCAACATGGCAAAAAATATAAAAGCATTTTAATCCCAGTGAAAACCATTATTTGAAACTAAATCTGGGTATACAATCCCAACTAGATGGCAGCAATCAGAGTTTCCGTCTGAGGGGGAAGAGTAGTAATAACTATGTTTTGCTACGTAGATGGAAAAAGACAAAGACTATGGTGAACATGTTAGTACTTACATAATGTATGGTTAAAAATTGTCTTATGAAAGGAAAAATGGTTAAGACACTGGACTGGAACTCAGGAAAGCTGAGCTCAGTTCCCTGTTTGACTTTTGTTTGTGACCTTAACATATCACCTTAGGCTTGAGTACTCATTGAAGTTAATGGCAAAGTTCCCCTTGACAGGAACGTTGCATGATTAAGACCCCAGTATCTCTACCTCAGTTCCCAATCTGAATACTACTCCCTGTCTCTGTCTTGTCTATTTAGATTGGAAGCTCTTCAGGACAGGGATTATGTGTATATATATAGTGCTAAGTAAAATCTGGGCACTGTTGTTATACAAATAAATTAATCATAATTATTAATACATTCAAGAATTATATTTTCAGAATATTTTGAGTGCCAGGTGGAAAAGAATCTGGCCTGAGGAAAGATGTGCTCATAGATTTATGAAGGAACTAAAGAAGTATTCTCCTTTAATGCAGGTAAGGATGAACCAATTATTTCTGTTACTCATATTATTCATGGATTCTTAGAAGAGAGATAGAAAAATACAAAAATACAAGCAGTCGATGTCAATGTCTATTGTTCCATTCTGTATTACAAGTGTACAGACACACATTTGTAAAGTTTGCTTTTTAAATAAAGAGAATAAAAACAAAGCCAATATGGATTTACTGAGAAAAGACAAGAAAGCAGATTTCTGTAGCTTTTCAACTCCAAATGAGATTATTTGGCATATGTGTTGATATAACAATTCAGTGGAGGGGACTGTATGTCTCTTTTCAGTCACTCTGGCACACCTTTTATATTTAATCCTTACAGTAATGCCAGTGATTTAAAAAGCATGATTCAAAACTAGCCCCATATTCAAAGGTTACAGAATCAAACAATGTAGATTTCAATGGGGTGAATTATCTCTTACCAAGAAGTAGGAGGGTGGGTTCTTGGACTGCAAGCCAACTGGTCAGCTGTTTCATTGATTGATAAAATAAATGCCAGCTTAAATTTAGTGAATGCAAATGCCCCAAGAGCCTGGCAAGTCAGTCACACTTGGCAGGTTTTTGTACCAGCTTGCCAAGCCAGAGGCAGGCAAGCAAGAAAGTGAATAGTAATCCTGTTTTTCCTAAGTACTAAATAGATTTTTCATGGTGGAGAAAGAGGGGGAAGGAATGTTACAAATTATGAGTCCCTTATCTAGCATATTCAAAATACAATTGGAACTATGGATGTGTGGGTGGGCTGGCAAATACCCATTCAGTATCCATTTGAGACAAGTGAAAAAATCCTTTGTTCATAAGTATCAATAAGCTCAAGGCCAGCTCTATAAATAAGCGCCAAATGGATTTTGTGGGATGATTTGATTTCCATTAGATTCCATTTTCAAATGTTAGTGATGCTTGATTTTCATATTCTCTCTTCCAACAAATTGAAGCTATTGTGAAATGTAGACTTAGGATATTGCTGTACTTAACATGAAAAAAAAATAGCCAAAAGTGAAGTCCTAAATGCAGTTTTCAGCTTCTAGATGACATTCAAAACTGTAGTCCAGCACGGATCATTTTAGCTGTGGTGTCATCCCCGTTAGTAAAACAGGTAATTCAGTTGTCCTTAAAGTAGTACTAAAAGTCATTTTAAAATAAAAACATGACCCTAGATCTTGAGTCAATCTACCAAGGAGTAATAGGATTAGCCTAGAATAATATCAGCTCCATTCCTGCCTGTTGAAAAGGCACAAGATTGAAGAATGGGGTAATCATTCCCAAAGCTGAGCTGTATGCCATCTGCTGTTCTGTCTAAATTGGCTGGTAACTATGTTCTACACTACACAATAGGGTCACCTATACAGAGTAAGAAAACAGCATTTGAAGATACAATAACATTCAGAACCAATAGGGAAAACATGTTAAACTGGTTAATCTTTTGCCGCATCTTTGATTAACTTTATAATAGGTTATGGGATGGAAAAATAAAGAACTGCTAAAAACATAAATAAGAGCTATCCTTATCCATATTCAAATTGTAGATCAGTGAACAGCATTTAAGGCCCAATCCACAGAGCATTGAACTTAATGGAAAAATTTCAATGGGTTTTGGATTAGTCCCTTATAGTCTGGTCCCAGGCTTTTCTTTTTTTTTTTACAAAAACAGGGAAGATATTTGGTGTCTCTAGAGAAATACTGACATCCATTGTACTTAGAGATGGTCAGAATTTGCAAACCTTTCAGAGAGGCTAAAATATAGAACATTGGAATAGTTTAGTAAAGAGTAAAAAAACAAAACAAAAAACCCCCCAGAACTATGCAAGTTAACTTGTCACGAATAAAAAATCCCATGCAGTAGAGAAGTTGCCCAAATTGGTCCTTTATATTCAAGGTCTTAGAGCTCAGATCCTGCAAGGTGCTGAACAACTGGCTTGGATCCATTAGAGCACTTGATCATGTGCTTAACTTTAAGTGCATTAGTAGCCACATTAAGTCACATGTGCTTATGTATTTTGCTGTATTTGAATCAGGATCAGAGTGCTCAGCACTTTGCAGGATCAAGCACTGTAGTCTCGCATCTTACACACTCACCATCTTGAAAGAAATTGTAGCTCTGCATTAAAAGTGATTGCACACATTAGATGCAGATCTGCTTTGGGTGTGTTTTCAAAGTCATGGCTGCTTACAGTAGTGAGACGAAAAGGCACTGTTGAGTGTTACTGCTCCTAGTGCTACAGCCTACACAGCAGAGAGCAAGTGAGATGAATTTCATTCCTTTTTATGCACCATCAATTGTTTATTATGCCCCTGTAATGAACAGCAATATTTTGCAACCTTTGACATATTGATCCAAATCCTGAGGTCCATACAAATTCCCATAACTCCAGTTTATCTGAATAAAGACTCAATAAAAACTGTAGTATGCCCCAACGGATGCAGGAGGATCTCCCCCATACTGTCTGTGGAAGAGGGTCACCTGCCTGCAGAGCACACCTCTCCCCTACTGGCTTCCATGTAGGGCCATTCTGGATCCCATGTAGGGCCTTCAGGGTGTCTGAGAATCTGCATGAGGGTAGTGGATAGGCTAGTAACAGTCTTGAGGGAGATGCAGCCCAAGGAGTCACTTTCAGAGCAGATCTGTCAGCTGTGCTGTCAGGCACCCAGCCTACCTGTGACACGCTAAGGAAAATGAGCCAACTGAGACCCACCTGTGAGTTGTTAATTACCTACGTGGCTGGGCAGCAGTTAATTAGTTAAGGAACACTTGGCATAATGGGACGCATCTACATTGCAGCAGAGAGTGAGCCTCCTGTTGCCCTGGATTTGAGGGGTGTGTATTCCCCATAATGTGATTAAGTTAATTGCAACCATATTATGTGCATTCAGCCACCCTGAATTAATGAAATAGAACACCACATAGTTAAGGGTTAATTTGGAGACAGGTTTATAAGCAAGGTCAAAACTAGCTACAGTCTCTGCTAATCAGAATGGGAGGAGGGGACAAACAAGTCAACAATTGAGATTAAAATCCTTGGTGGTTAGAAAACCTTGAGTCTAGATGCCTCTGGTATTAAGTTTATTGAAAGTTAGAAAAGTGGTGGTACAGTAGGGGTCATTATGACCTATGTGTTTTGTTATAAAAGATTAGCTAATAGAGTATACTTTGGAGCAGTCTTCTGAAGCCATCTTGAGAGACGTTTTTCCTGACACCCTTTCTCCCCGGTGGGTGAGCAACTGGCCACTGCAGACCTAATATTAATTACTCAATACCATTCCAGATGTTAGGAAAATATCTGGGATGTTCCAAACCTATTGCTTATGTTTGTGTGTGCTTGAATCTAATAAACTTCAGTTTTATATAGAGCATGCTTACTTGCATAAATCTTATCAGACGGAAGTGCTGTGTTCCTATTGATTTATTCCTTACACCGCCTGGAGTGAAAAGTTAAGTTGCCCCTCTTGGGGATTCTGAAAACCCCAGGTAACACCTCACAGGCTATGTAGACAGAGTTCAAGCTAGTGCTAGACGGGTTTGAACTAGTGCACTGAAGCCTAGAGTGTTGAGTGTGCTTTAAAGGCCAAGCTTCAGCCTGAACCAGAGCATCCACATTGTTAATTTTAGTTTGCTAGTTCAAGTCTGATGTAATAAAACCAGACATCATTAATTTTATTTTATTATCATTATATTTTTATACACAGGTTTTTAGGAATGATTGGTTTTTTTCCCCCAGGCATAGTGTCCAGTTTTTGATTAATTGTGTAGAAGATTATCTGGGACATAGTACAATGCATCCAGGGATGGATGCTGTATTAATTAATTAATTAGATGGATAAAAGCAGGGTGTGAGGAACACATTGCTGAAAATCTAAATTCAACTTCCACCTTCATAGATTCAAACTTTTACGATGGAGCTGAATTTTAATAGATGTCATGTCTGTGGTCAAGGGTTTGTCTGTTTTGCTAATTTACAAAACTTTGGCTGTTATACATTTCTAACACAAAAAGAAATAGGGAGTTACCTTATTTAAAAGTTTGAGCATATAATATAATGACACTGTTCATACAGTAGTTAAAGTTAACAAAGGCAAACAATATACTGTATATCTTAATTGTTGATATAAGGTAATTATTAAACTCTCTCTCTTAGGCTAGCTGGAAAAAAGGGAATTTGAGTAACAGTTCACACCCTCCTAATGTTGGTGTTATATGTATAAGAATGAAGGAGAAAATGACTACTGATGGGTAAACCAATTTAAATATTTTTTTTAAATTGGAACCTTTAACATTTTTATTATGAATATGTAACATATGCAGTGCCATAGGTGTACATAGCACTATACAGAGAGGATGAAATCTTCTTCTGTGCAGAGGACCAGCTCAAAGGCTAGACCTTAAGTGATATATAGACCACATGTTGGCTCTCTGCAAAGAGCGGGGGAATTTCTCCCAAAGACAATAATAATATCCAAGAGCTATATAATATAATGTGACATATGGAACATGGACACCAGGCAAAGAGGAGGGAGCTTTACACTAAAAAGCAATAGGGCTGCTTGAGTCACATGGTAAATGCTATGTTGGTTCCTGTTTTAGTGTTTGCATTTTAATAGACTGGATGAAGATAATTGCTGGGGAGATTGATTAAAGATGTGTTTGTTTCAAGAAGGAAACAAGTTTATCTGGATTTTAACTATTCAAAATCAGATTAGGTAGATGTAAACTTAAAACCTTCTTTTGGCTAGAACATAATTTCACGGACCAAGAATGTGTGTATTTTTCAGTGTCCTACATATATCTACAGTGACAAGGTGGGTGAATTAATATATTTTAATTGGACCAACTTCTGTCAGTGAAAGAGACAAGCTTTTGAACTACACTGAGCTCTGAAGAAGTTGGTTGAATAAAAGGTATTATCTCACCCACCTTGTTTCTCTAATATCCCGAGACTGGCCTTGCTACAACAACATTGCAAACAACATATATTTGCAGTGTCTGGTTGGTCTGTGGTAGGTGTGCATCTTATACGTTGTGTGTGTCCCCAATGTCACAGAATCAATTAAATTACCAACTAAGAGATTTTTTTTTATTAGTGTCAGACTACAGCTGAGGGAAGGGATAAGTGTCATATTCTGAATCTTGATGAATACAACTGGATCAAGACATGACTCACTATATTAATAATAGGCTTCAGGGCATTAAAGTTATAGCTTGGAAATGTAAATGGATTTAATCATTCTGTCCAAAAGGCAATGGAGGTTTTAATTTTTAAACTCGTCTCAGCATATGAGAGCACCATTGCAAGAAACTCAGTTTCTCCCAGAAGAGATAGAGAAGTTTACTAAGGGATGACTTGGATTCTCCTTTCTGCTGTCTGTTTCACTAAGAAGTCTAGATGGGTTTCCATCCTTACTAGAAAAGCTATGAGATAGTTGAATGGAGCAGAATGTGTTCCTCATATAAGTCATTCCAGATTTGCACTAGAGAAGAATTTGACTCCTTAAGTAATTTGAGGAAAGCAAGTGTTCTTAAATCAAATAATTATTTTACAGCAGAAGTATCCTAGTCTTCAGTATTTTCTGGTTAAAGATGCATCTACTTAATCTGTTATCACAAAAGGTTCAAGACCATATGTGAGACAACATTCTAACTGGAGGAGATTACAACATTGCAACGGACCATTGCTTGGACAAATCTTCCTGGATTCTTACAATTGATAGGTGGTCAACAGACTCTTACAACCCACATGGTGTTTTATTTACTAATAAAAGACCTGATTTCAATTAATCACAGAAGCTGCACTTTCTCCTGTAACATGTCCTATTCTAAAATGAATCCTTTCCTTTTATCTCACTCTGCACTACATGAAAATTCCTACTGTAATACTTAAAAAAAAAAGTTCTCTCTAATCACATACAATTTTCAGTAATAGTAGCTTTTGAAGATTATGTCCCTAAACAACTCATTATTGAACAATGAAAATCTTAGGAAATGCTTAAATGGTTATCTTTCATGTTTCATTGTAACATATCTCTACTTTGCTTTACTACAATTTGGAGAGCATTTCAAATGTAAGATATCTGGTTTAGAATAATCGGTTTTTGTCATCAAAAAATATATTGTCAGAGATTACAGAAATGTGAAGGGGGCAAAGGGGAGGGGAAGTTGGCAGAAGGATGACCTAAGAACCTGGAAAAATATTTGCACAAAAAAGACCAAGTAAAATCTACTCAGCGATTTCTAATTTATCAAATCTGGGCTAAAGGGACTGAGTACATTCTTTCTAATTGAGAGGAAAGTATTTTGAATCTGTGTTAATGCTAGCCTTCTAGGATAATAACAGGATAATTATCACAAGGACTCACTAGACCAGTGGTTCCCAAACTTGTTCTGCCACTTGTGCAGGGAAAGCCCCTGGTGGGCCGGGCCGGGTTGTTTACCTGCCACGTCCGCAGGTAAAGTCCCCAAATGACTGACAAGATAGAAGGAGGAGAGCCTACCAGATAAGTCTCAAAACTATTGTTTTTTATAACTTCATTATTTAAACACAAATTGTTAATAAGTCTTTAAAATGTGAGAGTCTTCTTTTATTCTGAATGATCAGTGCTATTTTATTTTAAAAGCCATCTTGCCACTGTATGGTACAGTGTGTTTGCACTGTAGCCACTGCTCTTTTGGAAAACTGAGTTCAAACAATATTCTAGGTCACTAATGAAAAAAAGTCTGGTTAAGTGCCCACTTGTTCATGCCACAGAACCAACACACATTTTGGTACAATTCTGCACCCTGGCAATCTCTGCTCAATGGAAGTCATCCAAGAAAAAAAAATAGCAGGGGTTTTGCAATCAGATTGATGTAAATTGGCAGAACTTTGTAGAGAAGCTTGAATGGTATTTGCCTTCACTATTCATGACTCAGGTCAGTGTAGTTTATATATTACTTTTATGAGTACATCAGCATGACATTCTCTTACTTTTTAAAAAAGTGGAAAATCATGTAAAAAGACAAAAGCTCATTGTATAATTGCCTGACTGATATCAGTGTTCCATTTCAGGAGTAGATGTTGACCTAATCATGCCAAGACACAATTGCTGTTGATTGGCAGTCTGTACCAATATAGAATTATTATATTGGTTTACACTTGTGACACATCTCTTGGACTATCATTTTCTCACATAGATGGGGCTGTTAGGAACACAAACCCTGACCTGTACAAGCCAGGCTTTCAATGTTATATGTATCCTGGTAAGTGTTACTTCTGTTTTAAAATTATTTGTTTTAACTATCAAGCTCTTTAGTCCATTCAGAAACATAGATGGTTATCTGAATCTATGGAGACTGCTCCCCCCCTCCACCCAAACTCCTAGAGCTCCTGGTCACAGTTACAAACACAACCTTCTTCCAGCTAAGAAAGTGCATGGGCTGAGATCTGCATAGTGAAGCTGAATCTAGGAAAGACTGAAGTGATGCACATGGGTTCCAGGAAGGACCGTGAAGAACACATTAGCAGAATAAGATCACCCTTGACTGAGGGTGTCTAACTTGAGATCATTAAGATGAACCTAAACTAGAACTGGTCACAAAACTTCTGAGAAAATATTTTTTACTCAGAATTTGCTGATTTGTTCAAAATCAAATGTTCCATGGAGACGGTTCAATTTTGACAGCATTCCAACAGAACACAGACATCAGGGCAGCCCATCATATGGATTGTCCATCCATCTGGCCCACCAGGTGGACTGGCCCAAAGCCCCAGGCTCCGTTCCCTTTCATGGAGAATTTACAATTTTTGGATTTTTTTTTCCAAATCAAAATGAAACCAAATTTCAAAATATCAAAATCCTCCACAAAAGAGAATTGTATTTCTCCACCAGCTCTAATCTAAACCTCTGTGCTCACCTGCTCACTGCTTCTAGGCACTGGAATAGCTATAACTCTGAAAAATGCCACTTTTCATATTTGATTGGCCAGAAGACTGCACCCCCTTCTATCAGATTTCAACTTTGCCACAATAATCTACATGTTCATGACCTCCAGGCTTGACCAGTGTAATGCAATGCTATAATGATTCTTGGGGTACCCAGGACTGTCAGTCGTCTTGTTATACCCCTGCCTCCATTGAGAGAGAGAGATTTGCTTGTGCTTAACATGTGTCAGCTTTCTGCTTCCACCAGTCTATTAGCCGCCCAAAAAAATCTCCTCTGGGCTGTGCAAGCCCTTACTTTGCTGCAGGTTAACAACAGATGTACCCTGAGGCCTTTTGAAGCATTCCCCAGCCCCTTCTCCACTGAACATTAGTAATAACAGGTCTTCTGTTCCCAAGGGAACAGTGTACATACCTACTTGTATGATTCAAATCAGTATCAGCTCCTTATATAATACCACAGCACTGAGATATATTTATAGTTTATTATCAAAGATTTGAAATTCAAGAGAAAATGAGAAAGGATAATGGAAACAAATGGGTTAGATATAAAACAAAATCATAACATGATATCTAGAGATTAAATTTAACAGGCTAACATTCTGTCTAAAGATGTTTATCTCACCCAAATGTTCTTTGCAGCATCTCAACCAATCCTAGTTGAGGTCCCATTTTCATGAATGTAATTGCACTGCCCAGTTACTTCCTATGTTCAGGATAAAGGGATATCTTCTACTTATATCCCCAAAGTTAACTGGGGGACAGTAAAATTCCCCCTTTGCTTACTTTCCTGAGTCCTGCTTCTTCTTTGTGGATTTCATTTCCCTGTTGACATTGTACGTTGGTGTATATTTTGTTGGTGTAGAATGCTTAATTTACATGCCAACCAAGAGATAGGTGAATAAACATAATTGGTCTGTCAGAAAACCTGTTTGTCAACTCCTCTTTGACACAGATTTTAGGAACATATTTTCAGCATACATACATAATTCTGTACATAGTATCTGTACACGCATTTCACAACACTAATAATGACCATTGTGACCCTGCCTTTCTTTTAAGACCTCATATGATATTTTTTTGGTGAACTAGAAAGTACATACCGGAATCAGGAGATTCTTCTTACCCTCTTGCAGTTGGCATTGAGAGGCTCGTGGGTCAAAAACAATACCTCTGAGTGCAAATGCTACAGTTGATTCAGGATACAGCAGCCCATCTTTTCAGCAACATAACCACTGACAAGTAGAGGAAAATCATTGTGTTTGTGGGGAGAAAAGAGAGGTTAAGCAGCCATTGCTGAATACATTTCTTCAACACAGTAAGAGTTAAAATTAAAGCTGAACGACATTTTTCATTTTTAGTCAAACATAAGTGTTGCTTATGAGAAAAGACTATGAAAATTTGTCTTTTATTATAATTTTCTTTTTTTCACAAAATATTCTGCAACATGTTAACTGAAATTTGTATTAAAATTGTTATCAACATTTTTCATTTGGCTGAAAATTTCATGAACTAATTTTTCCATTTTTGACCAGTTATAGTTATGTTCTGTCTCAGTCTCTCTTCTTAGCTTGTCAACGCAGACTTTTGATAGTCACCGTCTGGGATTATGCTCTTAAAGAGAGTATGCTCTGGCATAATCTCAGGGAATTTTCAAAGGAATACACTCTCCTAACACATACATGGAGCCAAATATTACTCCCATTGAATTCAATAGACATTTTGGTAGATTTTCATGTAATGACTTGGATGCATTACTGAGTGTCAGTCATTGAAGTTATTATACAATATGATGTTCTGCTCTTCCTTTTTAAACATCATGCTTGCAGATCTGAAGAGGTATGTATATTCTAGGAGGTGAAGAATGGGAAATCAAATTAGGAAATGGCCTAATAACCAAAACTAACAATTTTAAGATTCTTCTCTTCTAAATAAGAACAACAGACTTTCTTATAGCTTTCCTCTTTGAGTCCCATCAACACTAACACTGTCCTTCAGTTGGATACATACAGCTTTCTGAAATCCCTGTAATTCCCCCTTATTCATGTGCTTTCCAAAAAACAAAAAAACAAAAAAAACCTGGAAAAGTTAAAGGATGAGGAGCAGTGTGACTGGAAGGGAAAAGGTGTATGTAACTTTTTCTAGTATGCCTATTTCCTGCGTTAGTCTTTGTCTTTATGCTGTTATATAGTGGATATAAAACATCAACACAAATAAATTTAAAAGATGTTGATAGAATGACTAATAGAGCCACCATATTCCCATCAAGCTTTCCTACCTTTCTAGCAGAGCATTATATCGTAAAAGATAGCTGAACCTATCAATCAATGAGAGAAGAGGAGGGTGATCAATATATAGATTTATTTGTTCTAACAGACATACCTTATATAGAGATACATCTGCATCAGCATTTAAATACTCACACAGCTTTGCTTCACTGGCACACACTTAAAGCTTTATTTATTTAACTAGCATAGATAATCATTATGTATTTTATAACTAAAGACACCACTCATTCATTCATATATCCAGAGTGAACAATAGTTCAATTTACACTAACATCTGGTACAACAAGCCAGGCAAGACAGTTAGGTTAAATAATTTACACCCCTTCTTATCTAGTAAAGCTAAGAAGGAAAAGAAATGGAGAGAGAAGGGATGATATGTACTGACCTCAAGCACATGAGCTGGGAATGATGGATGAGCAGTATTTCCAGTGTTTCTTTCTGGATAGAGCAGCCACTTTAGACCACTCACAATACTATTATTTCAAGGAGCATATCATGGCCTGTCTTTCTGACAACATAAGGTACCTTTTATAAAACAGCCTTCCTGGAGCAGATTATCTTGTGCACCACTCAGCAGTGCAAAGGGGTGGTAATGTAACAGCAAATTCTGAACAGAAAATTCACCTGGAATGGGGGAGACTCTAGGCACAGCCGTGCATGTATGTGTCTTTGTCTCCAGGTCCCTTCTGAATAGTGCTAGTGTGTGAGAGCCTCCTGGAAGAAGTGATGATTTAGAAGGGATTTGAATGAGAACAGGTTTAGAGGTGATGGGACAATGAAGTGGGATTTGCAAGGCCATCCTATGAACTGGGGAACTACTAAATGTTGATTTTCAGGCTCCCACTCACCTATTTAGGTCTGAATTGCAAAATTGAACGAATCTAGTTTCACAGTTTTACACAACAAAGTCTGCATCACACAACACCAGATGAAGGATTCACAGTTTAGGGTTCACAAATCAAATCCTAAGAAATTGTGGGAACAAGTGTAATTTAAATCCAGAAACTTTATTTAACTGAAATTAGACTCACCCAAATTAACAAACACAAAGTTAATTGGTGATGTGCAGTTGTCAGTATTTTAACAAATGGATCCTACAAAATATTGCCTCTTTGTACCAAAGATGCTTTGCTCACAAAGAGGCAATATGAGGGTCTGTATTGCATTTATTCCCCCATTTAAACAAAGAAAACAGCAGTACTTTGGAAACAAATTTATATAGAGCGCACCTGCTGAAAACGTTTAAACATTTTTCCTGAAAAATACACCAAGTATATTAATAGCTGAGCACAGTGTTCAATTGGTGTAATTTGAAAACGAGGAAAAGTGGGTAAAAATTTTGAAAGCGAATTTGGGGGTAACTTCCCTGATCAATACTTTTTGGAAGTATCTGAAACTTGGTGCAATCTGTAACATTCCAGTGCAAAATATTTGAGGCTGTGTCCGGGTGCCTGGAATGGGCCTCAATAAGAATGCCACACTCAGGGCAGACTGCAATAAATAGGCAGTCTGGTGGTTTATTCTATAATTAGCATCATCACGCCAGTAACAAATAGCTTCTGCAGTACCACACTGGTTAACCAGAAGCCAAACACAGTCCCCCCCCACCCTTAGGCATTCCAGCCCTTGGCTCCCATCCAGATAAGCAGGTATAATATAGGGAGGGGTTACTGAAAACCCATTTCACTATGTGTGAGGTTCTTACTGACCCCAGAGGATCAGACACATATGCCCAGACAAATATAAATCTCACATCTTACCCAATAATCATGCTGATAATGCCAATCCTTTAGTAACTAAAAACTAAAAGTTTAATAATAAAAGAAAAGAAGAAGAGAGTTATAAATGGTTAATACATCATATACATACAAGTGATTTTCAGTGTTCATAGATCAGGATCATAGCAATGATATAATAAATTGCAAGCTTGTACAAGTTTCTCTGGAATCACCCAAACAGATTGGGGGTCATCAGTCCTTGTTTAGCGATTCCTTGTTAGAAATCAATTCCAGAGAAGTGAAGCAGGAAATGAAGAAAAAATGGAGATGTCTTAGGTACCTTTTTATATCCTCTGCCATGTTACCTGCTATTTCATCTTTAGCAATCACTTAACAAAACAAAAGACTCAAGTGAGTCTAATCAGCTCTGTCTTTAAACAGTGAAGAGAGGGGAGACAAAATGCTGTCTAAGAACTTATCTACACTACAGGTTACTTTGGTATAACTTTTATTAACACCTCTGAGTGACATAAGTTATACTGACTAAAGCGCCAATGTTGACAGCAC